>NC_134131.1:11642413-11947068 GCF_040939455.1 Microcebus murinus | reverse complement strand
AACAAGTATCAGTCACTCCCAGATTGTCTAAAGCATGATAGAAGCACATAAAAAGATGAATTACAATAATAATAAGTATGATTAGCATTAGGTCAAGTATGGACAGATGAATTGGAAGCCCATAGGAAGGAGACATGAACACATTCCTGAAACTGGGGATGAAGGTGGGGACACTTATAACAGGATAGCGAATGGTATCATGGTAAGGGAGAATTTTTAAGTAACTAACCAAATACTCTAGAAATTTAGGAAGAATACAATAAAGTCTTAAAAGTAAATCTAACAAAAAAGTGCATGACCTATAAGAAAGAATACATAAACTTTCATTAAATACGTAAAAAAAGACAAACTAATGAACAGGAATACTAGAAAACCCAGAAGTATAAAGTCAATTATCTCCAAAGTTATGCATAATTTCAATGCAATTCCAATATACATATTACTGTGTATTTCTGTAACTTAAGAGAGTTATACTAAATTTTATGTGGAAAAATAAGTGTGTAAGAATAAGCAATACAGTAATAGGAAGGAAAAATAAAGAGGAGCACTTTGGATAGCAGGTTGCAATGTCGTATTATAAAGAAGCAGTAATGGGAGCATTCTGGTTCTAGCAGAGAAACACTCAAAGACTAGTGGAAAAAGTAGAAGTTTCTTCAAATGCCAAAGATACAAGGGAATTTATCAAATGAAAAGAGGATCACTTGTTCAATGTATGATGTTGAAACCACTGGCTTTATATATGGGGGAAAGTTTTATCAATATATATCATATAAAAACTAAATGTTTAAACATTAAAAATATAAATATGAGATGATGTTTAATCAGAAAAGTATAAACATGAGAATAGGAGGACATGGAAGAGATATATAGGGGACAAGTTGACAGAATTGATTCAGTAAAAATTGTAAAACTCCCATAAATCAAAACATAATAAACAACAGGCAAATCATAAACCGAGAAAAACAGATGATACGCAATGAATCAATAGCCTTATTTTATAAAGAAGTGTTTTTTTAAACTTTTTGGTCACAGAATTCCTTTACTACTTTTAAAAATAATGGAGAACCCTTCCAAAAAAACTTTCACTTATTGGATTAAATATTGACTAGATTAGAAATTAAATCTGAAACTTTTAAAAAATATTTTTTAAATGTTTTAAAGTAACAATAAGCTCACTAAACAACATAATCAACACTTGTATAAAAAATGATTTTTCCAAAGCAAAACAATAATATTAATGAGAAGAATGGTCTTGCACTACATTTTTGCTAATCTCTGTCATGTTTGGCTTTATGGAAGACTGCTGGATTCTCATGTCTGCTTCTGTACTCAATCCAACATAATGTCCCACATCACGTGGTCTCTGCAGCCACTGTTGATAAAAATGAGGGAAAGGACAAGGAAAATCCAGAGACGCTGGCCTCAGCATCATTAAGGACTGGAACCAACACCAGCAAATACCCACCTTCAGATTTGCTATTAACAACTTTTTAAAATTCAGAGCAAAGAAGGGAGGAAGGAGGGAGGGAACGCAGGGAGGGAGGGAGGAAGGAAGGAAGGGAGCAAGGAAAATGAACTCTTACCGTTTTAAGCCGCTGCTGCTCAAATGGTGCTGGAAGCAATCTTAACAGTCTGGAGCCTTTTCCATGAACACTCCCACAACTTTCTGCAGAGCCTGAAAATAAGGTAAAATCAGAATACTTTTGGTATTCTGATGCATTCGGATGAGCGGAGACTCCAGATACCATTATTTTTGCATATCGTGTGATCTTTTTGGTGTCACAGGCCTGGTTTTATTGGGATTATACTGTTAGGGTGGGGTGATTTTGAGAGACGGCTGCCCTGGTTCTTTGGCCTCTTGCTTGGAAGAATCACAAGTAGGGCCAGGGGTGGTGATGGACACAAAGCACTTCCACACGAGCAGCTTTTATTTGCAAAGCAAAAGTATGTTCCAGAGAGATACCGTGTTTCCCCCAAAATAAGACCTACCCATAAAACAAGCCCTAGCAGGATGTCTAAGCATGTGCACAATAGAAGCCCTACCCTGAAAATAAGCCCTAGTGACGGGCGTGGCTGCGCAGCATCTGCACAACCCGTGCGTGTCGTCCCTGAGCAGTAAAGAAGACGAGCAGCCCTTCCCATCTGCCCCGTGACAGCTCTAGTGCTTGACATGAGAGATCGGGGCCGATGGTTCTAAAGGAAACAGAGTCATAAGACATTCAGGATGGGACTTGGGATTTAGAAAGTGATGATGATGTTCCAGAAGACAACAACTTCACTCTGTTTGAATCAATGTAGACTGTTGTACTGTACTTAAAAAAAATAACACATCCCCTGAAAATAAGCCCTAAGGTGTCTTCTTGAGGAAAAATAAATTCTCCTGTCTTATTTTCAGGGAAACACGACAGGAACAGGTCTGTCCCCATGAGTGAAGACCCTGAGTGTAAAGACAAAGTATAGCATAGTACACTTTCAAAGTCAGTAGAGAGCGGACCATTCCAATAATGAACAGTGCCATCCCAGGATTAGGGGCTGTCTTTCATGCTAATCCCTAATAATATGTTAAGCTGGGGGTGGAATATTCATGTCTTTTCAGGGAAGTGGGTGGAGATTTCCCCCGGAATCATGTACCCTCCCATTTCCCATCCTTGTATGGATGACTTCCGAACTGTCATGGCGCTAGAGGGTGTGATTTTTACTATGCTAATTAGGGCAAGTGGGACAAAGTTCACTTTGGGTCACAAGCTCCTAGCTTCTGCCTATGCTCCCAGTCTGGAAAAGTCCCTCACTAACCTCAAGTTCCTGCAGCTGTGGTTTCTACTCTTTATCCTCGTTGGCCCATGCCATTGGCATACCCTCACCTCTTAACCTAAGAATACTTAGAAGTGTCGTGCAAAACATAAGCAATAATCAAAGGCTGATCTCAGCTCACAGATCCAAAAAGAACACAGTCACCTCTTTTCAAAGCTCTGCTTCAGTGTGTCTCAGGGGCCATGTGGTCACAGTTGAACCATCCAGCTCCAAACTTATGTTTCTGGCAAGTTAAAGAGAGCCTGTCCTGGAGCAAGTCTCACTCTGCCAAATGAGAATCTCCTTCCAACCCATGCTTTGAGAAGCAACTGTCACATTTTGCTGTTTGCTATGCAAATCAAGCCTGTATTTACTCATGTGGTTACCAGCTGATAGAACCCTGAGACCAGTTCTCCTAAAATGCAAATAAAAAAAAAAAAACACTCCAAGCAAGAATGATGGCCTATGGAAATTGTATCACCATGTATGACAAAGGACAGAATCCCCTACTGTCTGAATAAAAGCACCACGGTAACTTCATAAGAGACCCTGAGTCAGAAACACCCAGCTAAGCCATTCCCAGTTTGCTCACCCTCAGAAACTTAATGATATAATACCTGTTTGTTGCTTTAAGCTGATAGCTTTTGGTATAATTTTTCTATAGCCACAAATAACTAAGATATGATTGTTCAATATTCGAACCTCATCAAGTTGAGAGAAGGTAGAAACTGATCTTTACTGTACTCACCAATTATATACCCAATGCCTCTGGCAGGGTCTGACATATAGTAGACACTTAATAGATGGCTGTTTAAGGAATGAAAAAAATGCATGGATAAATCAATCCAGATGACCTGGCCAGTCTATCAGAAAGGCAGTGGAAAGCCGCCCTTACTCCATTCCTTGCATTGCACTGGATGGCACGGGTCGTTTGCCAGCAAGCTCTGTTAACGTAACTTCAAATATAAACTACGTTACACAAGCACCCTAGGGAAGAAAGCAAGCGCTCATCCTTTTAGTTAATAGTCTATGCAATTTGACAACCTGAAAAAAAAAATAAGTTCGATGTTTTCAGATGGAACAGAGAATGGGAAAGAGGGATATTTGCACACAGCACAGAGCAGAGCCATTCATAACTTTATAAAAATTGAAGCTCCTGCCAGACATCAGAGGGTGGAAGGAGATGAAAAGCACAAGGTGAAAGTGAGGCAGAAACTTATTTGGAAGAAATTTACTTCCCGTCCATCATGGTGATTGATAAGTTTCTCGTGAAAATAGCTCAAATCCAACTGGTGAATTTTTTCCTCTCTTACTGTAGAGAGATAATTTTTAAATGATTTTCCAGATCCAGGGATGATAGCTAAATGGACCAAGAAAAAACCAAGAAAGCAACGGTTTTAGCATAAAACTTGACATCGAAACATTAGGAAAAAAAGTCAAAGTGAGACGCTAAAACATCAGCACCTGTCTTCCCTTGAAGAATGATGTTACCAGTTCAAGAATATCTGACACAAGCATGTAATCCAGCTCCTCGTCCAAGCAAGCAATGGATCTCTGTTGGTCTCCTCTATTGGACCAACTAACTCCTGGAACATGCCTCAAACTAATGGAAAATGAAAACGTACAAAACATGGAAAAAGAAAAACAAAAGAGGGGCATAAAACTTGGGATTGAGAACATCTGAGCAAAATCCCCAAGAGACGATGAAAGTAGGGTTTGCACAGCAAGCTTGAAAAGATCAAAGAATCATCATTTGGTAGAATGAATGGTGCTTACGGGCAATATTTGCACTCCTCTTACGTGGTCGCTGCTGTGACGCTCAGATTTTCATAGACTGACATCTTTGTGGTGGGGAGGCCCAAAGACAGGCAACCAGGTATGTATGTTCCTCTCTGCCCCAAGTTGCTGTTTCACCAACCCATGTCAGTAAGAAAACACAAGTCGAGACAAGATTTGACGAATAGAATGTTACAGAGAGAAAGGATCTTAGGTGTTGTTTATTTTTACATTTTTAAAGGAGAAACACTAAGACACCAATTGCCAGTTCCCTGATGCTATTTCTCCAGTCCCTGTTCTGATGACTTCCTAGATCCATGGACTCTTCCTTCCTTTGCGGGAAACTACAGATCACAGACGAAAAGTGTTAAAAGCCAGGCTGAGGAATTCAGAGGAACCAGAAGTACCGTGTTTCTCTGAAAATAAGACAGGGTCTTCTATTTATTTTTCCTCAAGAAGACACCCTAGGGCTTATTTTCAGGGGATGTGTTATTTTTTTTAAGGACAGTACAACAATCTACGTTTATTCAAATAGAATGAAGTCGTCTTCTTCTGGAATATCATCATCACTCTCCAAACCCTGAATTCCATCCTGAATGTCTTGTGACTCTATTTCCTTAAGAACCACCGGCCCCGATCTCTCCTGTGGAGCACTAGAGCTGTCACGGGGCGGAGGAGAAGGGCTGCTCGTGGTCTTTCCCGCTCCGCGACGACACGCACGGGTTGTGCAGACGCTGCGCAGCCACGCCCGGCACTAGGGCTGATTTTCAGGGTGGGGCTTCTGTTGCGCACATGCTTAGACATCCTGCTAGGGCTTGTTTTATAGGTAGGGCTTATTTTCGGGGAAACACAGCAGTGAAGATTTTTAGTCGGGATGTATCAGCTCTGGGGGGGGCAGTTGGTTCTGAAAGCAATATGTAAGGCAGGCTAACAACATAGTAAAAAGAGTAGAGTGATTGGGTTTGGAGGGAGGGAGATTGAGCAACAAAAATTGCCTTGGGGAAGCTTAAAATAAAGGACACTGAAAGGATGTTTGCTGGGTGGTAAACTCCAAGAGGAAGCTGAAGGACCGAGCTTTGGAAAGGCCCTGATCCAGGGCAGTTCTGGAAATCCGGGTAAACAGGACCTGATGGGCACTCTCTTCAAGGTCTGCCCAGTGGGAAGAATCAAGATCAATTATTTCTTTTCTTGGAGTCTCACTTCAGGGATCGAACTCCAAAGACAGTTTTGATTTGCATGTTCACTGCTGGACCAGGAAAGCGAGAAAACCCTGGCTGAGGGTTCCTCCAAGATAAAGTGTTTCCCACTTACCTTTAAAAAGCAGACTGCACACTGGGCAGGCAACCGCAACGCTGTGCATGTGAGGACCAGCAAGGCAGCTGCTGTCCTCACTCAGTCCGAGGAGGATGGGAAATTTACCGGTGGTGGGAACCAAGCCCAGGGTCACTGTCCAGCACGCTTCCTATTGTCTGAATTCAGAATCGGTTTTGATGCACGCATGCACAGAAAGAATCATCCATCTTCAAGATGGGGGGCAAGGAAAGTGTCTTTATTTTCTCCTGAATCCTCATTTCTTATGATTAGATTGCATTCGCAGGACTAGTCAGGGGAAATGCATCCAAGTTCCCTTTTCTGGTGCTGTCAGCTGGGCAGATCCCTGCCAGCCTTCTCTCAGTTTCCAGGCATTTTACCTTCCTGCTCAGCAGGGACTTGCAGTTCCCTGTGCGTTTCGCTTGCCAACCCAGGGGCCATGGCCAAGAAGAATGATCCTCCTTTCTGCTCTCCCTTCCTGTCTTATTTCCTCCAGGTGATGGACGTGACACTGGGGAATCTCCGCTCACATCGGGACGAGCCTGTCCAGGGGACTCCGCAGAGTGGCTTCACCCTGTTTCCCCTCCGGCTCCTGCTTTCTTCAAGAACGAGCTGGTCTGTCGCGGAGACGAGGAGAATGCCAAAGACACCTTTTGCTCTTGTTCATGGAAGAGCGATCATCCCCACAGGAGAGAAGAAGCAGAGGTTCTCAAACACAGCCAGCAACATCTCCACGGTCTCAGAGCTGCAGATTCCCAAGAGCGCCCAAGCACAGTGGCAAGAATGTCTCGCTGTCTTATGTCTGCTCCTTCCCCTGGAACATGACCTGAGATGACCAGAGAGGAAGCTAACACTTTATTCTCAGACCCACTCTTGTAAAATGGGATTTCATACCAAAATTTTCTTAATATTTAAAAAGGTGTTTGTAAAAAAAAAATGAATAAATAAATAATAAAGTGTGTGAAAATAACATAAAAAGAACAAGGTTTCGGTAAACATTTTATTTTGGTGGGCTTTTTTTTTTTTCTTCCAGAGAAAGAGAGACACCCTGTGGATTTCAGACAGAGCCCCACATAACTCAATTTACTTTAATTTTCTAAAAGGAAAAAAAAATAGTATTGCTTACAGAGCTTGTAGCAAAAGAAAGCAGTAAGGTAAAGAGGCAGCTAAAGTGACCAGCACAGATAAACAGATCGATAGCTTTGTTTGTGGTTTTGAGCAGAAATTTCTTAGGGACAGTTTTCCCTTCCTGTCTGGCAAAATAATGGAGAATGTGAAGAAATCCTACAGGTTTGTACAGTTTGAAAGTAAAAGAACGAAGAAAGTCAGAGCTCCAGGTAGGACGCACGTTTCCCTTCTTGATGTCCCGATGTTGCGGAGATCGACCTGGGAGAAGAAACACAGCAAGAGATGCAGTTGGGAAAGCAATTCGGATTCATCAGCTGCCCTTGTATCCTGGCCTCAGGGGCCGGATGACAGGCCCATTAGAGGATGCAGTAAAGTAAATATACTCCCAATCATGTCGCAAGTCACAGATACTTGGATTTGATTTGAATTAGCACTGCAGAGACCAGAACCTGGTTTGAATCTCATCTGGTCTGACACAGACAAAGATGTTAGAGAGTAGAAAGCAGTGTAGTTGCAGCTCCCTCTAGACAGCCTGGGAAATAACTGCAGAGGGAGGGAGGGCGGACAGGAGCCCGGAGAAGGAACTGGGCAGGCAGAGAAGAGGAACAGACTGTCTTCAAGGCTGAGCACGATTGAAAATGAGCCGTGTGCTTCCAGCGGAACTGGTGTTGGTACCCCGCCTGCAGCGGCCAAAGGGACTGAATGGTATGTGATTTAAAACTTCCCCCCAGAGACCTGCAAAATGAGGCAACATGCATGTTTGCCATGAGCCTCCCCTCCACGGTCTTCTAAGGGAATTCACAGTGTGACACTACACTAGGCTGGTCAGCTTGTCCTTTCCTCCCTGCATGAAAGACTTGCTACCTAGACCTAAGAAACAGTCTGTAAACACGAAGCAAAGCCAAATAGCATGCCAACATGTGAATGCAAGCATTCTTGCACTAAGAGACAAAAACACAGGGCTAGGAGAAACATCACAATGACTCTTATCACAGATTTAAAAAAAAAAAAAAAAAAACCCAAAATAAAAGAGACCAGAGAGGTCATGTGGCCAGGCTGAAGTCAGATGGCAAAAACTGAAACTCGGGTCTCTGGTATTAGTCGAGTATGCTTTCCATTACAAAATGTGCCAAGCCATTTGTCTATCGCTGTTACTATGACAGAATACCATAGACTAGGTAATGTATTTTTTTAAAAAAATGAAATTTATGTAGCTCATGGTTCTGGAGTCTGGAAAATCCAATAGCATGGCACTAGTGTCTGATAAGGGCATTCTTGCTGCATCTTAACACAGTAGGGGATATCACGTGGCAAGAAGGCAAGTGCAAGAGTGCCAGAGAGAGTTAACTATTTTTTTTTTAGAGACAGGGTATTGTTCTGTTGCTCAGGCTGGAGTGCAGTGGCTCAATCATAGCTCACTGGAGCCTTGAACTCCTGGGCTCAAGCAATCCACCCACCTCAGCCTCCTAAGTAGCTAGGACTACAAGCACAAGCTATCACACCCAGCTAATTTGTTTATTTCCTTTTTTTATAGAGATAGGGTCTTGCTATGTTGCCCAGGTTGGTCTTGAACCATTGGCCTCAAACAACCCTTCCACCTCAGCCTGCGGAGTCACTGGGACTACAGGTGCAAGTTGCCACAACTCAGCAGAAAATATTTTAAGGAAGAGATAACAGAGGAGTTATCAGCAGCGTTAAAGGAACAAACAAAAGACAATGAGGGTAGATCCCCAACAATGCTATTGCTGGGTAGAATGGTATTTCTGTATCTAGCTGTTTGAGGTATCTCCAAATTCTTTTCCACAGAGGTTGCACTAATTTGCAGTCCCACCAGCAGTGTAAGAGTGTTCCTCTCTCTCCGCATCCTCACTAGCATTTGTTGTTTTGGGATTTCTTGATCCAAGCCATTCTCACTGGTGTTGGGCATCTACCCAAAAGAGCATAAGACATTCTACTATAAAGACATCTGCACTCGAATGTTTATGGCAGCACAATTCACTATTGCAAGATCATGGAAACAACCCAAACGTCCATCAATTCATGAGTGGATAATTAGAATTTGGTATATGCTCACAATGGAATACTACTCAATTCTAAGAAATGACAGTGAGCTAGCACCGTTTATGCTATCCTGCATTAAGCTTAAGCCTATTATCCAAAGTGAGGCGACACAAGATCAAGAAAGTGGGATCCACATCTACTCGCCATCAAATTGGTACTGACTGATTAAAACTATGATGCTCAAATGGTGATAGTGCCCACCAGGGTTTGGGGGAGGGGAGATACACATCTTAGGGTTGTGGCGAGCATTGGGGGGGGGGGGAGGGAAACCCTTCTTACGGAAAGGCAAAGATAGACAATGTAACCCAAAGGTCAAAAAAAAAAAAAGAAAAAACAAACAAACTTTTATCAGGAGGTGGGCAGATGGGAGGGAGGAGGAGGGGAAGAATTTATACTTACAAAATAGGTGTGATGTGCACCACCTGGGGGTAGGTGATATAGCACCTCTTATAACAATATATATATCACCTATATAATAGGTGATGTAGCACCTATTATAGCAAACAATGGTGATCTAGCACCTCTTGTATTTTCCTGGATAGAGCTGGAACCCATTCTGCTAAGTGAAGTGTCTCAAGAATGGAAAAACAAGCACCACATGGACTCACCAGCAAATTGGTATTAACGGATCAACACCTAAGTGGACACATAGGAGTAACATTTATCGGGTGTCGGGCAGGTGGGAGGGGGGAGGAGGGGATGGGTGTATACAACCACAATGAGTGAGATGTGCACTGTTTGGGGGATGGACACGCTTGAGGCTCTGACTCGAGGGGGGAGGGGGGCATGGGCGATATATATAACCTTAACACTTATACTCCCATAATACGCTAAAATAAATAAATATATAATTATTTATTTAATAAATAACGCTTGATGTTCTGGTAAGGCAGGGGGCGGGGGGAGGAATGGCAGGGGCGATATATATAACCCTAACAATATTTGTACCCTCATAATATGATAAAATAAAATAAAATTACCAAAAAATATACTTAAAAAAAAAAGACAATGAGGGACCCAGGGACTAGAGAAGTTCCCAGCGCTAAGACTGAGAAGCCACTGCACACCAGTACAAGGGAAAGAAATAATGTCACTAAAATCTGGCAAGAGATACAACCTGGAGACGGTGCGTCCTCAGGAAACCTCCAGGCCTGGAAGGTCTTGTCTACTGAGAGAGGTGTCTGCTAAAGCAGCATGTCCCACCCTCTCTCTCCTCCTGCCCTCCAGTCTCCTGCCAGTGCCTCCCATGGGAAACCAGCTGGCAAGAAAGCTTGAGTGACCCCTTCCACAGGGGCCCAAGTCAAGGCAGAGACACTGGCTTTAGAGAGACCAACAGCAAACAACCAGGATGTCCATCACTTCTGACCCAAAATAACTTGATTTCCTACCTTTCCTACCATGCCCAATTACTGCTGCTTCCAGAAACCATACCTACTCCAGTTTGCAAGGGGGTACGCATTCCTGTGAGTTCAATTGTTTTGCTTTTTTTTTTTTAATTCTTCATGTATATTAAGCCATATCCTGCATGAACTGGACAGAAATACTTTGCTGGCTGGTGATCACAATTCCAAATGAATGATCCATTTTTTTCTAACTCATCTAAATCCATTCATCTGTAGGTGCTATACATAAAGTGCTTATACAATAACTTGCATACAGTAGGTGCTTAATAATGACTTTTGTAACTTTGTATTATGGTGACCCACTGTACTCAGAAATCAATGATTTTGATGAAATTACTGATTTCATCAATGATTACTATCATTGATAATGATAGTAATTGATAATGTCAGCACACGCCTGGCGTGTGCTGCTGCTGCTGGCACATCCGGACATCACCGCCGCGAGGCCACCCAACGCTGGAGTGACATCCAGGAGTTAGTCTGCCCTGCCAGCTGGTGCCATGCTGGAGAAGAGCACCACGCTGGGGGAAGCCCTTCCAAGTGCTGCTCACCATAAACGAAGTGTGCCCTCGCCACATCCCATCTGTGACAGAACCAGTGGCAATACAGTGGCGTCTTAGGGATTCCCTCATCAGGAGTAAGACTTGGCTCTCGTTGTGGCTTACTTTGACCTCAGCCACGCCACTCTACCTCTTGGAGGCCTCAGGTTCTTCATCTCAAAAATAAGCAAGTTGAAAAAGATCTCTGAATTCCAAACTTTTTTTTTTTTTTGCTTAAGTCAAGTCATCTTGTTATGTAAAATATTATAGGGACGACCAACCTGGGATGAAGGTGCTTGGAACCTTTCTTTCACCTCCCCAGTTCACCCCTCCCTCAAAATTCTTAAGGGACATGGTAGAAAAAAAAAAAAAAACCAAACCAGATGACTTCTAAAGGCCCATTTCCAGTCTCACTTCTTCCAGTATCCGTTTTCCAAAATCTCCTGGGGGCATAGGATGGGGAAATGCTTCATTTTGCTCCCATAAAGCATAAAATGTAGCAGCAAACTTTTATAGACTGCGGTACAAATAGTATAATAAGTTCACGGTCCCGTAGTGTCTGCTGCATAATTGTGTTCATTCCCTTTGTGTATTTTAGTAATGAGAGTATAATTGTCAGTGCTTATAATACATATAATCTCATTACTGTCACTCCCATTAGTATGCTTTCACTTCAGCCTATATACACAGGGTGTTCCACTTTCCCTCTCATTGAAATACATAAATGTATCTCCTCTTCAGAATCCAGATTTCAGTCTCATTCCTGCTTGTTACCGTGGCTAATCACTGAGACAGCGCTGCCTGCCTGGTTTTCAATGTGTGTGATCTACCATTTTTGACACAATGCCAAGAAGTCGGCACCGCATTCGTGTCCAACTGCCATGGCCACGTCCTTGCCTTTACTAGGATGGTGGGGACTTCAGCCGGAGCAGAAACTAATTTAGACATGCAAAGAAGCATGCTCCTGACAGTGACTTCACTTGGAGAGCTCTGAGGTGAGCCACAGCTATGTCATGTCTTAGGTTCATCATCTATCAAAAAAAACAGATGTCGTCTCTGTCATTCTCCTGGATGCCTGCCACTTCTAATAATCTTACTATCTGTAAAACACTCGGACCAGTAAAGACTTATCAAGAGAAGACAGAACAATGGCCAACAAACATGTGAAAAAAGGTTCAGCATCTCTAATCATCAGGGAAATGCAAATCAAAACCACAATGAGATATCACTTAACTCCAGTGAGAATGGCCTTTATCAAAAAGTCCCCAAACAACAAATGCTGGCGTGGATTCGGAGAGAGAGGAACACTCCTACACTGCTGGTGGGACTGCAAACTAGTGCAACCTCTGTGGAAAGCAATATGGAGATACCTTAAAGCAATATAAGTGGATCTACCATTGGATCCAGCAATCCCACAACTGGGCATCTACCCAAAAGATCAAAAGTCACTTTATGAAAAAGACACCTGCACTCGAATGTTTATAGCAGCACAATTCACAATTGCAAAGCTGTGGAAACAACCCAAGTGCCCATCAATTCATGAGTGGATTCATAAAATGTGGTATATGTATACCATGGAGTACTATTCAGCTTTAAGAAACAACAGTGATATAGCACCTCTTGTATATTCCTGGATAGAGCTGGAACCCATTCTGCTAAGTGAAGCGTCTCAAGAATGGAAAGACAAGCACCACGTATACTCACCAGCAAATTGGTATTAATGGATCAACACCTAAGTGGACATATAAGAATGACATTTATCGGGTGTTGGGCAGGTGGGAGGGGGAGGAGGGGATGGTATATACAAACACAATGAGTGAGATGTGCAATGTTTGGGGGATGGTCACGCTTGAAGCTCTGACTCAGGGGAGGGGGAACGTGGGCAATATATGTAACCTTAACACTTGTACCCCCATAATACGCTAAAATAAAAAATAAATAAAAATAAATAAAACTTTCCCTGGCAAAAAAAAAGACTTATCATAAATGTTTAACTTAGTTATTCTCTCAAAGTGATATGTGCGCACAGTTTTAAAAGCCAAACAGTATTAACAGGCCTATAAGAACTATCAGAGTTGTCTAACACGTCACTGCCCATTAATGGTCACCCTCTCGCCAGGTGCAATGACTTCAGTTCCTCTGAAATGTACAGATCTTTACGTGTCTCTATAACTTGCTGTTTTTAAATATATCCATTTTAGGCATCATCTCTTGACTTCCTATTTGGTAGGTGAGGATATATCCCTCTTCTACCACGTTTCTGTGTCTCCTTCCCCAAACTCCAATTACAGCGCTGTTGCAATTTTCACTAAATGGGAATTTTGCTACACATACGAGTAGTCTCAGTTCTCCCCTTGTGATCTTAGAATCTTACCTACTCAGCTCCGTTTAGTCAATTACCTCTATCCAGTTTCCCAATATTACGAATCAATGTCTATTTTTAAAATGTCCTTATAAGTAGATTTTAGTGTGTTTGGGGGAAGAGAGTGAAATTAGATATATAGGTTCAGTCTGCCATCTTAACGTGAAAACTCCTCAAATTTCCTCTTAGTCTATACTACCATAACACAGATCAATCATCATGTACTATTGAGTCTACCTTTTAAACAATTCTGAAATTCAGCCTCTCTTCCCCATACCTCTGCTATCCTCGTAGTTCAAGATTTTTTGGTTTTCCCCTACCCTAGAAAGTTAAAACTTCTTTATAGTGGTATGGGGGCACAAGGGATGTTTCACTCTCTAGCCTCAGAGATCTTGATCTTGTACTGTTTAGTTTCACCAAAATATAAAGGAAATAAGGCACCATCCTCTGTCTGGGGCAGGGAGTGTGTAGGGTGTCCTGGTGTTATTCCCATGTAAGATCATGCATTTACTCCTGCCAGGCAATCAATGAACCCAGTGCTGACTACAGTCAAAGCAAAGTCCTCTAAGGATGCCAACAGAAATGAAAATTCCTCATCTGCAGTCTGACATCCTCAAGAGTGCCCCATTAAGATAAGAAAATGAAAATTTAAGGTAAGACTATAGTAAAATGAAGATACAACAAAATCTTGAAAATAAAGGTGCATGTGGTTGCCACCACATTCAAATGACTTAGAAGCAGATAGATGAAAAAAACGAAAAGGTTTTACGAAAGTTATATCAACCAAACAAAATGCACCTGGGTCTAAACTAAATTTATGACTTTTCAAGAATTAAAACACATGTTGGCCTTCTATCATTCCACAGGCAGGAAAACAGGATGAATAAGATTTGCAGTCTGTAAGAAGGTTCATGCTTCCCAATACCCACTTGTGTTTTTAATTCTTAAGTAACACAAAAGGGTCCACTGTTGGATATAATGTGGAAACTGCAATGCCACATTACCCAGAGGTCCTGGAATTTGAACTCGGTGCAGTGACCAGATGTGATTGTAGGTTGATTCCATGAGGTGGTGGTGAATGTGTTTTCTGAGTGGTTAAAGGTAGCAAAGGGATATTTGGTGACCAGAAGGTCAAATGATGGCAGAGGTATTTACTGTTCACTGAATATTCATGTGGTTTCCCAATTTCCCAGTCACTTTGTAATTAAGTGGAACTCTGTGAATAGATTTGAGAGTAAAATGACTTGTGTCACTTCTAGGTCGAAGCATTTAAGAACTGTTATGTGCGGCCGGGCGTGGTGGCTCACACCTATAATCCTAGCACTCTGGGAGGCCGAGGCGGAAGGATTGCTCAAAGTCAGGATTTTGAAACCAGCCTGAGCGAGACCCTGTCTCTACTGAAAAATAGAAAGAAATTGCTTGGACAGCTAAAAATATATAGAAAAAACTAGCTGGGCATGGTGGTACATGCCTGTAGTCCCAGCTACTCGGGAGGCTGAGGCAGGAGGATCGGTTGAGCCCAGGAGTTTGAGGTTGCTGTGAGCTAGGCTGATGCCACGGCACTCTAGCCTGGGTGACAGAGTAAGACTCTGTCTCAAAAAAAAAAAAAAACCAAAAAAAAACTATTATGTGATCCTCCAGTTTTCTTTGCCCCGTCAAAACAATGGTGGAAGAACGAAGGTTGTATGAATTCTTGAGTTATTATGTGGAGGAAAGCTGCCCTAAAGAATCACCTAGATGTGCAGCAACCTTTGAATAAGAAAGAAATTGTCACATATTAAGCCACTGAGGTTTGGAGATTACTTGTCATTGCAATATGGCTTACTGACAATGAAGTGTATTTTAGCTTGATATAGAACCCTATAATAGTCAGAGATATCCAAAAGTGGCACAATGGCCCAGAAAGTAGTGGGTTTCCTGTCATTAGAGATGTGTAATCGGGAAAGACAAATGGCAGTCTTGGAAATGGGCATCTACTCATCCCATGAGAGATTTCCCATGAATTAAAGAGCTGCTGCATTCCTATGATTTTAAGATCTTTTGAAGCCCCAGGCTTCTAGTAGGATAACCATCCAAAGTTTAGGTTCTTCTAATATTTTGTCCTTTTAATGTGATTATCTTAATTCTATAGGAATAAAGTAAATTCTGTAGGTAGATGCAGAATTTCTAAGGGTCACTCAGTTGCAGGGTGTGGAGAGAGAAGACAGAGTTCCTGAAATAGGCAGGTAAAGGCAAGAGAAGCACTTGACAGCAAAGAGAAGAAGAGGCAGACATGGCATGGAGGCAGTGGCAGCTGGAGGGATGGTAAAGGACCTCAAACAGATTAGTGTAGGCAGATTAGTGTAGGCAGGTGGGATAGAAAGAGCAGGGAGCAGGGAATGATGGGAGCCTGGAAAGCCGGGTAGATTGGTTACTCAAAGACATTAAGGGAGAAGCTGGGGTTCAATTACTGAATAGGAGAACATCACTATAGACTGTTTATGGAATAGCAACTGATCCTGTTGGGGGCTGATTCTGGTGTTGTGCCTTATACTAATCATTCAGTATAGCCTGTAATCTACGTGTGCTGCATGACCCAGCGGTAGCCAGCATTTTCTCCAGACACGGTTACTGTCTTGGGACATAACAAGAGGCCTGAGTTTCTGCACGTAAGCAGATGATCCCCAGCTCCCACACGGAGGGCCCCCGTGGTGGGAGTCTGGAGGCCATAAAGATAAGAAGAACATTCCCAAGGTCCAGACCCATGAGATGGTTGGTAGTCGATGATGGGTAAGATTCCCCATGGGGGGGCGACCTAAGACAGGCACAACCACGGGGGTCGCCTGCTGGCTGGGAGAGAGCCGCTGGCTGGGAAAGAGCATGAGAAGTTCTTCTAATGGCTGCATTGTTCAATATTGCTTATCTCAGCCTTGGTTTTTGAGTTATGTCTGGCACTGATGCCTCAAGTAATCGTTTTGAGGTCTGAGACCATGGGAAATTGTCCCCTTTTAAAACAACTCTGGAATTGACTGATATCGCTGCTATGCTCAGATGCTCACGTTCAAGGAACTAACCTTGGGTCTGGGGGGCATAAAAATAAAGTGACCAGTGCATTGGTCACTCGAGTCATTGTCACGTCCATGTGCGTCTGTGTCGTTCTTTTATGTTCTGTGTTCATCCCCTGTCCTGTAATTGGGCCACATCATGATCCAATATGGTACTTAAGAAATGCTAATCTAAGTTACTTGAAATTTGCTTGGAAAATGGGACAAATACAAAACAAGTTCAATTTGGAAGTTACAGTGTTACATGCATTTTGATGATGGAATGTCTGATAGACATCAAAAGCTGGAAATCCAGAGTCCTGAAAGTAATTCTTGATACCATCATCCTACAAATCTGTCTACCACCCCTTTCTTTTATTTACTAAATATATCCATCCTGAATCCATTTATTTCCTTCTAAATCCACCACAAATACTGTGGTACAGCTGAAAATTATTTCTAGCCTGAATTACAGGTCTTCTTGAAATTATTTTAGCAATTTCTTTGTGATTTTTTTAATGCGCTATATGGCTTTTCCTCCCTCTAGAATATATTTTCCTTAAGGACAGAAACTCTGTCTCTCTTCATCACGACTGTACTCCTATCACCTAGAGCTAGTCCCTGGGACATTATGAGTGATCAATACTTATTTATTGATAGATTGTTTAAAACAGTTTTTCTTCCCTCCTTTCACCTAATCTTTCTATTTTTTCTATCCAATCATCATGCTCATCCCATTCTTAGAGTTTATCATAATTACACTACTTATTGTCCTTTTATTAGAAAATAAATATAAATGTATTTTATTTTATTATTATATAAATATTGTACTTTTATTGGAAAATAATTTCAGATCAACATAAAAGTAGCAAAATAGCTCAAAGAACTCCCATATACCCTTTAACCAAATTGCTCAACAGTTAAAACTTTCCACAATTGGTTATAATTCTCTCTTTATGTAATATGCATATTATTGTTTTTTTCTTTTTATAAACCACTTGAGTGTAAGTTACAAATACAGTGCCACCTTACAGCGAAATGCTTGTATGTTCCTTAGCAGCAAAGAAATTTTCTTATGTAACTAGAGGCAAAGAATAAAAATTATAAAATTGACATTTATATAACACCATTATTTATAGACTTTTATTCATATTTCAACAGTTTTCCAATAATTTCCTTTGTAGCAATATAATATATATATATATAATCATTCAAAAGCCATACAGGATCACACACGTCATGTCATTATCAACTTTCTTTGTGTCTTTTGACCTGGAATAGATCCTCAGTTTGTCTTTGTCTTTTGTGACTTGATATTTGTGTGTATGTTTTTCTTTTCTCGGACAGAGTCTCACTCTGTTACCCAGGCTAGAGTGCTGTGGCATCAGCCTTGCTCACAGCAACCTCAAACTCCTGGGTTCAAGCGATCCTCCTGTCTCAGCCTCCCGAGTAGCTGGGGCTATAGGCATGCGCCACCGTGCCTGGATTTTACACACACACACACACACACACACACACACACACACATTTAGCTGTCCAAGCAATTTCTTTCTATTTTTAGTAGAGACGGAGTCTTGCTCTTGCTCAGGCTGGTCTCGAACTCCTGAGCTCAAACCATCCACCCACCTTGGCCTCCCAGAGTGCTAGGATGACAGGTGTGAGCCACTACACCCAGCCCAAATAACTAACCAATTTCTGGTGGTTAATTTCATACATCAATTTGATTGAACCACAGGATTCCTGTATATCTTAACAAACATATATCTCTGGGTGTGTCTGTGAGACTGTTTCCAGATGAGACTGGCCAGTGACTCAGTGGACAGAGGAAAGCAGATGGCTTTCCACAAGGCATGGGCATCACCCATCCTGTTGAGCATCTGAGCAGAACAAAAAGCTGGAGCCAGGTTGGATTTGTCCTCCCTCTGCCTGGTTGAGCTGGGATGTCAATCTTCTCCTGACTTTGTCCCTTCTAGTCCTCAGGCCTTCAGATTAGAACCAGAATCTGCAGCACCAGCCCTCCAGCAATCGGCCTTAGAAATACACCACCAGCTTCCTCCTGTCCCCAGCTTGCGGATTGCAGATCGTGGGACTTCTCAGCCTTCATTGTCACTGAGCAATTCCTCATATAAACCCCTTGCTCTGTGTGTGTCCATGTGCGTACCTACTACTAGTTCTGTTTCTTTGGAGAGCCCTGACAACAGGGTTATTTTTCTAAATGCCCCTCCGTTTGCGTTTGTCTGTCTTATAGAAACATACGACCATGTTTCCTTATGTTCACAGTCGCATGATGAATTGAGGGCAGGAATACCAAGAGGTGATGTTTTCCCTTCTCAGTGTATTGCATCAAAAGACACATAATACTGGTTGATCCAGTTAGTGACATTAAATGTGATCATTTAGTTAAGGTGACAGAGTTGCAATTTTAAATTTGCGATTATTGTGCTAATAATTCATCATCGGTAAGTTCCATGAGTCAGGGAAAACAGCCACTTAGGTTTACTATTATATGCCAGAATCCAGAACAATACCTTCTCATAACTCTCAGTTAATACTGAGCGAATGGGTGATAAGTGGAAAGGAAAAATTGGCAAGCTTTGACAGAAGGTAGACTTTCAATACATGAGATAAAAACCACTGAAGCTATTTGCCCAACTGGTGTAAAAACTTTTGTTCACACAAAAACCTGCACACAAACATTTATAGCAACTTTATTCATAATCACCAAAAACTGAGAGCAAGCAGGATGGCCTTCAACCAGAGAATGGAGAAAGAAATTCTGGTACATCTATATAATGGAATGTTATTTGGCAATAAAAAGAAATGAGCTGTCAAGCCATGAAAACACAGGGATGAATCTTCAACGCATATTGCTAAGTTAAAGAAGGCAGTCTGAAAAGGCTGTGATTCCAATTACATGACATTCTAGAAAAGGCAAAATTAGATATAATACAAAGATCAGTGGTTGCCAGGGGGTCTGAAAGAGACGAGGAAGGATTGAACAAGTGCA
Source organism: Microcebus murinus (assembly GCF_040939455.1). Lineage (NCBI taxonomy): Eukaryota > Metazoa > Chordata > Mammalia > Primates > Cheirogaleidae > Microcebus > Microcebus murinus. The sequence continues at coordinate 11,927,668 of NC_134131.1, read as the reverse complement.
ATTATCTTATGGGATACTATAATTGTGCATACATGACATCATGCATTTGTGAAAACCCATATAACTTTATAACACAAATGTATGCAAATTTTTTAAAAGTCATGTAGGAGGATCAGGGCAGAATGCAGAATATGACAAACTACCATGTTTCCCCAAAAATAAGACCTTTCCATTAAATAAGCCCTAGTAGGATTTCTAAGCATTTGCGCAATAAAAGCCCTACCCCGAAAATAAGACCTAGTGAGGGGCGTGGCTGCGCAGCGCATCTGCACAACCATGCATTTTGTTGCAGAGCGGTCAAGAAGACGAGCAGCCCTTCTCATCTGCCCCATCATGACAGCTACTGTCCCAGAGGTGACCGGAAAGGTGCGGGCAGCCCCACCAACAAGGTCGGCTCCCCCTGTCAGGTCCCGGCCATCCTGTGCATGATGCAAGCTGAGGCTTTGAGGGGAAAATAACACATCCCCTGAAAATAAGCCCTAGGGTGTCTTCTTGAGGAAAAAAAAAATATAAGACCCTGTCTTATTTTCAGGGAAACAAAGTAAACTGTATTACAAATGTAGAAAACGATTTTGCCAAAAGGAGTGGGGAGGTAGCATAATCAATTTGGGGTGTAAGTAAATTCTTTAAGACTAAATGCAAACCAAACTGTGCAAAAAGCACGACAGTTGGTAACACTATTATCACGTGTTGGTGTAGGTTAACGGTTCTGATACGTCCATATATGCACACTAGAGTTGAACACTTATTAAATAGGTGGCAGGTGGTGGCAGCCAGGTTACTCACTACAGAAGTAGGAGTTTAAAGATAAGCAAGAGGAAGAGAGAGAATGATCCACCTTGTAATGGATTACAGTTGGAAATATTAGTGCAAATTCTTGTTTAATTTAATGTAGACACAGTTGGTTACAGGTGGAACTATTTATTTATACATGATTAGTATACACACATATATGCCCCTACTGGTTCAATCTGAGACAGCCTAGAATCAACAACACCTCAGAAAGAACAAGCACACCTAAGTGCCCAGATCTTCATTTCGAACACTGTTTCCCCAATAAAAAGCTGGCTACAGTAAGGACTCTAGTTAATAATAATATATCAATCTTGGTCCATAAATTATACAAACATAACATCCTAATACAAGTGAGTCAGTAACGGAGGATATTGGAGTGCAAGTTTCATGGGAATTCTCTATATTACCTTCATATTATTTCAGTAAATCAAAAACTTTTCTAAATATTCAAGTTTATTTTTTAAAAAAAAAGAAAATAACCCAACAACAAAGCCAATAATGCTCATGAAAAATTTCATATTTGGGGAGAAAACCCAATCATCTATTATTGAAAGCAAAGTACAAATATTATCAACTTCCACATGTTTTTTGGATAGCTACCATAAATGCAAGTAATCTAGCTGCACCACTGGGTTACCTGGCCTCACCCTGAAAGAAGCCCATTCTCAAAGTATTCAATTTGAGGGGCAAAAATGTCTATTCTATTTTATAGAAAATAACGAGGGTAAAATTCACCCTCCAAAGAGAATCAATAGCTACAAATATTGCAACTTTTCCCGCTTAAAGGAGTACAAAAAATAACACACATATCATCCCTGTTGAATCATCACCATAAGCCCTTTATCAGCCTGACAAAGAGCAAATGCAAGGGCATGTTTTAGACTTTACCCTCAAGAACCTCTGTCTCTTTATCAAAGCAACTTAAGATACTTCTCTCCCATAAACATTCTCATGGGAGTCCCTTAAATAACCTTTCCTTTGACCAGGTCACAATTAACTCTCACAGTAAGATCTATCAAGTCACCAAATACAGAGCTCAGGTGTCACCTGGCATTGTTAAAGAAGAAGGACCCTCCACCTCAACTAGCTAGAATCCCTTCAAGTGATTTTTTTTTCACATCGTCAAGGAGCCAGAAAATAAAACTCAAGCTTTGGTAGATGAAAAACCTTTGTAAGTAGTTTGGGAGTGGTAGTGTCGGAAGCCCTGAAGCCTTGAAAAGGGGCATGCAGAGGAACGGCCTCTGCAAAGCTGCAGGTAATAGGCAGTGTGAGACAGAGCGGGCCTTTCAGCTTCTCAGCCCTTGAGCTCTCTTGGCTGATAGCATCCTGAAATTATCAGGCCACGAGTGTCAAAGGAGTCATTCTGTAAATGGTAAATTCAATTTTAAGAAATAGAAAAGCTTCTCCAATACCTCTTCAAAGTGGAAGAAACAGCTATTAATGGAGGGAAAAAAAAAGTGCTTAGGGGTTATTACCTGCAACATCAATGGTTTAAACTTGCTTCATCAGCAACTTTATCAGGAATACTGGAAACTGGGATTACCAGAAATCTCTTCCTTTTAAAGAAGTGCAGCAAGATCTCTTACCACGTTGATTGCAATCTATAACTTAAGGAGGTACCGTTGGGTAGTATATAGCTAGTCCACTCTAATTACACATTACAGTTACCTGGGGAGTCCAAAAATCTTAATTTTCTTTGTCAAAGTGCATTAAAGTAGATACTAACATGCCCATTATCTCGCACAGCTGTTTTTCTGGGAAGAGTACCTAAAATCTACTTTCATAGAAAATTTCCAGCATACAAAATTATTAATTATAGTCCTCAAGCTGTACTTCAGATCTCTAGATTCATTCATCCCACAAAACTGCAATTTTAACATTCTGTAATATGCAGTCTGGGATGAGAACCATGAGTGTAAGAGAAACGAAAGGTTAAGTTGTTCTCTAAACCTTAGTTTCCTTGGGTGTAAAATGTGACGACTACTACTGATGGCACAGTGTGTTCTTATAATTAAATCAGATCGTCACTGAATAGTAAGTATTGAAGAACAGCATAAGACATATTGCTTTTTCCAACACTATCCCTACCCATTGGAATAGGCTATTTAGAAGACAGGACATGAAACACAAATGAACGAGCAATGGACTAAGAAAAATTCAACCACCAAGAACAAACTACAAGGAGGGATGGCCTGCCAACACACAACAATTATAATCTCTGTTGCCAGGGGTTTTAACTGCTGCTACGACTGCCAGTTAGAACTGCCCATAACATAATCAACATTTTGTGAAGTTTAGGGCCACTGCACTTTTTTTTTTTTACCTTGTCCACATAGCATAGGTTCTATCAATTACCTATTACTTTAAAATTTATATTTTTAAAACTTTTTAGTCTTCCTGGTATGTGCTACAGTTTTAGCCTCATACACATTAAAATATGTATAACATAAATACATAAATAATATAATATAAAGGTAATAAAATATGTAACACTTAAAATTTAAAGTGTTCAGTGTATCTAAGTACATCTCATAAACTGTTGCAATGTCTATACAATAGTTTGGGAAACATGATTACTTCTGCCCGTTAAGAAACTGAAAAAAAAAAAACATTAGTTCCCATGATGCATTGCTTCTCACAGCATGTAAGTTCAAGTCCCCCTGAGTCTGTTCACTCACCATCAGTCACAATCTTCTGGATAGCAACTGGTCTCTAAAGCTACATTCTTTAATTGTCATCTTTAAGATCATAGGATACTTTTTTATAAGTGAAAGGAAACGTGCTACCTAGCAGAACAAGAGACAACCAACCCACACACATAGTTATTGATTAGAAGAAAACCAGTTATTACTGCAGGGTTAGAGGATAAAGTTAATCCATTTAAACCAGAGATGAAGGGTTCTGCCTTTATGTTTATACAAATAGACAAACAACTTTAGGCTTTATAATACCTTATATTCATTCATTCATCTATACATTCACTTATTTATCTACATATATATATATATGTGAATATACACGTGTGTGTTTACTTATTCAATCATTTATCTATTCACTTCTTTGTCTATTTATTCACTAACCCATTTAGTCCTCCAGTCATTGATATGATCTTTCAGTTAAAAAATATTTACTGAATCCTTACTCTGGGCCAGGTACTTTTCTAGAAGCTTCAACAAAGAATTAAACAAAATAGACAATTATCTCTGCCTTCTTGGAGCTCACCTCTACAGGGAAAGACAAACAATAAGCAACCACAAAAGAAATGTAAAAAATATAGCAAATTAGTGAGTGAGTAGTGCATAGAAGGAAAAAAATAAGGCAAGGAAGTGGAATAGCAAATATCATGCAAGCTAAAGGCGGTGAAAATCTAGGTAGGGGGCCAAAGAAGTCTCACCAAAAGGTAAATTTTGAGATGACTTTTAAATCGAAGACTAAACAGAGAAAGAGATACAAATAAAAAATGTGCACATGTACATATATGTAACCACACACATATATGCTTGTGTGTGTGTGTCTGTACCACCCCCTCCTTCATTAAGAATGTATTAGGAAAAAAAAAAGTCAGCTTAATTAAACAGTGCTCAGTGACATTGTTGATTTGGACTGAGACAGGTTCTGCAACCTAGAGAGTACCAGTCAGAGTTTGTGGCCCGGCACTGACCACACGTCAAGTAGCACTAAATTAAGGCCTTGGAGGTCGAAGTAAGGTTTGTGGGGTGTACACTGAGTGAAATGGCGAACAGTCGCAGGATTTGGGGCAGAGAAGTGCAACAATCCTAACAATTTATCTTAAAAGTTTTGCTTCTGCTTCAAGAATTTGTGTTTCCTGAGACGCAAAGACAAAGGACCTTCACCCCCATCATCATCTCGTACTGGAGTAGCACAGTAACTGGGGACACATCCTCACACTCCAGGGGCACGGGACTCCGAACCAGGTGCCATATTTCAACGCCCAACTTTCTGGTGCCCAGACAAGCATGGTTAAAAAAAAAAAAAAAAAAACTGCAAAATAATTGAACCAGCTCAAATCCCTAGCACCCAGATGTCACTTGGATTGAATTCTCTGCCTTTCTCAGCGACACTGTCCCCGCGTCTCATTTCCATCTGCTCTCCTCTGTTTGTCCGGAACTGCGTTGGAAAGCAGCGGCGGGTGTCTCTGGCTTTGAAAACTGGCCTGCCATCTACAAAGTGGAGTTAATTACTTACACAAAGTGACTGAAGAACCAAGGGGACGTCCTTTGGATGGTGCTCATGCATCAGCTTTATTGTAGCAGGGTTTCGTTGGTCCCTTGATGAGACACCATATAATACACAAAAGGCAAATTTCAAGCTTAGAGATGTCAAAATAGCAGCCCGCCAAAGGAGCTATGACATCTTAATGAGCTATTTGGGGAAGCTCATGACTCCAGCAGTAGGATGGACTGAGGTTTTATTCAACGCTTAGTTCCTCAAGCTCCAAAATCGAGATTCGACACCTTGCGTAGTGTCTGTAGTTCACAGCACTTTTTGTACTCGAAAACAAAACTTGGCATTTCTTCATTTAACTCACCTCTATTTGAACTCTTATCCTCCAGGTAGCCAGCAGTGACGATGCTTCCCATGAAACTGTATCCTGGCTACTTACCTGCCAGAAGAACACTGAATTCATTCATTATCTGGATAAGAGTGGCCAACAAGGGACACAGAGCCACTTCCAACCCTTCCCTCCTCTGGTCCCCACCTCCTGAGAGTAGCTGTCCACAAAAATCATTCCTCAGAGAGGTTAACAGAATGAAACTTCTCTGGGATTTAGGGGAAAAGAGAAAGATTGGCTCTTATCAGGTGGATTGTGGTAGACAGAATAATTCCTCTCTCCTGCTCAGTATTTCTATGTCCTTATTCATCCCTAGAACCTAAGAATATAGTTACGATAAATGGCAAAACAGACCTTTGTAGATGAAATTAAAGTTATGGATCTTAGATTTGGAATATTGTCCTGAATTATCCCAGCAGGGTGCAGTGTAATCACACTGGCCCCTTTAAATTGGAAGAGGAAGGCAGTGAGACAGGGACAGACACAGGCCAACAGAAAAAGAGGCCGGAGAGATCAGATGCTCAGAAGAACTTCACCTGCCATTGCCAGCTTCGAGGGGAGCAAAAGGGGTCAAGGTGGGCCAAGGTGCCGGGGCAGCCTCTGGAAGCTGGGACCCACCCACAGCTGCCAGCGGAGAAACAGAGACCTCAGTCCTATAAGGAACTAAATTATTCCAACCCCCTGAATGAGTGGGAAAGAGATTTTCCCCAAAAAAATCCAGAAAAGCAAGCAGCCCTGCTGACGCTTCCGACTTTAGCCCAGTGAGGCCTGTGTCAGACTGTCGACCTACAGAACCTTGAGATAATGTGTGCGTGTTATCTTAAGCCACTACGCTTGTGGCAATTTGCAATGGCAGTAGTAAAAAACGAATCCATGGCCGATCAAGAGCAGATTCTTGGATGGTAGCCTTTCTCCAAACATTTGCAAAGGATGGCAATGAAAAAGCAAGCAAGCACAGTGCAGGTGCACCCTTTGTGCATTTCCTCTTGCCAACTTCCTTATTTATCGTGTTTCCCGGAAAATCAGACAGGGTCGTCTATTTATTTTCCCCCAAGAAGACACCCTACGGCTTATTTTCAGGGGATGTGTTATTTTTGTTAAGTACGGTACAACCATCTACATTGATTCAAATAGAGTGAGGTCGTCTTCTTCTGGAACATCATCATCACTCTCCAAACCTCGAATCCCATCCTGAATGTCTTGCGACTCTGTTTCCTTTAGAACCATCGGCCCCGATCTCTCCTGTGGAGCACTAGAGCTGTCACGGGGCGGATGAGAAGGGCTGCTCGTGTTCTTTCCCGCTCCTCAACGACACGCATGGGTTGTGCAGATGCGCTCCACAGCCACACCCGTCACTAGGGCTGATTTTTGGGGTGGGGATTCTATTGGGCGAATGCTTAGAAATCCTGCTAGGGTTTATTTCCCGGGTAGATCTTATTTTCAGGGAAACACAGTAATTATGCAAGCATAAGGCCAGGGGGAGAGAGAGAAAGAGAATAATTTCTACAGTTGTGGAATAGGGACACCCTGTGTCACTCTCACAGTGCGAGCATCTGAGCGTGACTCCAGAATTTAAAGAAACATTTTTTTCAGAAGAAAACACTGGCCCTTCAAGTATAAGCAAACCCCAGCAGCTGACACCCAGATAAAGAAAATATAACTCATTCCAATACTTAAGGAGAAGCCAACTATCTTCGGCTACATATTGCTTATATTGTTTTCCAATAGGGAACCTTGCTAAAAACAAAAAACAAAAACAAAAAAACTTAAAAGGATAATTGTCAAATCAATTTTTGCCTTAAAACCCAATTCTCAAGTAAAAGTGACTCTACTCCAAAGATAAATGGTTGGAGAGAACAGTATCTCCTATTCACAGAGATCTTGAACAGGGAATTTAGTTTAAGAAAAATTCAATTATTCCTGTTACAGTGTAATGGAGATGCAGCTGATAGAATCACTGGCTGCCAAGAATGAATCTTGACCTGAAGATGCCTTTCGAAGCCACCCACAGCCACACTGTGACCAGCCGGGCGGTTATGTGCCCACGCCTGACTATAAATTGTACTTTCCCTCGGGGCTGACCGGTGGCAGCTCGGTGACATCCTCCTACACTCAAGTTTGCTGCTGCTTCTGCTACTCCCACTCAGGGACACTTTGCTAACACCTGACCGCGCAGCTGCCTAAAGCGGCCCCACCACAGTGTAAGCCAATAAAGACTTAAAATGGCTATTTAATAGGAAAATGTCAAGGAAGAACAAGGCTCTAAAATGCAAAGGAGCATTCTTTTTCAGCTGTGAAACCCCAGCCACCTCGACAAACAGGAGGAGGTGTTTTAGAGCAGAGAAGCTTCTCAACACTCTACAAATCTCATCTCGTGATCATGATGCTTTGTTTGGGGGTATGAAATCACGCTGATGAACGATCTCAATGACATTGAAAAGGTATTCTGATCTGATCCCTCTCACAGACTGCTGGGAAATTTTAGGCTTGAAGGCATTCGAATGGCTCCGCAGTGCATGAGTTAGTGGTTTTACCTGCAGCCCCTATCATTTTCATTCATTAGTTTGTTCATCATTCACGTTTTCAGCCCATATGTAAAGAGCAGCAGCCACGCAATAGTTCAAGCACCAGAGACTTAGCCGTGACAACGCATGATGCCCTGGGATTATTTTGGACTAAACATCAGTCTTCTGACCCCCTGATGTTTCTGTAAACATATCTTTTAATTACCTATTTTTCCACTCAGTTGTTTTATATCTAACTAAACTCTTTTAAACATTCCCTTCATAGGCATCATAAGTAAGATACTCCTACTTAGAACTTCATGTCTTTGTATGGGTGTAATTTTTATAATCTGAGATAAATGGGCAAATGAGAATGTCTAAATATCAAAAAAACAAATTATTGCAGAGTGCTTACTACAGACAAGCATGGATCCAAGAGACCGTGGCCATACGATAAAGCACAAGACAGAGTCCTCTTCTTTAAAGAGGTCATAGTCCAGTTGGTAGCACAAGATAAACACCCTCAAAATGGAACACAGACATGAGTGGGAAACAATTACATGCAAACAAGAAAATGCAGGTCCTCTCCCAAAATAAATGCTAATATAGAGATGGTTGCCCAAAGAGAATGACATATGACCTGGATCTTCATGATGGTTGGAACAGGACCTTCCAGGAATGGATGTGTGAGGAATTTCTGAAAGGGAGATGAGTATGAGAAAAAGAAGTTGGGCGGTAGAAAAGCTTCAGGTGCATTTGGGAATAAGGAATGGATGGATCTGGCTCTAAAAGCGACTGACCTGTGTTATAATGGGCCAAAAAATAATGCATTACACCATACAAATTTGAGCAAAGAAGGCTTCTCTAAGTTGGAAGTGTTAGCTAGAAGCAACCTTGGGTCTTGCCTTCTCTGCTTTGATAGCTACCGCCCTTATCACCCCTAATGCACAGATAAACTCTTCTACCTCTCTTCTTCTCCAAGGAAGAACAAATTCTCCTTCCTCAACCTGACAGCCTTCGCCTTTACTACCACGGTTACCTGAAGCCATAATGGACATCACAAATCTTCTGTAGACCTGATGAAACCACATTCACTCTTGCATGCACACAGTTTCAAAGGTATGCAAATATTTTTAAACTTTATATATGGAATTCTTAGTATCATTTTGTCATTCTAATATTTTTTCCCCAATCAAGTGATTCCAAAGTAACTGTTATCATTCTGACAGGGTTGGGGTGTTGAAAATCTTAAGTATCTTAACTGCCATGACCACCAAGACAGATAGTTCTTGTTTGCCTGGCCTACATCACTGCAGTCTGTATAGATTGAGAAATATTCACTTTTGCCTTCTTTCATGGGAAAAATGCCAAGGGGAAATTATTCAAAAATCAGTAAACTAACTTCCTTTGAGAATTATGGTCCTAAAGTCAAAAGGCCGACACCAGGGCCAGCTCATGCTTTTGGAAGTAGGTACTTAAAGCTAACGAACATCACAGCCTGGGTTGGTGTTTCACCTCGCATTGCTTTATTTGCCTTCACTGAGCTTTCCTACATGACTACTTTTTCTGCTTCATCACTCTAGTAGAAGATATGCTAGCTGAGCATCTACAAAAAGCACCAGAAGTTTACTGTAAAAATCAGCCTCTTATCTCTATAGCTGGTCACCCCAAATGGAACGCATGAAGTTCATCTTTGAGCTCCCTACTTTTCATACCTTATTAATACAAGAACGGTACATTTTTATGAGGCAAACACATAATAGTTGCTCAAGTTTCCATAAGAACAAGCACAATGTATTTTAACCCTAAGACTGAGCACAGCAGATTTTAAGATTCAAAGATATCTGATATTTGCTCTATCCAGTCAACCTAAGAATATGATTGGTTCTGGGAGGGGAAAAAAAAGTCATAGTATTTTAAAAGATTGGGAACAGCTGTTTTAGTGCCTTCCCATTTGACCCAATTTCTCTAAGTACGTCCAGGTCAAAACTCATGCTCAGAGCAAAAGAGAATCTCAAACTCTAATTCCCAAGGGAAGGGGCTTCATACCAATTTTAGACTTTCCCCCTAGGCCTGCTGGGAAGCATTATACCCAAGATCCTCGTGGACAGGGCCAGGTTCATTGGCTTGCAGCCTGGGAATCTGCACATAGCTCTGTGCTTAGAAGGGTCCCTCACTAAGTTCAATACTCTGTTGTCACTGTCTTGAAATACTCAATAATTTTTGAATAAGGGGGCCCACATTTCATTTTGCACTTAGCCCCATAAATTCTGTAGCTGATTCTGTTCCTAAGAACCTTATATCAGAATGCTTTTGGCTGCCAATAAACTCAGCCAAAAATTGGCATAAAGCTTGGGGAAAACATCTCAAATAGCCAAGAAATCACAAATTAGGTTAGCCTCAGGACTGCCATAATTCAATAATATCACCAACCAGTGATAAAACAGTTATAAAACAGTTATAAAATCTTTTATGTACCTATGCTCTGTTTTCAGGCATCCCAATTAGGATAGGTTTTATATGAAAATTATATAAAAATTTTTCTCCAAGGTGGTAGGTGACACAGTATTTTGAAGGCATGACCAGCTTATCATATATTCAAATCAAATGACAGAGTTCTCTATGATGTTAATAGTGGAATATAGAACTAACAGAGAACTAGACCTTGAGTAGCACTGCAAGGTTACTAGGTATCTAGTTACTAGATACTTTACCTGGCTCATGCAATAGTGGAGGAGACTATATAATCTCTCTAGTCAACTGATTGTGCAATCGCCAATGAAGAGTTATTTCCAACGTCTCTTCTGCTAACTTGAAAACCTTCTCACATAAATTTTAGTAACACTATTTGAAATAATTTCATAGCCCCCTACATTGTGAGAGTTTGGGGGTTATTTCAGGTATAAAATTATCTTACACAAACACATAAAACTTTTTTATACTAATGTATTTTTGAGTAATTTTTCATATATAACGCATTCCTTTTTTAAGAGAGAAAGTCACTTAGCTATTTTCCTCTCAGTTCTCATCACCTCGACTTTAGGTACCTTCCCATACTTAACAATCACTGGCTAGATTCACCCTGGAAGCCAGGGCAGAGGGTCACATTTCCTGAAGCACCTGTCCAGTGCGAGGAGGATAGAGGGAAGAAGGCTCTAACAGAAAGGAGGTGGGGTCTCAGTGGTCCCAGGAAGAACAACTCATAGTAACTGCCCTGTCCCAAACTCCTCTTCCCACACTGGAAGACGATCTTGCCAAAGTCAACTCAGGTCCCGATACTCTTGGCCCTACAAGACATAGCTGAGTAAGTCCAGATGCTCACGAGGGACAGTTATCTCACAAGTTGGGGCAGGGAGATTGTAGATTTGTGCTGTGAGAGATAAGGTAGGTCAGAGACAGACCACTAGAAGGCTTGGGTATCAGTTTTTACGCTCTACGTAATTGTACCGGAAGAACATGGCAGCAGGATTCGGAGCCCAGAATTTCCCAACTCTGCTTCTGATCAGTTGTGTAGCCCTGGACAGGTCGTGTGAGTTCTCCGATGATTGGTTTGCTCATCTGCAAGGCAGATGCCATTGGCGTTGCGGCTGCCACACAAGATGCATGTGGTCATTAAAGGAAGAAAAGAACATGCCATGCTGAGCAGCATCCCACTCCCTGGTGGGTATTCAATTAATGTGAGGTCTTACTATTAGAAATTGGACAATAAAATAGCCATTGGAAGTGTTTAAGCAGGTGACTCAGTGTTTCCCAAACTTTGCTTCACATTAGAATCACCTGGGGAGCTTTTAAGACTCCCACTCCATGCCAATGAAATCAAAATGCCTTGGGGTGGGAGCCAAGTACCAGTGCTTTTCAAAGAGATCGCCAGGTGACTCTAATGAGCAGTAACGTTTGGGAACCGTGAGAGGCTTCATCTCAGCAGCACTTTAGTCAAGAAGGATAATTCCCCTTGCTTAGGATATGAGACAATTAACAGCACAGCCTTGAGTCATCTCACAACTGCTTCCCTTCTCATTGCACTCTTACAATTGGAGCGACGGCCTCAGGCCACACACACACAAGAAGGGAGTAGAAGGGAAGGGACAAGTCAAAAGGATTTTGTCTGCATTGACTCTTCGCTGTTGGGAGTAGTACTCAAAGATGGGGCTGTTTAAGAAAAACACTGTCCCTTAGTAACTCATCCCCAAAGGAATTGTCTTGTCTGTAAAATAGAAAGGTTGGACTAGAACAGGGGTCCTCAAACTTTTTAAACAGGGGGCCAGGTCACCGTCCCTCAGACCGTTGGAGAGTGCGCACTGTGGCCCCGGGACGAGTCGGCTGCTGAGCAGGACAGGCAGTGGTGGCAAAAACACCTGGCGGGCCGGATAAATGTCCTCGGTGGGCCGCATGTGTCCCGAGGGCCATAGTTTGAGGATGCCTGGACTAGAATCTCTTACGTAATCTCCTTCCAGCTCTGACATTCTGCTATTCTTCAAAGCATTTCCTTTTGATAATTTAACTTCACACTCTGTGTGCCCTGTGGTGCCACCATGTCCAGCACCCTGGCTCCACACACATAGAAGTGTGTGTGTGTGTGTGTGTGTGTGTGTGTGCGCTTCTAGTTGTATTCCCACCTATATTGTATAGTACACAATACCACTCAACTCCATCAAATATGCTCTACCCATGCTACATCGTTAGAATTTTTTACTATTAACTTCGTTTCCCAATAAGACAGGGATCTGCCTATGTAGAAGCAGCAAGGCCTAGAAATCACTCACTGACCCACGTTCACCAGCAAAGCCTGGGACAGAGGCTGGCTGTGTCCTATTGATCGGCCTCTGTCCAGAGTCAGTCACTCGCAGACAGAGAAAATGACTGCAGTGGTTCATCCTAAAACCCAGCTTCTCAACCTACTAGCGTGGTGACTGTCCAAGTTTCTTCCCCTCTAAAACGGGGACCATAATGTTATTTTTCAAGACCATCAAGAGGACTCAACGATACAATCCGTGTAAGCTTGTAGCACGATGGCAGGCACGTGGTAAGGGCCCCCGCAAATATTGGATGCTACAGTTGTCGCTCCATCTAGTTGCCTGTCTGTAAAATAGCAAGAATGCTTCCTGTCTTGCTGCATTGTTTTGAGAATTTAGTGACACAATGTATGTAAAGTCACTTGAATCATACCTGGCCCAGGGGAAACACTGGTTGACGATTTGGTTTCTGTTCTTTCTTATCTAGATGCACTTTTATCAATAGCTATTTCAATTGATAAGATAATTGTTCCTAGAATATTTTATTGATCCATAAGAGGGGAGGCTATTGTGCTCAGTATCTTCTCTCTTAAGTGTTGTACAATGCCTGATTATACTAATAGGTGCTTAATATACAATTAATATTTGCAATGCGCACCATCTAGGGGTTGGACGCGCTTAAGGCTCTGACTGGGGGGGGAGGGGAGGGAAAGGCAACACGTGTAACCTAAACATTTGTACCCCTATAATATGCTAAAATAGAAAAAGAAAAAAAAATAATGAAATACCACCCTAAAAAAAATGAATGGATGAACAAAATTTTTTTAAAAAGAAAAAGACAAAATCTTGGCCATCTCATAGAAACACAGCGACAATAAACAAAATAAATCATAAAATAAAAATAAACACATCCTTATTCTCCTTTAATTGCAAAGACTATAGAGCTCTCTAGATGAGAGTTTCCCCAAACACACTTTAAATGCCCACATTTAGCCCATCTCCCCATTGCAAGACAAGAGTTTGGTAGCATTCACCTCCAGATTTCTCACCCATAAAGCATCCTCTTTGACACAGAATCCCAGCTAAGCTCTGTGCTCCTCCACATCGAATCCCTGCTCCTCTCCCGCTCCTGTGATGCAAATCCGTGCTTTCGAGCACCTCTGGGCCCCATTTACAAGGCTATCTTAGCACTTCTTTAAAAGATGGATTGCCCCTGCCTTGGTAAATGTCAATAGTTCTGGAAACAGCCATTAAGACTGGGTGGGGAAAATCTCAGTGCACAGATTCACAGGTGATAGCCTGTAATGGATGATGCAGACCCAGGACGGGCTATCCTTTCAGCAGAAATGCTCACCTGGGGCCAGTGCTGAAGCAATCCTGGAAGGGGAGGGATGGAGTGAGAGAGAGAGAGCATGTGTACGAGAAATTGTGCGGTGTAGGTGTGGGCAGGGAGGTTGGGAGACTGGCAGGCGGGTTTTTCTTGTTCATCCTTAAAGGCAATTTATTGAGGTGCAACTAAAGCAACAGCTGGTCATTTTCAAATTTTCTGACACACTATTACAGATTAATGGACTGAAAAATACCCACTTCAAATGCTTGACTTACATGCAGAAAAATACTAGCTTAATATCTGACACTGGAATTTTTTCACATACTGACTGCTACGAAAGTTCAATAAACCATACATTACATTTTTTAAAGTCATCTTGGCATTTATCCCTCTGTGATCCCTTAGACTTAAGGGTTTACCAAGGCAGGGTTTTTTGGTTTTTTTCCCATTCAAATATCTAGTAGTCTGTCACCAAAACAACAAAGCAATCTTAATTATAGTTATTCAAACAATACCACTGTAATTCTCTATTTATTGCAACAAGAAAAATGTCAGAGGACAATAAAAAGATCATGTTTTCCTTCCAGAAAAACTCTAGATAATTCACTCATGTTTTTCAATACACTATTTGGAAGGCGTTTTCTAATTCAGGGTAATTAGACTTTCTCCTAATGAAATTTGAGACAAGACTGAACTCTAGATTTCATACTCAGAAAACATTTAGGGTCAACGCTTTTGAGTGCTGGTACAATAGTACAGACAAATAAGGCGTGTGGAGCGAAGCAGCTGGCTTTACAATAACTCAACGCAAAACTGAAATTAAACAGCTTATGACTTTGTTGAATCACTTTTGCCTTTCAGTCCCTGCCAAGCCTAAAGAGAACCCATCAGCTGATCTGTTATCATGGACAAAGACAATAAAGAAGTTACCAAAGATTATGAACGCCCACCCATGCCCACACATGCACGCACACGTAAAACACAAACGCGAGCCATTCTTTTCTGAAATGTTAATCCGTGCAGTTTTTGATCTTGCTTTATCTTGCACCCATGATCCCTTCCCGTACCCAGCCAGGTGGGACTGGCTTCACACTCCTTGCTTCGAGGGAATGGAGGGCAAGCCGAGCAATGAAATCTCTCCTCTTGGCTTTGCCTTCCAAGACTTTGGGTCCTGCAGGGAAAGAGAAGCGTCCTGGCGGGGACAGGATGGATTCGGGAAGACCCACGGTGAGTCAGAGTAAGGCTTTCCACCTCCCACAGACAAATGACGATTCTCCAAGTGGAGGAGACAGAGGCAGGTGTGGGAGGATGAAGAGCCGAGGACTCAAGTGGACCAGTGCCATCTAGGCTGAGCTTCAGAGATGGGGGAAAACACTCCCACACGGGTAAGGGAATGTTTTCTTCATGTTATAACAATATATGTTTCTGTATTTATGAAAACCAAGGTCTAGACATAAACAAATCATTTTGCAGAATAATGAGGCAATTTTTTTTTCTAGCCCTCAAACTAGATGGCATATCTCTGGAATTGCATGGCAGAGAGAGAGAGAGAAAGGTAACTTAGACACCAAGGGGTCTCCCAAAAAGTCCTGCATTTTCTTGTCCAGGAATAAGTCTCCTTTGTCTTGACTAGCACGTTCTAAAGACAACATACACTCAGTGATTTTGGGTGTTTCCTTAGCTGGGCAGTTGGCCCGGTGGGTGAATGAATCAATGAGCAGAAAATGGGGCTGAAAAAGCAGAAGTTGAGTAGCATAAATCACCAGTCCTTCATCTAAAAGTTAAATTCATCCCCCAATTCCATTTCTTGCAGCCTCTTTTGTTCTGGGCAACGTGGAAAGAACAGGAGATGAATAAATCATGGGCTGTGTCCTCAGGAGTTCACACTGAAGTGGGAAGGTGAAAACACCCACACAAAGCATCGAAATAACTTTGTGTGTGCCTGAGCCAAAGGGAGAGCTATTTTTTAAAAAAATAATAATAAATAAATGAACAAGGAGCTGAGAGAAAGAATCAGTGTGAGCCGAGGTGCTTGGAGAAGACATGAGTCCAGCCACAAATGCATGTAGACACTTTTTCAGTGTGGAGACAAGAGACGAGGCTGAGCAAGGCAGGTTTTGGGGACTCTGGGAAAACTGGCCCAGGTGTTAGGAGCTGAGAAACAGGGAAGAGATGCATGTGTCACCCATGTCATCCTGGCATCTACCATGTCCCTGCAAGCAGGCTGACTTCCACCTGCCATCCCCTGTGAGTCTCTGCCTGGAGATTTTCTCTGGCCATCGGTGCACGGCAGAAATGCTTGAAGATCAATACCCACCCGTGAGAACCTCTCAACTGACAGTGGTTGATGGATAAATGATCCAGTTCTCTCACCCCTCCCTCCATCTCCCAAGATTTCTCTGGCAGCGTTAGAGTCTAGTTGCCCATAGTGATAAGTGTGCTATAGATAAACATCTTTAACTGGCTTCCTTCCCAGCTCAGTCTCACGTCTCCAGTCCTCTATGATTGTTACTTGAGATCATTCCCTAAATAAACTACTTGCACTTAAACCCTTGTCTCAAGTCAAACCAAGACTTGGAAGATGATGGTTCAGTTCCTCATGGATTTCTTGAGCACCTTCTCCATGCCCACACTAGGCACCCACTGTTGAGGTCACTAGCTCCTGAAGTCCCTAGCGACAAGGATCATGCTTGACCTACCAGGGTGACTTCCTTGGGAATCTGTGTGATTCCCAGCACATGGTACATGCTCAACTACTTACTGAATGAATGAAAAGCATGACAATAACAATACAATACATTTAAGAATGTTCTATAAACCTTCCTGAGCTAAGTGATTTGCAGAAATAATCTCATTTATTCCCTCACTGAGATGCTTTAGATAGGAAACCTTATGCACACTGAAAAGATTTAAAAGCTGGGGTTCAGAGAAGTTGTGTCACTAGTTAGTAGGTCACCAAGCTGAGGGCTGACACAGTGCTATTTTATTCTGAATTTAGTACCCATTATAGCTATGCCATCCTGGCCTTCTCTCCCCTGTAGCCAGGTGAGCAGGCTGCAATTAGGAAGAAATGCAAGAGGGGAAATCTGGCTTTATGTCACCAGGAAGTCAGGCTGTGATGCAAAAAGAACAAAAAGAATGTGGCTATTACATTTCTTTAAACATTTCCCGGACTCCAACAGGATATTTGCTTTATTGGTTGTAAGCCTGACCTTCCTGAGAGAGGAGCAGTTACCTCCAGGAAAGAAGATACTCATTCCTTCACCTAACGACAGAAAATTAAGACCCAGAGACTGCTGAGAGTCTGGTTCCATTATTGCAAGTTATGGACGACAAAAGAGAGTCTCAGAGAGGTCACGTGATATGCCCATCATCATGACTGTTCCTGACATGCCAGTCTCCTCTAACAAGCTGAGGCAGGCAGCTATTACAGGTGAGGATAGCTCCCACCAGCTCCTGGGCCCGTAGGCTGCACCGAAGGTGGGGAGAATTCAGCCCTATGCATCATCTGGGGCAGTGCTTCTCAAACTATCTAGAGAGAAGAACTCTCTAGATTTCATGTTATAATTTTTTACATGCATATATTGTTAGTTATTTTAAAATAAATTTTACTGTATATATTTAAGGTATGCAACATGATGTTGACAAGATACATATACACAGGTAAAGAGTTAATATAGTGGAACATTAACATACCGATCATCTCACATGGGTATCTATATTTATGCCCTGCGGCAAAGTATAACTATAATCTACTCATTTAGCAAAAATTCTGAATACAATACACCATCGTCAACTGTGGTCCTCATGTCCTGCATTAGCCCTTTCTACTTGTTCACCCCACATATCTGCAACTTTGACCTTAGATCGCCCCATATCCTCACTGTACCCTCCCACCATCCTGGCAATCACTGGTGTATTCTCTATCTCTGCATATTTGACCTTTATTTGCTTTTTTAGATTCCACGTGTGAGATCGTGCAGTATTTTTTTCATTCTGTGTCTGGCTTATTCCACAATTTTTTAATGTCCGATTCACTGCAGACTGTTACCTCTGTAAAACACAATAAATATGAGTCACTACCTGTCACAGCAAGGTCAAATGGCTCTAAAAATTCCTGAACACTTAGTCTTGATTTCTACGCTCATCTTGATGTGGGCCAGCAATGACAGTTTGTGCTTTGGCCCTGGCCCTCTGACCACACACACGTTGAGCAGCACAACATGAAGGGGCAGGAAAGGAAGAGGGAATGCACATGAGGCAGCATGCCGTGCCCAGTTCTGCAGGCAGCAGTGTGCTGTCCCTCCTGTCCTTCACGCACAGTCCCTGGCAGCAGTGCTTCTCTGCACCACCTGTGACCCCCAACGCACACGGGCCTTGGTCCCCAGGACCTTCAACTCCTGCATGCCCAGACCTCCTTCCTTAGCTCCCTACACCTGCTACTGAAGCATTGGCTCTTGTCCCCAAGGCTGCATCAGAAGAATGAGGACAAGCGGTTTGAGGAGAAGGAGAGGGAGGTTTATTAACTTGCCAGCAAATGAGGAAGATGGAGACTGCCATCTTTAAGTGCCATCGTCCTAACTGTATGCAGAGATACAGAGCTTTTAAAGGGAGGGTTTCCAGCTTCAGGCTGTTGCTGTTTAACTACAGTTGGTGGTTCTGATCAATCCCTTCTCCAGCCAAGACAATCTAGTGATCCAGACAATTCCGTTGAGCCATCTCCTGTGGTACAAAGCACAAAGGACACTCCCCTGCCCCTCTGATTACTGACCTCGGGCAACGATGCAAGTTTTAATTCCCTGAAATAATAGGGGGAGTTTTAAAGAGACAACTTGTAAAACATTTTACTCTTTTCCATGCTGTTCCCTCTGTTATACACACCTCAATATCCCTGTACAACCTCAACAAGATTTACCCTGTGGCCCATCTCAGCTACGATTTATTCTCTGCTCAAACAGAACACAGGGTGATCCTGGAGGTAATATTCTTCAGTCCATAAAACAATGGTCTCCAAAGTAGAATGCTTACATCCTGTGGGGTGTGCAGAATGACCTACTGGACAATACGCCAAGCAAATGTCATTTCTATTCATACTTTTCGTTCACCCTTTAAAAATTTCTGCTTTTAAGGTGTCATGTATAATGCACTTGCTATAGCAGTATAGTACATAAATTAACAGATAACATGACACGGATGTCAGCTCTTTTTTTTTTCTTTCTCACAGCAGAACTCAATGAAAAAAATTGTTTTTTGAAGCTTTAACAATCTAAGACTCATACCTTGTTTAAAATGCAAATTGCAGGGTCACTGTAGATTCAGTTTTGTTTGTTCTATAGCTGGGCCCTGGAATATGGATTTTTAATAACCCTCTTCCCTCAGCAAAGTGGTTTTGATGCAATTGTTCCAGGTCCATCCTGGACCATCCTCTGTGCATAAAAGGCAGGATATTTTGTTAGAAGAAATTGATATAATATTTGTGAGATTTTAGGTGATGCTAATTCATCAGTAAGAACAGAGTGCTCATTTAACAGTGACATTTTAAAGTAATTAATTCCTACACTTGAAAACAAGGTCATTGTCTCCAAAACTCGATGCTCATTAAGATTCCAAAAGTAGAAATTAAGGGAGAGGAAGTCATTTATTCTGGAAAATGCAAACATCAAAGAGAAGATGCTGTTCTTTTTAGATGAGTCCAAATGAATGTCGTGTTGACCTGCAGAAAAACTATTAAAATGTGATATAAGGAAAGAATTTAAAACATGTTTTTACAGACTTAGAGATCAGTTGATGGTCAATCAGGCCATCATGGACATTCATAGGATTTGGTGAAGGAAGGAATTTCATTCACTGAACACATCACAGTGACGGGCATTGTGCCATAGAAGAGTAACATGGAGGTGCCCACATGGAGACAGGGTGAAGCAAGATATTTGAGCAATTACAAAATGAGAAATTCAGCCATTAATTAAATAGCAAAGACAGAGCTCAAGGAAAAACCTGTAGGGCTTTCTCTGACAGGCGAATCCGGCATTTCATGATTTGGTATAATACCATGTTCCCCCGAAAATCAGACATGGTCTTATATTTATTTTTCCTTAAGAAGACACCCTAGGGCTTATTTTCAGGGGATGTGTTATTTTTTTAAGTACGGTACAACAATCTCCATTTATTCAAATAGAGTGAAGTCATCTTCTTCTGGAACATCATCCTCACTCTCCAAACCCCGAATCCCATCTTGAACGTCTTGCGACTCTGTTTCCTTTAGAGCCATCGGCCCCGATCTCTCCTGCCGAGCACTAGAGCTGTCACCGGCGGATGAGAAGGGCTGCTCGTGTTCTTTCCCGCTCCGCGACGACACGCACGGGTTGTGCAGACGCTGCGCAGCCACGCCCGTCACTAGGGCTGATTTTCGGGGTGGGGCTTCTATTGCTCACATGCTCAGACATCCTGCTGGGGCTTATTTTATGGGTAGGGCTTATTTTCGGGGAAACACGGTAGTTCAACCCTCCACCTTACAGGGGAGACCTTGTGTTTAAGTCAAAATTCATAATGACACGGAGACAACCAAGAAGGTAAATTGAGCAACATCTCTTGAGTTCATCTACTTGTTCGTTTATTCACCGAAAACTTAGAAAACTTATTAAGTACCTACGAGGTATCAACTATTGTATGATGCACTAGAATGAATTTCGAGCAAAACAGTCATCATGGGGGGGGGAACCCAACATCAAATAGATTATCCCACAAATAACAGAACTGCAGTGGTGTTGAGCACGATGAGTGAGAAGCGCAAGGCTACGGGGGGGGCAGACAGGAAGGCAGGGCAGGTAGGTAGGAAGGTGGGCAGGAAGGAGGGCCTGGAGGTAACAGGAAAAGGGTGAGGCCACAGGGAAAGACAGGAACCAGAGTGTAGAGCTTGCAGAGAAGCCTAGAGGTTTTGAATTTTTATGGGGAGAGCAACCTTTTTATAATAGTTTAAGTAGTTTCAAAACACTATTTAGTAATATTTCTAACTGTTCTCCAGTAAAAAGTTCATTTTAAAAAAAAAAAGAAAAAAGGAGCATTTCCAGACATTCTAATTTGAATAAATTAAAGTTGTACTACTAGTGAATTACATTTTATAATTTTCTCATGGGGAAAATAAATGAGAAATAAAGCAAGATGCTGTTGGTCATTTCCTTTCTATTGTCCTGCCCCATTGCCTTCTACAAATGCAGCACTGGATGTCAGCCGATTCAAAGTCTGAATGGCCCAGTTTGTGCAATAAAGACACCAAGCTCATCTGTATCATCTTTGTGCCTTTAAAGAAACGTGAATGCGAAGCGATAGGAACACTCCTACACTGCTGGTGGGAGTGCAAACTAGTTCAACCTCTGGGGAAAGCAATATGGAGATACCGCAAAGTGATACAAGTGGATCTTCCATTTGATCCAGCAATCCCACTACTGGGCATCCACCCAAAGGATCAAATGACACTCTACATAAAAGACACCTGCACACGAATGTTTATAGCAGCACAATTCACAACTGCAAAGCTGTGGAAACAACCCAAGTGCCCGTCAATTCATGAGTGGATTAATAAAATGTGGTCTATGTATACCATGGAGTGCTATTCAGCTTTAAGAAACAATGGTGATCTAGCACCTCTTGTATTTTCCTGGATAGAGCTAGAACCCATCCTACTAAGTGAAGTATCTCAAGAATGGAAAAACAAGCACCACATGTACTCACCAGCAAATTGGTATTAACAGATCAACACCTAAGTGGACATATAGGAGTAACATTTATCAGGTGTCGGGCAGGTGGGAGAGGGGAGGAGGGGATGGGTATATACAAACACATCGAGTTAGATGTGCAATATTTAGGGGGGATGGACACGCTTGAAGCTCTGACTCGAGGAGGGAGGGGGAGCAAGCGCAATATACGTAACCTTAACACTTGTACCCCCATAATATGCTAAAAAAAAAAAAAAAACTATAGCTAGTGGCCGGGTGCCTTGGTCCATGCCTAAAACCGGAGCATTTTGGGAGGCTGGGAGGGAGGATTGCTTGAGGCCACGAGTTTGAGACCAGCCTGAGCAACAGTAGCAAGACCTTGTCTCTACCAAAAAAAAAAATAAAAATGTTTTAAAAAAACATTATCTGAGCATGGAGATGAATGCCTATAGATCCAGCTACCTGGGAGGCTGATGTGGGAGGATCCCTTGAGCCTAGTTCAAGGCTGCAGAGAGCTATGATTGAGCTGCTTCACTCCAGCCTGGGCAACAGAGAAGACTTTAAAAAAAAATCTAGGGCCGGTGTTTCTCAAAATGAATAAAATAAGCTGTATAAAGAATAACTATGTAGTTCTCTAAGCTAAAAAATAAAAGTTAAGATAGTATTTTATAAATAAAAAAATTAAGAAGTGCTTCCTTCCAATTTCCGATATACAAAGTGAAAACAATTCTGCTTATATAGCATTTTCATCCTAATATTTGAGTGTTCTTGATGGAGAATAGGCAGGAAGAGTAAACAGTGTGGTCTATCAGGAGACTTTCTTCCTCCTCCAGTTTGCTTTGTATTTTAGTTCTTCCCAAAAAATACTTCAAAAGTTTAGTGCTGTCAATATTAGAAACGGAGCACCTTCATTTATTTTAATCGAACAAAATTTGCACTCACCACTCGTCAAAAATATTTACGCATTTTAAGTTGGCCGAAAAAGAGGAAATCATTTTATTTTCCATTAAGCTTGTTTGTGGGAAAATAGCAAACTCTTGGCCTCAAAACTGCTTTTCATTTCCACCAACAAATCTTACCCTTGCCAAATTGTTTTACAATAATTACAGCTTTTCAAGTGGTTTTTCAGCAACACGCAAAGACCCGTTTTTTCCTGTGAGTACTCATTCATATTACAATAGTTGAAAAAACAATGTTAGTTTGCATGGTTCTAAACGTAAACAAACCTGGGGTAGAGAAGTAGCATTAATTTTCTTTGCACAGAAAGCAGAATGCCATCTTCACAAAATTTCTGCATGCTCAGTTTTCTAAGTCCACTGGATTGGGATGGCTATCCTATAAGAAACACGGCTGTCCTGTTCGCCGTTAAGTAGAGTGCCTTCTCCTAGCCACGCTACAGCATGCAACACTCAGCTTAAGTCGTCAGCACCCATCTGCAGACCCTTGACACCCACCGTTTCCACACTGGTACATAGCTTCTGACTGCACGTGGCCACCACTCTAAGCCCAATATGAAGCTTTCCTTGGCTACAGATGGATGTTCAGCCCTCACACCAGGCAGGAAGAATAGCTGGGAAGTTTCTGGTCCCAGAAATGACCTTCAACCCGTAACTCACACGAGTCGGTGGCTTCCTTGACTTCCACATGGTTGCCACAACTCTGAGCCACGATCTCCACCATCTCCCAGAGGGCCCACAGCCATAACCTGCTCATTAACCGACCTTGAACTGTCCTCCCTCCCATCCCTGCCTCAGTGCCCCAAACTCCCACATGGGCCTCCTGGGTTACCTTACAATAAAACCACTTGCTTTCATATCATTGTTTCAAATCCTTAGATTGTACGGAACTCACCTGACACAAATACGTTTTTCCAAGTAAGTTCCAAGCTGTCAATTTTATTTCAAAAACTACACACTTGAGTATCTGTGCAGAAAATAATGACCTTTACATTTTCACAGGCAATGACCTCAAAGACATGAAATGACAAAATCTTTCTGGGCTGCCAATATTGTATGCCAGATCCTAGGAATACAATGGTAAACAAGTGCCCAACCACTGCCTTTACCTAGGTATGGTTTTAACTCCATGACAATGAATCTCAGATGTACTGACTAATGATTTCAGAAGTGACGAAAGGTCTTGCATTTTACCTTCGAAAATGCCACTTTAAGGTTTCATATCCTTCCGTGAGAGACTATAAGACCAATGGCGATTACCCTTGCTTGCCATCACAAACGCCGATAAAAATCTAACGATATTCTTTCAGAAAAATTCACAAATGTAGAGGTTATGTACATGCTGCGTACAATTTCAGAGATCTCTCAGTCTTCCAAAACCCTACGCATGACATATTTAGAGGTCTTGGGACCCAGGCAAAAATGCTATGCCCCAGACCAGAGCTGTCCAATGGAAATACAATAAAAGATGAATGTAATTTTAATTTGCTACTAGTCGCATTTTACAAAAGCAAAGAGAAACAGATGAAATTAAGCTTAATACTATATTTTAATTCTCCTCATATATCCAGCTTGTTATGATTTCACTATGTAATCAATATAAAAGTTACCAATATAGGCTATTTTATATAGTTTTTTCAATCTGTCTTTCAAATTTCAGTGTAACAGTTGACCCTTATAGGACATCTCAATTCAGGTTGTCTACATTTCAAATGCTCAGTAGCCACCTACGCCCAGTGGCTGCCATATTGGATAACACAGCTCTAAAGGAAGAAGTACTGGAAGTTTGTTTTCCTGATATTCCTCTTTTCCCTTTACCATGACCTTCTGCCCTTGGAGCATCATCTAATTATAGAGAACTTTGCAATTTCCCACCTGGTCTCATGGCAAAAGTTATCTAATAGTCTGTCTTCTTCCTAGTGGGAAAGGCTCTTATCTGTCATGTTAGCAAGGACATAAAAACTTACCCATACTCTCATGTTAAGAGTTGACAAGTTTTAGAGCAGAGGTCCTCAAACTTTTTAAAAAGGGGGCCAGTTCGCTGTCCCTCAGACCGTTGGAGAGTGCGCACTGTGGGCCCGGGACAAGTCGGCTGCTAAGCAGGATAGGTAGCGGTGGCAAAAACACCTGGCGGGCCGGATAAATGTCCTCAGTGGGTGGCATGTGGCCCATGGGCCGTAGTTTGAGGACGCCTGTTTTAGAGTAAGAACTGCAAAGAGGCTTTGCTCAAATACCAATTATGATCATTTTCGTGTGGTTTCCAGTGTTGAGGAGGATTCTGAGTCCACGTTTGGACAGAGTACAAAGGCGTGTCATGATTGATTGGCCATGTTCCTTACTAGAACACAGATTAACGGACAGCATATAACCTACATGTTCCCTGACAAGAGGTATTCACCATTTATCCAATGTTCCTTAACCCAAAGAAATTATCCTTCAGTGAAGAAATTTCAGTCACGTGCACTTAGTGATTACTGACCTATGCTTTTGTCTCTGGAATCTTTAAGAAATCTGTAGACTATGCAACAAAGTAAGATATATCAACACGGATAGAGATATTTCTCCGAAAGGAAAGTAAGCTGATGTATGACACAGACAAGAACAGAATTTGGGGAGGAAAAACAGGAGCTAAAAGAAAGGTCTGTGGCCAAGTTCTGGGCTAGCAAGAATCAGCAATACCACTGGAAACTATCTGCTGCTCACTCCATTGGGTAGTTACAATGTGGGGCACTCATCCATCCACCACCGTCTAACTGGATTCTCATGACAACTGTACAAAGTAGGCTGCAGAAGAGAAGTTGCCCAACGGCCAGATGAAGACTCTGTGGACTGGGAGAGTGATTAGTGTAAAAATATACAGGACGCCGGGGGACATTCTTTCTACTAGACTCCACCAGCACCTCCTCCCTCCATCTTTTCCAAAATGGCAGACACTGACTGCCTATGGGAAGTTATCTTTTCTACCTTGGTTTGTAAGTGTTTGGAGTTAGAAACCCTACGAATGAATGGCCTTTCATTCTCAGGAGCAGAATTAGGTACTTAATTGTTTATAATCATGGTAATTAAATCCATTCTTTTTTTTTTTCCCTCCTTCATGTGAAAGGGGATATTTCCAGGCACCCTCCTCTCCTACCCCCCATAGTCTGTCAATAAATGAATTTTCTGTTCTGCCCCATTTTTGGCTTTTTTTCCTCAGGTTGTGCCAATGGAAAACATAGGTGGAAAGAAACGCTTTGGGGTTAAAGAACTAGAAACATTTGCTTCCTGCTGAGCTAACTATAGACCATTCTGTGCAGCAGAGAAACAAGCAGAGCCCAGATGTCAGCTGGGCTCACTCAGTCCTTGACAATTGAAATAAAATCAGTTAGGGTTCCACCTAATGAATAGTGGGACACGCCTACCTGCTGTCCAGAACACGCTGGGAATTTGAGAGGCGGTACGTATGTTTCTCATAATCATCGCTGTCTGAAAATTCCTTATTCTAATAAATTAGTCCAGTTTAGACCTCTCTTTACTGTAACATTTTTTGCTCCAGGATTCTGCATGCCAGACAGGACCTTCTATTTTCTTTACTTTGCCCAATGCTACAAGCACTGGGCTATGTGTACAGCAGGCAGAGGTTTAAGGCAGCAAGCTAAAGAAGAAAATGGTTTACACCAGGGGTCCTCAAACTTTTTAAACAGGGGGCCAGTTCACTGTCCCTCAGACTGTTGGAGAGTGCGCACTGTGGGCCCGGGACGAGTCGGCTGCTGAGCAGGACAGGCAGCGGTGGCAAAAACACCCGGAGGGCCGGATAAATGTGCCAGGTGGCCCGAGGGCCGTAGTTTGAGGACGCCTGGTTTACACCATAGTGAGGTTGCTGTGAGCGAGGCTGATGCCACGGCACTCACTCTAGCCTGGGCAACAAAGTGAGAGTCTGTCTCGAAAAAAAAAAAAATAGAAGTCCACCCCTTGCCAACTTAGCACCCATATGCGTCTCCTTAAACCATACTTAGTCCCCAAATAATGACAATAACAAGGTCACAATTTCACCTATTAATGACACGATACAACTATCCTGTGTACAATCGAAAATACGTTAACCCTTTGCCCAAAGTCCTTGCGATGTTTACTCTTTTCTTTAGAATCTCCAAACTGAAATAGTGTGATATGAAATTAGCAATACCTACATACTATGATATAAAGTCCATACATCTTACCTTGCACAGAAGGGAACAGAGAGGGAAAAAAAAACAATGATTTTTGCCACACATGTGTGTGTACATATATATGCACACACACATATATATCATATGTGTATATATACACATTCATAACAAAATTAGGAGATACTACTGACTATCACAGTCCTCATTTCTACAGCTGGCCACATGGCCATAGCTGGTATTTGTAGCTACCTTCTTCCACTGCCAATTCTGCATTCCCTTTGCCTTCAGCACACATGAAATTAACCACCACAGGCAATTCCTGGGCATTTGTGAGTACAAAGCAGCTCAAGGAGCCTGAGGAGGGAGGGAAGTCCTCCCAAGATGAGCTCTGGATGCTGGTTGGGAGACTCAAAAGTCATACAGGAAACGGGTGCATGAAAAGGTTAAACAGGAATCCGGTAGGAACCGGGTAGAGTTCCAACACTGTGCTCAACACCTGCTTCACAGGACATTTGTAACCAGTGGGAATTTTCTTGACATCCTGTTCCTCTGTATTTTCAGTGCTCTGCCCTACAGGTCCACGGGCGCCACCAGATCCAGGCCTGTGTTCTCTGCTCTGCACCTCTCCCTACACCCTTTGTTATCTGCAAACAGTGTCAAGCATCAAAGAGGCCCTGTCTTGTATCAGGCCATGGTTTTTTGCTTTGACTGGAAAAGCAGGTGTTGTTGGCCGTGGGAAGTCACATACCAAAAAGTAGCTGGGAAAGTAGCTGGCATGAGAAAATAGCTGTGGGACACCTGCCCAGTTAAACAGTATAAAAATAAAACGACCGGCGCATTACAGTGCTGCAGTCTCTGACCGCGTCCTGTCTCTGTGTGCTTTATTTCTGGGACTGCGGCCGACTCTGTCTGCGTCGTATGTCTATGTCCTATGTGTTCATCCCCCGTCCTGTAATCGGGCCACGACACCCTTCTATGGAAACATTGACCCCATTCAGGGTCACACAACCCTTGTGTCTTGCTGAGCCCTGGGCCACAGCTACAGCTAATCTGCTCTTCAAACCCATGTACCTGAACAGCGGCGTTTACTTCTCAAGTTACATCCGTATTTTGATTAACTCTTGCCCCAGAAAGTGTGTTTTTTTAAGGAAATGACACCTAAATGATGTCAAATTATACACAATGGAACACAAAATAGGACAACGTGGACTTCGGAATGGTTTCTTTGAAACAACAAACAATTCTACCTATGGCTAAGCTTTACGCAGAGTAGCAAAAATATAATAGGAGCCACACATGGCAGCTCACTCTCTGCTAAACACAAGCATGATGCTAAGGTAACTGTATCTTGTTTAACCGTCATCATGACCCTACTATGAGGTAAGCATTGCTATCCCCATTTTATACAAAAACGAGGAAAACTGTGGCTTAGAAAACTGAAGTGACTCACCAAAGAGTAGACTCTAAAAGGTAGCAGAGCTCCGATTCAGAGATCATGATATGTGAAGGCAAAGCCTTGCCCTTCTCCACAGTGCTCTCCTGCCCCCAACAGTGAACTTACGCCACTCTCAAAGCTCTGGGACAAACCACTAAGCAGACATCAGGGGAAAAGAAAGAAGCTGGAGAATATTGGCACTGTAAGGAATTCCTAGAAACTCTAACGGACAACTCAAATTTAAGCTTCTGAGTTACACAGAAATGTGTGCTTGTGTTATGTGTTGCTCTCTTGCCTACTGAATCTCTCCCTTTCTCTCTCTCACACACACCCCTAAACTCTTCACCCTCATCTCACAGGAATAAAAGATAAGCTCACATAGGAAGGGCAGGTCCAAAATAAGCTTTCTAAGAACACTTCTTCAGTCCTTAGTCCTGTAAGTGGACTAAGAGAAACTGAAGAACCTGAGAAAACTATATCCAACTTCTCCAGGGTTTTTTCAAATCTGAATCAAGGAAAAACTTACTACGATCTCTACAACTTACAGAAAACTCTACGAGCACTTGCAGGTTGTAAGTGTCTATCCATTCTGTAATTTCTCAGAACACAAAATTTCAGAAAAATCAGTCCATAAAATACTACAAAATAGAGAAGAATTGAGGTAGAATGTTTGTTGCTGCTACACAGTTGACAACTGCAAAATGATATGTAGGAAAGTGAAAAATGATTTCTGGAGAGTCCTCTGAAATGACACCCAAATGATAAATGTTTAATATGAATCCCATCAGTGTTAAAGAAATTGATTATTACTGCCTGACCTTTCACCTCCAACTGTCCTGTGTTTAATAAATGCTTAAAACATTTCAGAGGGAGCACGACAATATATTTTATTTTATGCCCTTTTAGTACTTTTCATGAAAACCTTTCATTTTGATGAATGGCCAAAGGAGAAAATATAGAACATGATTGTGAGTGTTTTAATGACATTTCTATCTGCATGAACTTCAGCCACAACTACCAGCGCTGTGAGACCGGAGGTTATCACTTGTCCATCAGAGATCCTTACGGTGATGAAGAAACAAAAAGTACCTGTAAAATGAGATCTCATGGTTTCCCAGATCTGGAAATAACAGTTGAAACTAAAGTTTTCCCACATTCTTATTTCTTAATCCTAATCTGTAACTAATACTTGCTTTCTAAAAGGGAAATATTAATGCAACTTAATAACCAAACGCTAAGGGGGAGCTTACGTGGTCATGTTCCTTCATCTTTGGTGGAATTTGAAGACAACAAAGGTACGAACGAATCTGTGTGTAGGGGATGGGATGGAGGAACAGAGAAGAAAAAAAAGTAGGTTTAGATCTTTCAGCATTCTGACAAACATAATCTTGAATTTCCCCAAGCACTATATTCACTGTGCTCTAGGTCTTCTGATTACATAATACCTTTTTCTCAAATGTCAGGTTATAAAGCAGCCATTCATTACGCTCATGATTTCTGCAGATCAGGAATTCAGACAGGGCATGGATATCTCTGCTCCGGATAGCTGTCTCTGGCTTATTCTTTTGAACTAAAGTTTTACTGGAATACAGCCACACTCATTCATTTATTCACTGTCTATAGCTGCTTTTTCATTACAACGGCGGAGGTGAGTGGCTGCAACAGAGACTGTCCTGCAAAGCTAAAAATATTTCCTACCTGGCACTCTACTGAAAAGTTTTCCAAACCCTGATCTATAGAAGAAAATGTTTGCCAGGAAACAGAGGGCAAGGCAGGAGGGAAACGCATATAGAAATGTGGAAAGCCACGAGAAACCCAGCACAGTTCAAGTAACGTCTTCAGAGCCTGTTGCCAAAATTAACCAAGAACTGTCCAAGTGTTGACTTTTTCAGGGCAATGTTCAGACATTTTATTTTACATCGAGAGTAATGAACATTTATCATCATGAATATTTATCATCAACATTTATCACCATGTAGGCTAACTTACATCTCTACATAAAGAATGATTCAGAGACTCATAGAAACTCAGAAAGAAACGCTTAATTATATCTGCCAGAGATACACAAAGAAAGAAAGGGAAAACAAAAAACAAACAAACCAAAAAAAAAAAACACCAACACATCTGCTAGATACTTGCGATACTGGACCCATGTCAACTTCTAAAAAACTAAAAGGTTTTGCTGATTTAGGAAGAAACAAATCACATTTTCCCTACTTATTTATTTCCCTTGTTTTTCCAATATTTTTTTCTCTCTCTAAAAAAAAAAAAGAAAGAAAGAAAAAAATAGCATGGATTCTGGAATCAGAACATACAGGCTTACATCTCAGCTCTACTACATACTACGGGATAATCTTGGGCAATTTAGTAAATTTCTCTATGCGCCTCCGTTCCCTGCTCGCTAAACAGGAGCAATGGCATATTACTTAGATATTAAGCATCTCAGGTGGAGCACGTGGCTTTAAAAGAGCATGAAATGAACGTCACTTTTGGCTCGCTGCCGTCTCTCCCCTTCTCCCTGTGGACGGCGCACTCTAGCGGAACTGGGGCTTCTTATCATCAAGAGATTCTCCAGGACCATCAAGTCTTAACTCCACGGATTTCTCCCTCATCCCTTCCCTGAACCATGAGCTCTCTCTACTAAGCCTTGGCAGTTTACAGCAGCACCGCCCCTCAGGTTCTAAGGGTGCTAACATTTGTGTCCTCTGAAAACATTGGTAGCGTTTTAACACCAGCTACAGAGCCTGCCTCTTCTCCAGCCCCACCTGGCCCACCTCAGTGGCTTCCCCCACCAGCGGCTCCAGCCTGCCCAGTCCCTCCCGTCCCTCCGTGTTCACCCTAAAACTCTCTCCAGAACACCCATCTTCCTCAAGGATGCCTTCCCTGCCCTTCCCTGCCAAACCAGATAGCAGCCCGTCTTGCCCCCTCTCTCAAAAACTCTAGCCAACAAAGACATTTTTCTTCACTCGGTTAGCTAAGATTTTGTTGAAAATTTTTGCATCTATATTCATTAGGGATATTGGTCTGTAGTTTTCTTTTTTTTGTTGCATCCTTTCCTGGTTTTGGTATCAGAGTAATATTCGCTTCATAAAAGGTGTCGGGGAGGTTTCCATTCTTCTCAATGTTGTGGAATAGTTTCTGCAAGGTAGGTACTAGTTTTTTTTTTTTTTGAGACAGAGTCTCACTCTGTTGCCCAGGCTAGAGTGAGTGCCGTGGCATCAGCCTGGCTCACAGCAACCTCAATCTCCTGGGCTCAAGCGATCCTCCTGCCTCAGCCTCCAGAGTACCTGGGACTACAGGCATGTGCCACCGTGCCCGGCTAATTTTTTGTATATATTTTTAGTTGTCCAAGTAATTTATTTTTATTTTTAGTAGAGACAGGGTCTTTCTCTTACCCAGGCTGGTCTCGAACTCATGACCTCGAGTGATCCACCCGCCTCAGCCTCCCAGAGTGCTAGAATTACAGGCGTGAGCCACCGCGCCAGGCCCCAGGTCATTTCTCCTGACCAGCCAGAAATGAGAACTATTTTTTATATCTTCACAATCCAGGTCATTGATCAACCCTCCACTAGAATAGCCAACAGTTCAATAGCTTTCTAGAATAATCCTTTGTTACAGGTGTATTACTAAATGAAGCAAAGAAATAAAAAATACTAACCAGGACATCACACAATAAAAAAAAAAGAGGAAATAAAAGAAAAAGTGGTTAAAATATCAACAAAAGCAAAAGTAATAGATAACAATTAAATCTTTGGTTTTGCTTGTCTTCTGTACTTTGCAAACTAAGATCCACTGGATTCCAATTTGTCTAAAACTTTATGCATCCAAAACACATCAGAAAACAGAAAAGGACCCAAGTGCCCATCAATTCATAAGTGGATTAATAAAATGCGGTCTATGTATACCATGGAGTACTACTCAGCTTTAAGAAACAATGGTGCACCTAGGGGTAGGACACACTTGATGTTTTGGTAAGGCGGGGGGCAGGGGGAGGAATGGCAGGGGCAATATATGTAACCCTAACAATATTTGTGCCCCTATAATACGATAAAATAAAAGTAAAAAAAAAAGAAAGAAAGAGACAAGGGTGATCTAGCACCTCTTGTATTTTCCTGGATAGAGCTGGAACCCATTCTACTGAGTGAATATCTCAAGAATGGAAAAACAAGCACCACATGTACTCACCAGCAAATTGGTATTAACGGATCAACACCTCAGTGGAAATACAGGAATAACATTTACCGGGTGTTGGGCAGGTGGGAGGGGGGAGAAGGGGATGGGTATATACAAACCCAGTGAGTAAGATGTGCAACATTTGGGGAATGGTCACGCTTGAAGTTCTTACTCAAGGGGGAAGGGGAAGCATGGGCAATATACATAACCTTAACACTTGTACCCCCATAATACGCTAAAATTTAAAAAAAAGAAAACAGAAAATGAATACTATTTAACTTAGGTAAACAGTCAAGTAAATAACTTAAAGAAAAACAGTATCACATTACTGATATCTATCTGTCGTTTTTATAAATTCATTTATCCTACTTGGTAGTCCATCTGCTTTTCCCCAATTTCCTAAAATACTGGTTTTGTAAGCACCCTCTTCAATGAGATGGAATTTTTGCTTTTGAGCACAGAACATTACCACCGACACCTCGTGGGAGACTAGGTAATGTACTTGCCGGGAAAATCATCATTTTAATAACCCATGCTGATGGACGTACCGTACAGAATACACTTCAGGCAGCAGTTTGAACTTGACAAGTGTCCTCTACCTCCTAGATGAGATCAAATCAAATAGCGTCCTTAAGTTCACCCGGGATTTGAGGGGAGGAGTAGAGAGGGAGGGCAACGGAGTATTATGATATCTTGCAGTCAAGCGCTAACTAGCCACAGTGCATTAGGTTTGGCTTACTCTGAACACTTTAATTAGAGTTTTCTCTGCCAAGTAACATACCCACATGACCATATGAGGAATAATCAACGTTCAGACTAACACTCCTGTTGAGAAATGGACCAGTAAAACTCACAGAGCAATCGGCGCACAGCTGGAATGACCTCCCAAGAGGTAACAGACTCTGGCCAAGCCTCCTAAGGCTGCCAGTCCATAGCAATTTGCTTTCTGGCAAGAAACACGAGTTGACAAGTCCAATCTCCGTGAAAGTGGAGCAAGTGAGTTTCAGGGCTGTCCTCCACCTGTCTTCCCCACCTACCCGGGCTGGCCTCCACACCATCCTCTGCACAAACATTCATTCAGCAAAGTCTCTGGGCCTTTGTTCATGGTGTTTCTTCCTCAAGAATATCATTTCTAGTGCTGATCTCCTCTGGCCTGTTGTCCTCCCCCAGGTAAATTTTTCTCAACTGGTTTAGACCAGCACTTCTCAAACTATCAGGGGTGATTAACTGGGTTTTTGTTTCTTTGCTTTATTATTTGAATCTCCAATCTAGCACAGATCAATACGTTTGTAGAACCCAATTCAAATGAACTACCAGAAGAATTATATTTAAAAGAGCATATAAAATACATGTTTAATTTTTCAAATTATATCAATAGACATAAATTACTCTGTTCAATTGCTATAAAGGTGTTTTCAAGCTTCCTCTCAATGTCTGTACAGATATTGAGTAAGACAGTTTGTAGACCAACACCAACCAGAGTGTGGTTGGGTAGAGTGGCTCTACCCTAGATAATACTGATATTTTCTTCTTTTCTTCTGTTACCTATAAACATCTTACCCACAGTCATTAGAACTCCTGAATGTGTCTTATAACCCTAACTAGAATCAATCCCCTTAAAGACAAAGACTAGACTCATTATCGGGACTCCCCAACTTCAGCAATGCAAGACAAAATAAAACATTTCCCTCCCCACTGAATTAACCAGATTCAGAAATATACATATATATATTCATTCCAGTAAAGATAAAAGGGAATGATTTGCCCTGTGATTCAATAAACATTCTGTCTAATACTACTTAGAGCAAATTCTGAAAACACTAGTCCCACAAGAGGCTCCACTCAAAGAAGGTTTATGAAAATTTGATGAGAGCTAACTTAGTCGCACCAGATAACAGCATGTTAAAAATTTTGAGGATGTATACGATAAGGAAGTTTAACTTAGGTCTGTTTTTTGAATAAATATTTGAAAATAACTTTTTATAATCAGTAAGTTATATTTTAGGCATAGCACAAATAGCATCGTGTTCAGAAAACCGGCACCTTTAAGCAATGCCAGTTTTCTAAGCAGTCACTGTTTACAAAGTACAAGGCAGTAGGAACGTGCAAAAATGAGCAAAACACATTCTCCATGTTCAATAAGGTAATGATAATCTGTATTGGGGTTCCCTGGAGAAATAAAACCAATAGGATGTGCATTTATAGAGATCAATTTATTTTAAGAAATTGGCTTGTGCAATTGTGGAGGCTAGCAAGTTCAAAATCTGCAGGGTGGACCAGTAAGCTGGAGACTCGGGCAAGAGCCAATATTGCAGTTCAAGTCTGAAGGCCGCCTCTGCTGCAGGATTTCCTCTTGCTCAGGGAGGGCCAGACTTCTGTGCCATTTAAGCCTTCAACTGATTAGACGAGGCCCACCCACATTATGGAAGGCAATCAATCTGTTTTACTTCGTCCACTTAAGTGTTAATTCTCATATAAAAAAAATACTCTTATGGAAACATTCAGAATAATGTTTAACCAAGTATCTGGGCATCGCGGCCCAGCCAAGTTGACACATAAATTAATCATCACAGCATCCTAATCAGAGCCATGGGTCATGTGTACACAAAAGATAATAATGCAGATGAAAATGAATCAAGGGCCAAAGATGGAACGAAGCTCCTTGCACCTTTCTCCTGTTGCTTACAGGATACAGTGCAGACCTGTAACCTGACCTTCAAGGCTTTGCTTAGTCTGGGGCCCAATTCCTGTCTACACTGGCCTGGCGTCAGTCTGTCCTTTGCTTTCTGAGCTCCATCCACGTGTCTTTGCTTCCGGTGGCTCAATCATTCCATGTCCCTTCCGGTCACTGGGCTTAAATCTGGTCCTCTCTGTCTGGAGCACTTCCGCCTCTGCCCCGCCACTCCCCGCAGCCCTTCACCCTTCCGACCCTGCACCTGCTACTCACCCACCCTGTGGCTCTCCAGCTCAAACTTTTACCTAGGCAGAGAATCCTCTCCAACCTTGAGCACTAGCCCCCAGTCCGGCCCGGAATCCTTTTCTCTAACCTTTTCATGAAACTGCGGTCCTCTTCGCCGCTGCGCTAGCCCCACTTTGCGATTGGAGACTGACTCATGACTTGGATGAGGTGATGACTGCCGGCCTCCCTCCGCTAGACTGCAAGTCCCACGAGGACCAGGACTCTCAGGATTTGGCCACTGTGGCATCCCCAGTGCCTTGGGTCCCCGTTGTGTTCTCAGGAGAGCAGGCACCTAATAAATACGTGTTGATTGGCTGAACGAACGAAGGAACTTCAGAAACAAAACAAAGTCTTTCACAGATTTGCATCGTTGTTCGGTATGAAAGGGAAAGGGAAAACTGAGAAGAGTTATTAGGGAAAAAATGGGATTTATATATCAAAATTGTAAGTAGAATTACTTTCTCATTTATCGGTAATAGGCTACCATAAAGGAAGGCACGTGTGAGTTCTAAATGTAAACCTAAGTGTGCCTATGTGATAGTAAAAATAAGTCCCCCAGAACAACTTCTTTCCCATCCCTCTCCCCTTTTCCAAGCCACTATTAGGTCATAAAGTCCTTCGAAATCCCTGGGCTTTGGTTTATTTATATTTTTAATTACCTTGTTGACATTCTGTTAGCATTGTTTAAAAATATGAATGCTAGTTAATTTTTGAGATTAAAGATATAAATCTGGAAGGTAACTGCATAACAACACTTCAACCAAATAAAACACATAACACAATAATATTAATGGCACACGAAAAGTATCAGCTATTGAGCCTGTATGTCAAAAGATGACAAGGATAATAAAACTCAAAAGTATTGTACAGTAATAACACACCC
This sequence comes from Microcebus murinus, assembly GCF_040939455.1. Lineage (NCBI taxonomy): Eukaryota > Metazoa > Chordata > Mammalia > Primates > Cheirogaleidae > Microcebus > Microcebus murinus. The sequence goes on along the minus strand of NC_134131.1, from coordinate 11,891,464 downwards.
AGAAGAACAGTAAATGAGGCATCTTTAAATAAACTACTTTCAGAATAAGGACCTGTTGTTGCAAATTACAATATTAAGAATGCAGTGAAAGGAACGGAATGCTCTAAAGGTTTGTAAATTAAAGCAAAAATGAGAACGTTAAGTGTCGTTCATTATCCTGGTAGAACAGACAAGATTTGGAAAGTCAGTCACAATTACCAAGCTAAGTCGCAGAAAAATATCAGTAAGATTAAGGCCCCAAAAGAAAGTTATTGGTAATGGGAAAAAAATACCTCTAAAAAAACACCCAGAATTTTGTTAAGTCGAGATGGCAGGATTACAGATAATTTTATCCTCTTTCGTACGTCTTTCTACATTTCTTATTTTTCTAAATTTTCAAAAAGTGGAGAAATGATGAAAAAGCAGTTTAAGTACAAAAAAAGATACAACGTATCTTTACAGTTGTGAGAAGTTTCTAAGTCAATATTTTTCCAGATAGACAGAAAACACTTTCTATTCACTTTCATTTCCTGATTTGTTTGCTCCCCAGTTTCTGAGAGTTTAGTACTCCCTGGACGTTGTCCTGAGTCCTATAAATACAAAGATGCCAGCAGTCTCCTCCTGTTCCCTTTCCTCCAAGGCAGTAGATTACGAATACTGACAATAAATATGGGAATAAGCTTTCCACATGTCACCGCCCATAAATTTAACCAGCCACCATCTCTATTAAACACGCGCTGGGTAAGTAAACATTTATTTACTGAGTAGCAAGTTTGTGTGTCAAGCACTGCGTTAGACATCGTGAATGTAGCAGTGACCAGGAGAGAGACAGTTCTTCTTTGGGAAATCATTGCACGTGGGCTGCAGGTACATATAGTATAGGAACCCATCACGTTTTTAAAAGTTGCATCCATTTCTCAAAGCAATACTTTTGTGATGTGGCTGAGTATTTCCTGATAGCCCTGACTCTACCTAGTTCAATCCCCGAATGAAGAGTGCATCATCAGTTAGAATTCTATTTACACACGTGCAGCACAAAGCCCAATGGTGGTAGCTTACCCATTTGGTTCCCCGCCACCCCACATAGGAAGAATCAAAGGGCAATAAACTCAGAACTGCTAAATAGCTCCTTGATGACATGAACAACTCAGGCTCCTTCTTCCCTTCCATCTTGCCATACACTTGCTACCCTCAGAGATGTTTTTCTCTTTTTTTTCAGGCCAGGCACAGTGGTTCATGTCTGTCATCCCAGCACTCTGGGAGGCTGAGGCAGGTGGACTGCTCAAGGACAGAAGTTCGAAACCAGCCTGAGCAAGAGCAAGACCCCATCTCTACTATAAATAGAAAGAAATTAATTGGCCAACTAACATATATAGAAAAAACTAGCCGGGCATGGTGGCGCATGCCTGTAGTCCCAGCTACTCGGGAAGCTGAGGCAGGAGGATCGCTTGAGACCAGGAGTTTGAGGTTGCTGTGAGCGAGGCTGACGCCACGGCACTCACTCTAGCCTGGGCAACAGAGTGAGACTCTGTCTCAAAAAAAAAAAAAAAAAAAGAAATGTTTTTTTTTTTTTTCCTGCAAGAGGAGATAGTATCCAACAGTATTTTTTATTAACAGCAGTAGAAACCAGAGTCATGTTAACACTGACCTGTAAGAAACAGAAAAATCTAAAAGCCTAAAATTAATAATATACATGCCCCAAAGTGGAAAAGTCATTTTTCCTAGGAGTGAGGAAAATGAGGACAATAGTCCAGGTGACTTAAGCGGTACCTGAAAAAGACAAAACGTGCTAACGAGCTAGCTGTTCATGCATGGGTGGGTGCCACAGGTACAGATAAGCCATCAGGACAATTTAGGCCAGATACTACAAAGCAGCAATGGCAATTATGAAAATTGCTGGGCACTCGCTAGCTGACAGCACTGGGGCACGCTCACTGCCTGCGTTCCTTCCACTTACCCCACCTCAATCGGAGCAGTCAGGGCGCCAGCATGAATCAGAAGTTGTGTAGTCAACGGGGCTTCACAAAGGCAGTATTTACAAAAGTGGCAGCAGGGTTAAAGGAAAGGGACAAGGAGCAGTGCCTTAAATCAACCACAGCCAACCTTCACCATGCCTAGGCGGAAGGGATCCAGGGTGGACTGATATTCCAAGAACCCAGGATAGAAGGTCTGTCTGGAAGAAAACTCTAAGCACCAAGACGTGTGGTCTTTCAGAGAGAGGGACACAGCTCACTGCAGTGACCCACAGAAAATCAGCACGGGAAGACAAAGTCCTTATTTCACTCTCTTTCTGCACTTACATCTCCTGCGGTACTCCCCATTGGCTGAACTCAGCTGGAAAGCAAAGGACAAAAGGAGAGGTCGGCTTCCCGGGCCAGGTTGCAAAATGAAGAAGGCAGAAAACTAGGAACAAATGAGATCTCCAGCGCAGGCCCTGCGAGGGGGTAGGCATTGCTGTGGTTCCTGGCTAACAGATGTAGAAATTCAGAGAGAGAAACTTAGCAGGGGTCCTCAAACTTTTTAAACAGGGGGCAAGTTCACCGTCCCTCAGACCGTTGGAGAGTGCGCACTGTGGGCCCGGGACAGGCCGGGACCAGTCGGCTGCTAAGCAGGACAGGCAGCGGCGGCAAAAACACCCAGCGAGCCGGATAAATGTCCTCTGTGGGTGGCATGTGGCCCGCGGGCCGTAGTTTGAGGACTCTTGCTAAAGTAAAGACAAGTGATTCTCAAAGTCCGGTACCCAGACCAGCAGTACATACTGACGCACACACGCACTCCCGTCCCCAAACCTCCTGAATCACCAACTCTGGGGCGGGGGCGTAGCATCCTTATTGAACAAGCCCTGCACGAGCTTCTGATGCCCGCACAAGTGGACAAACCACCGCGATCGATGTGACATTCGTATCCTCCGCGTAGAAGAAAGAGCCTAAACACCCTGAGACCGCTCTTCAGCACCACTGGCAGCTGTTTCCCGTGGGGGACCTCATCTCGACACGCCCCAAGGCGTCGCGTCCGTTTGCAGATAGAGGAGACCCTGATGTGAATGCAGGCAAGCAGGGGCACATGCCACCCGCTGATGGGCCCTGATGTGAATGCAGGCAAGCAGGGGCACATGCCACCCGCTGATGGGCCCTGATGTGAATGCAGGCAAGCAGGGGCACATGCCACCCGCTGATGGGCCCTGATGTGAATGCAGGCAAGCAGGGACACATGCCACCTGCCGATGGCATGGCGGCTGCCTCATTTTTCAGCTCACCCAAAGCCGCCTAACTCATGAGAGAATCCATCGTAGTTGACGAAGAGAGGCAAACGGGAGGGTGAGTCCCCAGCCGCTCTAATCCCACCCCCAACGCGCTTTGTGTTTTGTCGCCGTCTGCAGTGACCGTTCCCCACCCACTTGGGGACAGGCCGGGATGTGCCACACTGCACGCAAATGTGACCGTCTGGAGTGGGGTCGCCGTTTCCAGACGCCGGGGCTGCCACCTAGCTGTGATCACGGTGACGGGCTCCTGTGGGTTAATGATCATTTTGGCGCCCTTCTCTGGCATGTGAAGTGCTTCTTAAACTGCAGAGCGCATCGGCACTTGCTCCAGAGCCGGCTAACGCGGAGATCGATCCTCGGGCCTCACCACCGCGGCTGATTCTGCGTGCCAGAGGGAGGGAGAGCTCAGGGATCTGCCGGTGGGACTGCAAACTGGGTCAGCCTCTGTGGAAAGCAACATGGAGATACCTCAAAGCGATGCAAGTGGATCTACCATTTGATCCAGCAATCCCACTACTGGGCATCTACCCAAAAGATCAAAAGTCACTATGAAAAAGACACCTGCACTCGAATGTTTATAGCAGCACAATTCACAATCGCAAAGCTGTGGAAACAACCCAAGTGCCCATCAATTCATGAGTGGATTCATAAAATTCGGTGTATATATACCATGGGGTACTACTCAGCTTTAAGAAACAATGGTGATCTAGCACCTCTTATATATTCCTGGCTACAGCTGGAACCCATTCTACTAAGTGAAATATCTCAAGGATGGAAAAACAAGCACCACATGTACTCACCAGCAAATTGGCATTAACGGATCAACACCTCAGCAGACATATAGGAGTAACATTTATCAGGTGTCGGGCAGGTGGCAGGGGGAGGAGGGGACAACCACAACAAGTAAGATGTGCAACATTTGGGGGATGGACACGCTTGAAACTCTGACTCGAGGGGGGAGGGGGGCATGGGCAATACAGGTAACCTTAACACTTGTACCCCATAATACATTAAAATAAAAAAAATAAAAAATAAAAAAAGATCAGGGAGGCTGATGATTGCAGTGAAGTCCTGCTCCACATACGCCAGTGATTCCAGTCATAAATCACCTTAGATGGAACGAGGAAAGCTAGACCTCCTACAAGAGCACATTGTGTCTTTAAAAGTGCACAAACTAAACTTTTAATCATTTTGCCTAATAAAAAGCTTTTAGTACATTTTACCTGGAACACTACATAATGTGATATTTCAAATAAACATCTACTCTTTCAAAAATAAATAAATAGGTTGGTCCGAGTGCAGTGGTGTTTACAACTAATTGATCACAACCAGTTACAGATTCCTTTGTTCCTTCTCCACTCCCACTGCTCCACTTGACCAGCCTATAAAAAAAAATAAAAAAAAATAAAAAAAAAAAAAAATAAATAAATAAATAAATAAATAAATAAAGATGCAGGCTCTTGGTCCAGGGATTGGACAAAGCTGGCTCCACCCCTTCTATGACACCTGTCACCTGCAGGACACCTCTGTACCTCTAATTCCTACTTTGTAACCTTGGGGTCATTTAAAGCACCTAGACCATAGACTTGTTGGTGAAACCTAAAGATAATCCACGCAAAGCTTAGCAGAGTGCCAAGCACGCAGTAATCACTCACAAAATACTACAAGTAGCCACATTTATTTCCGTGATGGTAATGGCGACCCTCCCCATCATCTAAATTACACTGATTGGAAAAGAAAGAAGATGGATCTGGCCTCTTTATTCTGAGAATGTTCTTTCGCTGGCTCTGAATGTTCACCTAGGCTGCCTCTTTGCAATACCTTTTCTAAGAAAATGAAATTAAATTTAAAACAGTAGTGCCCCCACCCCATTACGTAGGCAGGGGAGATAATGAAATGACTTATTAAGGGACTTCAGGAGAAAGCACACAATCAGCCCACGTCTCAGCTCTCTGCCAGGCTGGGGTGGGAGTAAGGGAGGTGGAACGAGAACAGGCACAGTGGGATCCTGCAAAGGGGGGGGGGTGTGGAGCTGCAGAGAGTGATAATGGCAGTGAACACGCTTTGGCGAAGTGCAAAGTAAGTGGAAGAGATTACTCTCACACTCCTTACGTTCACAGGAAACTCTTTGGAGTTTAAATAAAAGCTTTCAACATTTTGAACGACCCACATCACATCCCTATATTGCCTACCCCTTTCCCAAGAACTCAGGTTAAGAATATAAGAGGAATTGTATTTCGGAAGGCATGACTTTGAGATGCAAAACACGGATGTGTGGGGTTTTAAGTTTTTCTGAGATCTTTAATGACATTAACTCATTTTCTTGCAATGGGATTAGACCAAAAAAGCATTCTGCTTTCTTGCAGCGTATCAAGGTATACATCTACCGCACTCTGCACACAAAAGGCTGAGTCCTCTTCCTCTTCCTTGAGCCATCCTCAAAGGATATCCTCTAGTTCAGGGGTCCTCAAACTTTCTAAACAGGGGGCCAGCTCACTGTCCCTCAGACCGTTGGAGGCCGTTGGAGAGTGTGGTGCACGTTCCACACATGCGCACTGCGGGCCGGGAGGAGTGGGCTGCTAAGCGTGACAGACAGCGGCGACAAAAACACCCAGCGGGCCAGATAAATGTCTTCATTTTGAGGACACCTGCCTAGAACATAGTTCATGGCATATCAGGATTGCTAAGTGGACAGTCACAAGGCAAATCCCGCACCTCGGAAGAAAAATAGTGCCATGTACATGTGCCGCTAGCACGCAGGTGACTGCCTTTTCATTTCCTCCTTTGCAGGGAAAGAAAAAGAAAAAAGAAAAAGCTTCCCTGGCCTGTGTCAGCTGATTGCCAGAGTCCCCTTTGTCTCTGACCCCATATAAATATCTGCGAAAATTTCCCAAATAATGAGTCCTAAAACATTTTATTTCGAAGAAAACAATTAACCATTCAAACCCTTGGGTCATCTCGTCATTTGGTGGTCGCTGTTGCTCTCGCTGTTAACGGAGCCCTGTCGGGAAACAGCCAAAGAGGCGGGTTTTGGGGCTTATCGCAGGCTTGCGGCTTCCTTTTAACAAGGAAAACGGGAGGGGGAAGAGCTGGCTATTACAGATGCAGCCCAGGGTCTGCGCCACCCCCTTGGAGGCGAGCCACCAGCGGCGTCATGGTGTCATAAAACCGTATGCATCGAAGAGGCTCTGAAAAAGGAGCACGCGATTTCACGACAAGGCATCCTCTCCCAAGAATCGCTCACTCCCCTCGCGATTTCTCCTTAATCTATTGTCATTTTACTTTTTGTTTATCCTTTCTCCTGGACGTCCCACCTGGACGAGGAGAAGCGTGAGCTGCAGAAAGCACACAAAACACCTGCTGGCAGCCACCGTGCTTCGGACGGTGCTACGTGCAGAGCAGACCCATAAATAAGATGAACCGCGTGCAGCAGTTGATGTTCAGTGATTTTTGACCTTTCAAAGTAGCAATTTCATACGGCTCGACCTAACACATGCTGATTCCTCTGCCTGGAAGGCTCTTCTCCTCGAGTCTTTGCCAATTAACTCTCCCCCTCTTTCTTGGGAAGTCATTTTAATTCATCATTTCGGAGACCAGCCTTCCCTGACAAGGTCAATGCCCCGTGTGATGGGCTGCTGTGGTACCAACCGCCGCTCTTCCCAGCTGCGAGCATGGTTCTACTTTCCTATTTTTGCACGCACTTATTTTAGTAAAATCTCTTCCTCCCACAAGATGACAAACTCCATGAAATCAGAGACTGTGCTTTTTTTCCCCCACTGTTTTTCTAGTACAATGCCTGGCACATAGTAGGTATCAGTGTGTGTCTGTTAAATGAATAAATGGTTTCCACTACCCCACGTGCACCTGGTATGACCAGACTAGTTCCCCGCTGCGGTAGCATAAAAGCTATTCAGTGCTCCAGCTTTTCTTCATTTTCAGGCAGCTTACGAGAGTCCCCTAAAAGTTCAGACAGACAGAATGACTCAGTCATGATCTATGTGATATTTTAAACTCTTATTTGCTGTTTTTTTTTTTTTTCCTTTCCATGAATAGATTCTGTCCCTATTTTAAGCACTGGGATTAATTAATTCCCTTCTGAGCTCAGGTAGATCTAAGAAATTCTTAGCCTAACACAGTTTCGAACACTAATAAATCTTGTGGCTGAGCTTCTGATTCATCCATGATTCTCTGAAGAGTCGCCGCAATATTTTTTTAGCCAAATGCTTCCTGATATTTTGGCTGTCAAGTCTAGATATCTGTGCTGCTACAACCCTGTATATCTCTGATCTTTCTTTTTTCTTCTCTATATGCAATGTAGTCTTGGATGCCTGTTTCTCCACCTAATCCTAATCGATTAGGAATGAGAACCCCCTGTTCATAGGTAACAATAAGAGGCCACATGGACTCATCCCGTATGCTTAGTGGCATTTCAAAGAAGGGAAAGAGAGAAACTCACAAAGATGGAGTTGTAGTTCTTAGCACAGTTAGCTAAATGCAGAGAGAAAGAGCTTTGAGGCCTGACTTGCTCCTTTTGAACTTTAGGTAGTTCTTTAAACTTCCTAATATACTTATGTCATTAAGTTGTTGGGAAAATTGCAGAAGATAATGTCTGTGTGTCTAACACAATGCCTGGCAATATAATGAAGACAGACTAAATGGTAACTAGTTTTATTCTTGTTAATAGAGACTGTGACTATGTAAATTACACTTTCTTCCCCAATACCAGAATAAAAATTGTTTTCTCTCCAAACCCTTTATTGCCTCTTTCATGGCATTCAGTTTAATGCGTTTGACTGGCCTTGGTCATTAAAAGCACTGGAAGCTGTCTGTCTGAACTTTTAGGGGACTCTGCCCTTCTTCAGCAAGCTGCCTAAAATTAAAATCCTAATCCACTGAGAGTTCATCTCACGTTCCCACATCACACTCTTAATTATGGAAATTTATTCTATATCCTAATGTCTGATAATGCTTTTTATTTTGTAATATAAACTTTAGATCACCTTGTCCAGTTCAGAAAGAGAAAAAGTCACCTATTTTGGTGTTTTAGTTGGAATCATGTCTAATTTGCAAAGTCATTGAGAGAAGTTTGAGGTCATTACAACACTGTCTTTCTACTCAAGCGTAGAATGTGCTTTCCATTTGTTCATGTTTTCTTCATGCATAAAGATCATGTGTATTTCTTGTTAACTTGATATTTTATGTTCTGTGTTGCAATTGAAAACTAGAGTTTTTAACAATATATTTTTCTGTTTTGTTTGAATAGGTGGAAATTACTGATTTATGAATATGCTTTTTTAATCTCAGTAACTTAACTGAATTATTGTCTTTAGAGTTGATAGAGTTGATTCTCTTGTTTGTTTGTCCAGGCATACAATCATTTCAGTTGGAAATGAAGATATTTTACCTCCTCCTCCTAACACATTTTTATGTCTCTCATTTTGTTCTTGGCCTAATTACACTAGCTAGCACCTCTAATGCAACATTAAATAGAGCATGGCAATAACAGAACCTAACACTCACTGCTCCTGACTCCATTAAGGAAAACTTCTGGTGTTCTCCCAGAAGGTATCGAGATTGCTTATATTTTAACAACTGGAAGAAGAATTCATACATGTTTATTGACTGTATTTATTCTTTGAAGAAGTTGAATTTTATCAAATGCCTTTTTACATGAAGAAAGTCATGATTTCTCTCTTTAGGTCATGACCAATGTGGCTTAACAGTAGGAAACCTTTTAATAGTGACTCTATGAATGACTATTCATTAATTTATGAGTAGGTATTAAAATTGCAGTGAAGGAGCAACTTTCTCTCTCAACAATCTATGTCAGATTTTGGTTAATAGTTTTATATTCTCTCTTTTGAAAAAATTGAAAATTTCTATCAATCTTTTTCTGTGTTCTAAGACCACATTCACTGGCATTATCATTTTTCTGTTCTCCAAGTTTGGTAGAACTACCCCGTGAAACTGGCCTGGTACTTTTTTGTGAGTATCTTGAAAAAGACATTTTTCTTTATTTTTTTCCTGTGGAAACCGTTCTGCTTTTATTATATGTTTTTCCTGTGGGCACTTGGAAAATTATTTTTCTATCAAAATGTCCATTTAAATTATGTTAAGTTGTTCTAAAAAAATAAAACAAAATAATTCTAGGAAAACGAATGTTTTGTATGATTCTTTGCGGAGCCCCAGTCTCATTGGCTTTCTGAACCATCCTGGGGCCAGACAGTTCCCTGCCTTCACCTACTTCACTGGTTTCTACCTCAAATATTGCAAAAAGTAATACTACTTTCAGACTTTCACATTTTGTCTTTCACTTTCAAGAAATACATTTTGTTGATAGTTTCTGTGCTCTGCCAAGACTGAGTTCTATGTACTCTAATTCTCTTCACATATTCTCTTTGCAAACTCAGTTGTTTTTGAAAGCTTTTATTCCTACAGGTAGTTTCTGAGCTATGAACAAACCAACTTACAGCGTTCCGTACTTACAGATGGGCTCCCCATGGAGACAATCTATAATTAAATAATTGATAACTGGGGAACTTGTTTCTTCCACATACGTGAACAAACCCACACGGTATAAGCGGTTCATGGAGGCAGCATCTTTGCGCTAGTGGCTGGTCTCATAGATAGAGAAGCAGCTGATAGAAACACACAAGGATGAGAAGAATCAGGAGATCGAAGGCCAAGAAAGCTTGAGATAAAAGAATTAGCTGAAGCCTTTCGTCTCATTGAAGCAGGATTTGCTGAGCTTGGGAAGCAAGATCCCAACACTGAATAGTTTGCAAAGGTTAACCAGGTGGTTAGTGAGAACGTCAGCTGCTACAAGGCCATTTATGATGGAAAGAAAAAGGGCTGTGCAAACAACCCTAGATACCTCTCTCCAGCAACCGGCATAGTGGTCAGCTTCCCTCCTCTCCTCCAGCAACAGAATCAAATCCTGATTCTTCTCAAACACCCTCTCCATCCTCTCCAGCACCATCTCCACCATCATCTTCCGACTAATGGTTACTACCTTCTTCCCTCAAAAACGTCCCTCCCAATAATCAAGACATGGATGCAACATTAGGGAAGTGTTCACTTTTAATATTCCTTTTCGAAATTTCTCCTATCTCCTATCTATCCTTTTTTTATATGTTTTCATGTTCTGTTTGATTGAATTAAAAGAAAAAGCACAATAGATTGTATAACTGAGGATTACAGTACAAGGGTATTGTTATTATTATACTATTACACTATATTATTATTACCATATATGAGCCATGATAGTGCTGTTATTATCACTGTATATGCGCTATTCATCAGGGATCCGAGTAACTCCTAAATCCAACCTATAGACATTCTCAGGGACATATTTCATCAGTAACCCCTGGAATACCTATAGTTTGAATTCCTTTCCAGATTTGACCAAACTCCAGATTTGACTTTTTGTCTTTGTTTTACATTTTCCCCAGTTTTTTTGTTGTTGTGGTGGTGGTGGTGGTGGTGGTGGTTGGATGATTTTCAGAAGGGAAGCGGAGATGCTGAGTTAGGCAGGCATTTCTTATCAGAAGTCCACCTTTTCTCCTTCTATCTAAGCATTTTTTGTAGTGTTACAATCACTGCGGGTTCTATTGAAACTTGGAAATAACCGGAATTTTGTTTCAGAAAAAAATTAAAGTTATCTAGGAAAGAGACGAAAACCATGACACGTAAACTCCATTTTGAGACAGAACAAGTCTAATCAAATGACTGCTCAAGTCCAGGATCTCTGTGTTTACATAGAATGGGTGGCAAAGACTTACAGTGAACGTTAACAGAATAAGGAAAGAAAGCACCAAGAAGGATAGTTCTTATGGTGTCATTCTAAGGAAATTAGAAGCTGTTTGGTTGAACACAATCTTCCAAGTCTTAATAAAAAATAACCTTTTGTACCCTGCCCACACCCTCCCTCCAAACTCCAGGAAAAAAAATCTTCTTGCCTCCTTGACACTGATTAGTCTCCTAGCACCGCGAGACAATTGTCCCCTTCCTGTTGTTCCCTAGGTGCGGCTCTCAAATATAGCAGAAAATCTGAAATTCAGTCTCTGGTGGTGGAATGTGGGCTGTGCTTGTAAAGGTAAAGTGGAGATCACTCAGAAAGAGGCAGGAAATGAGAGATATTAGTGCATTTTATCAGGTAGCAGCAAGACATAAAAATTTCTTGACCCAAAAGAGAGACTAGAAGCAACCTGGTGGGAACAAATGCATTAATCAGGTTTTCTCAAAGGCCTATCAATCTCTTTCTACCCTATGCGTTTCCTGCATAGCGTGAACTTGCTGATTAATGGACCAGATTTTCATGGATCCTCTCGCACTCTCGTGGGCATAGTGGGAGGCCCAGCACTTCTCAAAATACCAAGAGGTACAGAATGTCCTCAACTTTGATGGCTACTTTTCAAAAATCACAAACATGGGTTGCTAGTTCTCCCACAGGTTATCCTATTTGGAAAGGACACTTAACTCCTTACTCAATATTTGTCACATCAACAGGGTAAGGACTGGAAGGCAAAAATAGATATCAAGACTGACATTTGTAACTGCTGTTGCTGTCATTTTAACCCAATAAAGTAAAAACGCTAAGTCACAAAAGAGGGAAGTTGGAGGTGCTAAGCATATTGATCATGAATTTTTTTTCTTTATAAAAGGATTCACTGCAGAAATTTTTCTAAAGATCCTAATTTTCTAATATACTGAATTTTATTTATTTATTTATTTATTTATTTTTTATTTTGGCATATTATGGGGGTACAGATTTTAAGGTTTCAATAAATGCCCATTTCCCCCCCCAAAAAGTCTGAGTCTCCATCATGACCATCCCCCAGATGGTGCACATCTCACTCATTATGTATGTATATACCCGCCCCCCTCCCCCCTCCCACCTGCCCAATACCCTATTACTGTAGTACCTATGTGTCCACTTAGGTGCTACTCAGTTAATACCAGTTTGCTGGAGAATATATCTGGTGCTTGTTTTTCCATTCTTGGGATACTTCACTTAGTAGAATGGGTTCCAGCTCTAACCAGGAAAATATAAGATGTGCTATATCACCATTGTTTCTTAGAGCTGAATAGTACTCCATGGTATACATATCATCAAAATATTTTCAGAACTTCTAACATCCATCTGAAATCCTAATTGTTGATTGTTGGAAGTCACGACTCCTTGATGTGTTGGGACTCAGTCTGTTTTGGGACCATTATAATCAGATCTGAATTCTATATATTTTCTTGTCTTTACCAAAAACCCTTTCCTCTAGTCTCTAGCCTTCTTAAGGACAATGACACATTCCCAGTTTGCGAGGCTGAAAACTATGCGATCATCTTCTAAGCGCCCGTGTCTTCCAATTTGTGGAATTTGTCGTCAAGTCCCAATGGCACTTTCTTCATGTCACCAGTCTGCTCCGGGTGCCATAAACCATAGGGTGCCCCACTGGCATTCACTTTCCCAGGCCCTTGCTCACTGGTTTAAATGCCCCCAGCCTGGTCTGGGCTCAGCCTATTTCACTTTCTCTTCAGCAATTCCTACTGTCTGTTGGCCAAAGCCTCAACGTCTAGACTTGACCTTCAAGTTCTCCGTGATTCACCCCTACTTCTCTTTCCGGCATCTTTCACTACTTTGTCTTACACCTCTTCCATGGTATAGTATATAGTCCTCCCTAGGTTTCCCCATTAGAGGGAATTTTATAAAACTTATAGCAAGAGTAGCTTTGCCATAAAGCTTGTGGATGCTTCTTACATATGAGCTATGAATAGGATGAGTACAAGAAAGAACATGGAAAAGGAAGGGCAACAACACTGGTACTTAAATCTTTCCTATATTGCAGGTGCTCAGACAGGATAAATATGTGTATATTCCATATATTTGGATTTCTGCACACATGTATAAAAACTGTATATAACAATTTTAAATTTAAAAAAGGCATCAGTATCTCCATTTATAAATGAGAATGTAAAATCCCAAAGAGGTTAAAGAATTTGCCAAGAGTCACACAACCAGGTCGATTTGAGTTTATGGCTACCTATCTTAGGCTCAATTGTATTTCATTTTATGCCACCATGCGGTTTAGCCTATAGGTGGGAGGCTCCTTTCCTTTTGTTCACAAAAGGTAACTGAGCTTGTGTTCATGTTATCTACTAGACGATAAAATAATCACAGCAGATCTAAACGCAAGGAGAGTGAAATGACTTGCCAAGCAGTAGCTGAAGAGTCAAGTTCCCTGATTTTTAACTGAGGCTGCTCTTTCCCCAGTTGGACGCTACCTTGAAGTTTTGTGAATCTGGAGAAAATCAATCATAACACCTGTAAGGCTTTGTTGTGTTAGGGAGGAATAAAGGATGTCAATCTGAAATCTATGAGCACCTGGCTCTGTTACAAGCTTGGGCTGCAAACTGGGGAGACATATACCACGGTCCAGAGAATCCAGCAACAGGTACATGCATCTCGATGCGGAAGAACACTGCTCACTGTCACAACAATTCTGTTGTTTGTTTTTGGCTTAAACTATTAAGACAGTTCCGTTTACCCCCCCCCCTCCTACTTTTGCCTACATAGATACCCAAGGAAAGAGTTAGGATGAGTGTTCTGTAAATGGATTGCCATGGATCATTTAAATCACTCGACAAAAGTTAGCACTTCAACCCATGAGCCCTTACCTTCATTAAACGCAGCTTTTCAAGCCTCGACGGGAAAAGAGGGGTTTCACAAAGTAAAAAGATGGAGTGAATGGAATTTGGCACTGATCCAATTACCAGTGCAGTGCAGTGTAAACCATATTAAACATGTGAGGTGTAAGGCACTCCAAGCAATACCAAATACTTTCCGAGAATGTGAGTAAGCTCCCTAGTTATTACGAATTCTCCCTTAAATGAAAAACAAGGAATTCAGTAGAATGGAAAATTATGTAATCACCCAACATACAGTCGTTATATTTTATGTTTCCAGAAAGTCCTATTGGAGAGGAAAGGGGATAAAATATAGGAATTAGGAGTCTCGATCACATGGCTCCCTGTATTGGATACAACAATGAAGAGAATGATTTGCCCTTTGTCAATAACATAATGGGCTGTGACTTTAAACCCCCTGTGGGGAATAACTGTGTTTTATTGTTTATCTGTAATGCAAAGACCCCTCTGAAGACTTTATACAGCATGTCACTCAAGCAGATGAAAAATGTACTCTGTAAAATAGATACCTGCACCTTCTTTGTAAAAATAGCTTTCAGCAAAAAAAGAAAAAAAAAACTGTACAAATATTTGTCATGCTTTTGACCCTAAGCAGCACTGACATTATAAGCAAATTATCAGCTAAACATGGACTTCTCCTCAAAGCAAATGGAAATCCAGGCATAATCATCTGTGAGAAACGTCACTGCCTAGAACAAAACGTTTGAGATTCTACCTATATTTACCCAAATAGATGAAGTGATTTTGGAATTCCAACGTGGACACAGTGGCTTAGTGTGGCTTTGGAGAGATGCCCCGGCCAGTGTTCTAGAAAACGAAGGATGTTGGGTTCTGAGATGGAGAAAAACATGATGCCATCAGGGCTTGGCTTGAAGAGGGTGGATCTAACAAACCACTTTCAATCCAGGATGCATTGTGGGACAATAGAGAAAATGTTTCATCTCTATATACAAATTACACCTTCAACTCTCTGGATGAAATTGGTATGAAGCATAATTCCCATATGCAGAAACCCAGAATCCGGGGTAAGCCATTTGACTTTTCTGCTAGGGCATTTGCATGGGGAGGGGTGGAGGGGTCTGTAATAAGGAGCGGCCACCCAACCATAGGGAACTGCCTCACTTGAAGTCCAAAGAGCAGACCACTCTGAGATGACAGGGCTTGGGGAAAATAGAGAACTCAGAAAGATGTGCCTAGAGTTACTATATTATCAAAGCACTTTTTAAATGAGAAATTCCCATATTTTAATCAAGAAGTAACTAGGATAGAATATATCTTAATTCCCCCAAATTGATAATGAACATGATATATAGTGACTCAAGGACTGAGCATACTCAATTAACCAGAATGATGAATCTTCATTCATTCACACAGATAGTAATTGTTGAGTACCTTCTGTGTGTTTAGCACTTGGGAAGTAATGAACAGGATAAAAACCCCTGCCTTTATGGAGTTTACATTCTATCATCTTACTTGTCCCTCAATAAACACGAGTCACTGCAATTAAACTTAAATCAATAAAGTTTTCTTATTTTCAGAACTTTATTTGGTAACAATAATTGATGTCCGATTGCTGACGTTTTCACCATTCTCAAACTCTAAGAACACCCATTCAGAAGCAGCAATTGATCACTAACTCTTCTAATACATCCTGAGCTCATTCATATTTTATAAACCTAGCTAACAGAAAAAAGTTCCCCCCTTAGATCCTCAAGGGTGATCAGTAAAAATAGAACCAACACCATAAAATCTCTCAATTCAGCACAGAAAGCTTTATCTTTTTTGGCAAATGGATGATCCCTTTCTTCCTACCTTATTGTAATGAAAAGTCTGAGCATTAGTTTGTTAAAGGTTTCCAAAGGAAGAGAAAACAGAGAGAGAGGAGAATGGAACAAGAGATAGAAACAGAAAAAGAGAGAGAAAGAGAGAGACACCGAGACAGAGACAGAACAAACCAAGCCCATCCCATTTATAGCTACCAAAAAAAAAAAACTCAACAGAGTTTCAGACAAGTGGGCAAGGGAGGCAGCAGCAGTAACCAGGACTCTTCAACTGCAAATGACAAAGTAGCCTCCCCACACAGGCTGAAGCAAAAGTGGGAATTTATCTGTACATATAAAAAAAAAAAAAAGTGTCAGAAATACTGTTGGCTTTAGACACGAGTGTTTTCAAATCCCATGTGATGTCACCTAGACTCAGTTTCCCTTATCCTTTCAGTTCCACCTTCCAGGCTGTTGGCTTTAGGCCAGGACAGCAGATCCAGGCCTCACATTCTCTTTGGTTCAATCCCAGCAAACAGTGACAATGTGTTGGCCACGACTGCCAGGAAAAGTTCCCACCCTACCTTCTCAGCTCGGATGGGATCAGGGTCCCCTGTGGCCAGGGGACTAGGATGCCAGGATTGACTTAGTTCTGGGTCATGTGTGTTCCCACGCCTGCCCAAACCCCTTTCAAAACTCTTGGGCTGAGCATGTAAGAGGGAGTGACTGTCCTTTTCGGCTACTAAAAGAAGGAGAAATAGATACAGAAAGGCCCAAAAAATAATTAATGTCCACTAAGAGATAGAGTTGCTGGGCACGTAGGTGGGAAAACTGAATTAGGATCCCTTTAAATTTATGCTGCTTGAAAAATAAGACAAAACCCAGAAACAATGACTTACAGAGAGATGCATGGATGGAAAAGGAAAGGGAAGAAGACTTTCATGTGAAGAAGGATCGCTTCTGCGCTGGCACACCTGTGCCTTACTAAAACGCGACTGCTCTGAATGGACAAATTGCCACCAGCACCCAGTCTGAGCGGGGGACTTACTGAAAGGTCCTGCTTTCCGTGGGCTTTCTTCGCAGCCAGCCAGGTGGAGGTGCGCTGGCCGGATTTCAGCACCTCCTCTGGCCAGGCACCTCTATGCAGTGCACAAGCTGACAGTCAGATGGGTGGGCCCTGCCAGGAATCCCTCTCTAGAGGAAAACTCATTGTTAGTGAATTGGGAGGGAGCTTTGCTTTTCATACCATGAGGAAAAGAAGCCATTGAAGAAACAAAAGCATTGCTCAAGACCTGATATTCAGGCATCTCGGGGCCTGCTACACTGTGAGAGAGATATGCATCATGTTTTGTCAAAAACCAAGACACCCCCACTGATAGTAAGGTTTAGCATTGCCTTATATAGCACTATGAAAGAAAAAAAAATGTCACCAATTAAACTGTGTCACAGTAGCAACTGTAAGATGCAACCGAACATCACAGATGTTAAAAGTGGAAAAAGTATATATCTTAGCACTAATAAGATATGGTTTTAAAAAAACAAGGTGAGAAGCCAACTATCAATGAAAATGAAGCATCTTCTAAATTAGACAGGCAAAGGTTATAAGTAAGTAGGGTGTATGACTCCGATCTTCAATAATCTTTAAATAATTAATTAGGACTATCTAACCAGGGGCAATGAGATGCCTAAAATTGAATGTGAGCTTCTATGTGTTGGATAACTGTGAATGCTTCTGAGAAGAAGAATCTTAGCTTTCATCAGACCAATTCTCATCAAAACAATTTTTCTGTGACCCTAAAAAGGGTGAAAGTCACTCCTGTAGAGCAAATATTTGCCTTAACCATAAAACATAAAAATTTAAATGACAGGAAAACCAGATGTTTACCAATAAAGGCCAAAGGAATTAGAATCCTTCGGTAACAATGACAACAGCGTCAGCAATGGTAATAATGGCTGACATTTATTCCATGCGCATTGTATGTCTGGCCATGTTCTATGTGCTTCTTTATGCGTTATCTCATGTAACACGTCTAGGCTAAGATGGAAATGATGTTCCCAAATGGAAGTCATAGGAAGATTTCACTAAGTTATAGCCACAGTAGTTCTGTTTCAGACCCTGGAATGCTTCAAGCTTACTTTCTGCCTTGGGCTCTGTACACACTCTATCCCCTATGGCCAGATGAGAATGTTCTTTTCAACTCTATGTGCAGACTTTGCATTTTTCAAATCTCAGCCCTTTCTCAAAGTAGCATTTCCATGCTACCTTAAAGTTAGCCTCTCCTTTTCACTTTCTCATGGATACTTCCTTTTTATTTCTGCATGTCGTTTGCCCTGTCCACTGAAGAAGGATGAGGCTCATGAATTTGGAGAGGAGAGCTGTATTTCTCATCAAGGGTTACAGCCCGTGGGGTGGCCATTCTGGCAGGCTGGGAAATGATAGCCCCCAACCAGAAGCCAGAAACACATACTTGGAGGAAAAGGCAACAGAACAGGAGTTTATGCTACGTGGCATGGCTGAACACACACATCTGACAAGCTACAGGAGGAGTCACGAAGAGTTATGAAAGGGAAAACATGCACACCTGCAACGGAGCTTCATACCCCTTCATAGGGTGCATGCACACACACAAAAATGGTGTTAGCATGATCTGAGGGTGGAGTTTTCAGTCCCCTGACATCAAAAGATAAAGCAGAGGATATGAACACCCTCACTGCACATTCTCAGTAGACTGGCCAGAACCATTCCACGGTCGGTGGCCCCTCATCAGGAAGGAACGCTGGTCGGTTGTTGGGACAAAACCACAGAACGGGAGGAGCAACATCAATTAGGTGGTTGATTGAAATCAACAATGGAGCAAGTCTTTTCAAAAAGCTGGTTCTGAATAACTCCTAGGAAAGAAAGCTTAACGGTGGCTAGTGAGGGAGGGGGTACAATAAGGTGTGTCTGACTTTCCATCCCATCATGGCTGGGCACCCAGTTTTCAGTTTCCTCTGGGGTCCCTGGTCAAGAGGGGTTCATTTCAGTCAGTTGGGGGGATTAGGATTTTATTTCTCAACCCCAACCACAATTTATATTTATTTATAAATATGTCTAAAATAACAAACACTACCACTTCGATTTACTATATGCAGGCAATATTCCAAGTGTTTTGAGTCTAGTATATCACTTTAGCTTCACAACACACAATAAGCTATTATCCCATTTTACATGCTTGAAACCAGAGGCATTGTAGGAGATTATGCAACTTGATGAATGTCATTCAGCTGGTAAGTAGACGCGCTGAGATTTGAAGAGCCTGACTCCTCAGGTAGTAACAACTTGTTTAATGTCCACGTCACTAGAGGTAGATCTCATGAGAGCAGAAAAGATGGCTTGCTTATCCTTGTTTTCTAGGCCCCTAGCACAGAACCTAGTATATGCACACAGTAGGCCGATAAAAACATTTGTTGAAAAAATAAGCATATACATGAACTGATCATAAAGGGAAGTGGTTCAGACAGCAAAGAGTTCAGAAAAGTCTAAAGGAAAGAGCTTGAAATTGAGAAAAGATATTCATTAAGTTTTCCCCTATAAATTAAAACTCTCATTGTCCACTTTTAGTGATGGAACACTTCGGTTTAGCTCACAGAATGCAAATTTTCTTCGCCAATATAGAGACACCGGACTAGATAAAATTCGGAATCCTGACAGTCTATGAATGTGATATACCTGCTTATAAATGGCGATTCCTGCCTGGCCCATGGGACAGTCCACATAGACCCTTGCTGAACCTGCCCCATGAGAAAGGAAAGTGCAATGTGGTCTCAAATATCTATACCATAAAGTGTACGGTCACAAAAGGCCTCATGAATGCCTATCAGAGCTTTCCCTGGGACTCCCTGAGCTGCTTCCATACCAATAAGATGGCACTGGGACACAGAGAAGTAATTCTATCAGTTCTTCGGGTTGCTGGTGGCAAACTCCAGCAGGACACACACTTGGATTAAGTAGCCCATTTTCCCTCTTTCCCGTTTTCAACGGCAGTGACCGCTCCAATCTGAACTTGGAGATCGATATTTATCATCCTTCCATTTTAACCCATTCAAGGATTCTTTAGAGACCATCCACAAAGACTATTCTCTGAGACCTATGGCATAGGTTAGGGGCCAGCAAGCTTTTTCTCCAAAAAATGACAAACATGTTAGCCTCACAGGCCATGTGTTCTCTGTCACACCTACTGAACTCTGCCGTTCTGGAGTGACAGTAGTCATAGACAGTAAGTAAACAAATGTTGCCATGTTTCAATAAAACTTTATTTATAAAAAAGAGCTGGATTTGGCCTACACGCCTATAATTTGCTGACTCCTGGCCATAGACCTTACTCAGTTAGCAATTTCTCTAGTCAAACTGTCATTTCATTCTAGTTAATTTCCATATCATTCTGGCTAAATTTTCATCCTGCTCCATTCTATCTTCTTTAGAAAGTCCCAGAAATAGTACAGATAAAAGAGACGGGGCAGATGTGGAGAATGAAATAGCATTTACATGAACCGCATAATCATTTCTATGGCTTGCTCTTTGCCTGTCAAACAAGACAATGTGTGTGTTGTTTTCTGAACAGACTAACTCAGAATTTTCCCCATTATATTCCCCAGAATTTCCCCATTATTTTCCCCATTTCATTCATACTTTAAATGAAATACAGAATGTTCATTATTGAATTTCTGTTCTTGCTAAGTACACTGATGCACAAAGAAATGAAGGGAATTACTATTAATTCTGTAAAGCCAAATTCTGAATTTACAAAAGATAAATTAATAGTCTAAGCCTTTTGAGTTACCGTTCTGCAGAAATCCCATTCTGTGGATAATTAACGAAACCAAGAGGTCATTTTAATTATGTGTCATTTCCATAAGACGTGATTCTTTTTAAGAGTTTTAAGAAGCTGAGGGAAATAGCCAAAGGATATAAATCTGTTTATCCACAGAAATAATAACCTCACAATCTCTTCCCGATTCTATAGGATGGTGTTAGCTGCTTAGAGAGGTTTTAGATTGACATAGTGATGACCTATCTTACTTCCACATACTTTTTTGGCATTTCTAAAGGATTACCAGTCTGCCCTTCTTAAAGCATTCCTGGGCCTGACTCTTAAAAATAATCCAAGACAAGACATTTTTGAAGGCTTCATAGATTCCGCCAAGCAGATCTTAATAATAAATGTCGACCACAACCACTAGGGTCCCCAGAGCAGAGCGTACCCACTGGAGAAATCCCAGTTGTACGAAGCAGGAATAAAAGGAAGAGAACTAGCACCCACTGAACCGCATTCTAGAAGGTACTGTGCCATGGTCTAGTTCAGGGCTCCTCAAACTTTGTAAACAGGGGGCCAGTCCACTGTCCCTCAGACCGTTGGAGAGTGGGGCGCACATTCCACACATGCGCACTGTGGCCCGCGGGCCATCGTTTGAGGACACCTGGCTCTAGTTACTTCTGGAACAGGATTAAACCTACTAAATATCAGAAACTTGTCACCGTCAAATGGCAGATGCTTCAGAGAAACAGTAGACATGATCTGAAAGACGTTTAAAATTCAATTGCCGAGGCTCTATATTAAAGACAACTGTTCTGCCCACTTGAGATGTGCAGATTTCTCAAGAAAATGCTGTCTATTTCAAATCACGGAAGAGAGGATTTCTGTGACTTCCCCCATAAAAGAGGAAGAGCGGATGTTAATCTTTGCACAAATATCATGCTGAGGCTGGGGATTCCCATGACTTCCTGGATTTCCTTGGAGCCTCCCTAAATTCTGGGGACCAGGGAAAGGAAAATCAGGTTAGCCAAACGGCAGCAAGAAGTAATCCACAAGGGACCCACGACCACTCCCCCCGCCGGATTAGTTTCAGAGAACTGTGATTAGTCACGTATCGAACTCATCGTGGCAATTCAGGCCAGGGTGAGCTCTCATCATTACTGAGGGTGGAAGGCAAGAAGGCACCGTCTTAGTTGGACACCTGTGTTAAACATCCTCAGTCGGTCCAAAGGTAGTGGGTTATCTCAATTGATCACTCACATCAGTTACAGATGGAATTCCTCCTTCTAACTCTTTCTCCCCTTCTCACTACTGCACTTGACTCGTCTTCAAAAATAATAAACATCTTCATGCCATCGTCACTATGAAAAGACTCGCTCTTTGCCTTTAGCCTGCTTTCTTCCTCATGTGTGAGAGCCGGACTTGTGCTCATTAAATGCAGGTGGGAGTGATGTACTAACAAAACCCGGACACGGAGGACTTAAAAAGCAGATGTTGATGTAGGCGGATTTGAGGTTTCTTTCTGGTGCATTCCCACGAAGACAGAAAAGACATTTCTGACATAATGGAGGATGAGTTACAGGAAAAAGGTGTCCCAGAAGCAAAGAAAATAGCAGGAGGAGATGATAAAGATAGCAAAGAGGTGGAAAGCAGAAAGCAATTTTTTTTTTAAGAAAGCAGAAAGCGCTACTGTAATAGTTGCTTGGTTCTCTTTCTATATTTTTGTATCTCAAATTCAGTCTGTCCCATTCCATATATTTATGCTGACCTTTTTTAGTTTGAGGAATATTTTTATTACCTCCACCATGGGAAAAATATGAATTATAGTAGCTAGAATGTGACCTGAATGGAAGTAAGAGAAAAGGAGAACCCAAGAAATGTCATACTCTCTTCCTTCTGATAATCACACCCTCCAAATAACAAAGTTTAATAAAATCAAAGGGGGGAAAAGTTGTCTTTCTTCAAAATTTAAGGTCAATTTTCCTTTTAACCTTTTGCACTCAGATGTCAAGTGCAATTACTCTTTGAATGTATCAATAATTTAAAATATAAAAAAATCCAAATAAATAAGTTTGTATGAAAAGAAACTCCAGTTTTTTATTCTACTGCCGTGCTTTGTAAAAATCTGGGGTATTTAAAAAATTAAATCCCGAGTAGAATAAAGGAATTGAGAAAAAGCAAGCGAATGCAAAGGGTTAAAAGCAGAACAGATTACATATGAATTTGAAAAAAATAAACTAACGTAATATTTTTGGAGGTGCCATCAAAATCAACCACCATTACTAATCTATTTTTTTAGCATGTCACATCTGGTAATCAGACCAGAAAAAAAAAAAAAGTCATCTTGAGAGCTACAGCAAGCTGGGGAAATGCATAAACACTTATATAATTAATAGGTATAATAGTGTCTGGTATAATGAGAACTATGTAAAAATTAACTTTAACACCAGCAAGGTTGCAAACATTTCGTTAAGACAGAAACGGTTCATTCTTTCTTGTGTCTGTTATCTTCCCTAATTTAACACTATTTCCAGTTCATGCTGACCTCTTGGAGGTAGAGGCCAATCCTTCTGCCAGACACACTTTACACACTGAGTTCTCAGAAACGCAGCAAACGAGAGCAATGGAGAAATGAAAAGGACAGAATCCAGGCCACGAGGGAGAAAGAACCACAGTCTACAGATGAGCCAGAACACAAACCAGGAAGGCGCAGGAGGTGAGTCACCAGGCAAAAAAAAAAAAAAAAAATGATCATTATGGTCCTGACCAAAATGGGAACAGGAGCAAAGTTTTTCAGATGTGAAGTTGAAAGTGAATTATAAATTGCCAAGCAGTGTTAAATCCCGACTGCACTCGCGAGAGACCACAGCACTCCTGCCCGGATACGCAGCGCCTGGAGGGGCCCTAGTGGTTGGAAGAAACTTTAGCATTGAGGGTAAACTACACGGTCTTTCTATATTTGATCCCCTAATTCCTGGCCCTTCTCTGGGAGCCAGTGTCTCTCCCGAGCTTTCCTCGCATGGTTTGACAGAGTTCAAGGAATAGAGCCATTGCATGTGTTCGTCCAATTCCAGCCCCACTTGGTGTTACCGTTTCATGATCAAGAAAAGAGAAGCGTTAGATGCTATTACAGACCTGGTCCAGAGGGTGACGCTGCAAAGCCGCCACCTGACCGTGTGCACGCAAGGATGTCCCCGTGGAGAAACAGCAGGTGGTTTCTCTTGGTGCCCGTCCTGCGAGCAATGCCCCTTCCCAAACAGACTTCCCAGGGGGCAAGGGCCGTGCTGTGCTTTCCCCTCTGCTCCTAGCCAGGCCTTGCCTCACGGTGCCCGGGAACTCTCTACACTCCCTCCCCACTCCAAGGCACGTGTTCTGGACCTACCCCCACAACGGAGTGAGCAAACATGAGCGCAGACGCCGGACTTTTAATGGGGAAAGTTGCAATCACCTCGCCCGGGTTACATTTGCACTCTGAAGTGTGTTCAGGGGTCCTGGCAGTATCAGCCATTGGCAGGTGGGGTGGTTACAAAACATCCGCTGGCATCCGCCAAAACTGCCGCATGCATGAATACCACTCCAGTATTTTAAGAGATGGCTTTAGGGATGTCTCCCAGAGGCTCGGGTAGGAAAACCTGAAAGCAGCTGTCCCTGGGTCAGACTGGCTGAGACCCAAAGTCAGCAGAACGGAAGCCCACTGCTTGTTCCCACAATGAGCAGGACGTGACTTGTCGACCAGCAGAGAGAACTGTTCCACCGGACAAATGGCCGAGGACCTGCGGTCTCCACGCGAGCCAAGGTTGTCTGGTATCCTGCACATGGCGCCAGGCGCTGCAAGCCGGCCGACGACCTGCGGTCTTGCACGCGAGCCAAGGTTGTCTGTTATCTGCACACGGTACCAGACGGTGGAAGATAGAATGGAAACATCTCCTTGTCGTGCTATGCAACTAAGCCAGGCGTCTTGTTACCCACACACGGTATGACACGTTGAAGGGCATCTCCTGTGCCATGACTGGAGGAACAGGTGCTGTTGGCCTGTGGGGAGTCACGTGCCCGGAAGTAGCTGGGAAACAGCTGGCGTGAGAAAATAGCCGCAGGACGCTTGCCCGATTAAACAGTATGGAAACAAAACGACTGGCGCTTTGAGGTGCTGCAGTCTTCCGCCGTCTCCGTGTCTGTGTACTTTATTTTTCTGGGACTGCAGCCAACTCTCTTGTGTCCGCATTTTATGTCTGTGCCTTTCTGTGTGTCATCCCCCCTCCTGCAAGCGGGCCACGACAAAAACCGGCTCACAGCCTGGTCAGAGAGCAGCAGCCCCACGTGAAGTTGATGTCGCTGCATAACTGGTCAATTTCCTCCCAGGCTCTTTTCCGGGAAGCCCCAGATGACTCAAAGTGGCCACGCTCTGGGCCACCCCTCAGAGAGACCTTCAGGCAGGGCCAAGAGTGTGTCTGAGCAGTCCTTCCCGGGTAGCTGCCCACTGGGATCTCTCTGGGCTGTTACTCTTTCCATCATTTCTCCCCTCCTTCCCTCCTTTTCTCCACCCATCCACCAACCCAGGAAACCTGCGGTGGCACTGCCAGCTTGCCAGCCCCCCCAGGGGTAGCATTGAAAACGCCAGAGAACGTCGCTGCCCTCAAAGAGTTTATGTTCTGCCCGGCAGGAGGAGGGAGGCCACGAAATCATTATAGAGTATATGGATACAAGGCAAATAAGAACAATAAGATAGGAAAGAAACCAGAGGGAGGTGAGACTATTTCCTAGAGAGTGGTCACAAGGAGGCCTCTCCAAGGAGGCAAGATGTTTGCCGGGACACAGAGAAGCAGGCCAGCGTATGGAGAACTGAATAAAGAATGTTCCAGAAGATGCTAGAGCTTATGGAAAGATCTTGAAGTGGAAACAGCTTTACCTGTTCCAGCAATGGAGCACAGAACGGAACGCCAGAGCATAGGAAGACAGGGTGGTGTGAGATGAGGCGGGGGAGAGTCACGGCAAACAGCACTCACGGAGCCCTGCAGACAGCGCAAAGACGACGGGCTGGATCCTCAGTGTCTCGGGAAGCCACCGGAAGATGGTGACGTGGGGAGGTACAACAAGGGATTTGTACTTTTAAAAAGATCCATCTATGGCCGGGCGCGGTGGCTCACACCTGTCATCCCAGCACTCTGGGAGGCCGAGGTGGGAGGATCGCTCAAGGTCAGGAGTTCAAAACCAGCCTGAGCAAGAGCGAGACCCCGTCTCTACTAAAAATAGAAAGAAATTAATTGGCCAACTGATATATATAGAAAAACATTAGCCGGGCATGATGGTACATGCTTGTAGTCCCAGGTACTTGGGAGGCTGAGGCAGGAGGACTGCATGAGCCCAGGAGATTGAGGTTGCTGTGAGCTAGGCTGATGCCATGCACTCACTCCAGCCAGGGCAACAGAGTGAGACTCTGTCTCAAAAAAAAAAAAAAAGATCCATCTAGTTACTCTGTGGTGGGCAGGTTGGGTGTGGGCGCCACTGGGCAGGTGTGGAAGAGAGGGGACAGACGGGAGGGGGTGGGTTCCAATCACACCCTGGAGTCAGAGACAGGAGGCTTTGCAGACTGACTGGGTGCAGGAGATAAAGGAAAGTGAAGAAAATCATGAGTCTCTGGCTTGAACAACTGGAAAACAAGTAGAAATGCAGGATTGAGGGAGAAAATCATGGAGTTAGTTTGGGCTGTGTTCATTTAGGAATGTCATGAAGAACAGAGACAGCGACCCACTTGAACAGCTGAGTCTGCAGTGTTGGGAGGGGCTGAGACTGGAGAGTCTCCTTCTACGCAGCTGCGAAGGTCTATGGGACTCTCTCAGCAGGTCTTAACCACCTGGGACCACGTTTGTTAGCTCCCTGCCTACTGTATACCAGATGCTGCAGGGATAGAATTGCTGAAAGGCCAGGGATGTAGTAACTGCTCTCAGAGAGTATACATATGCGGGCAAAAATGCGTATAATGTGTTGAGTGATAAATGAAAAATACAGTAAAACAGAAACAAAGGAGAGCTGGTTGGGAGGCCACAGCAAGAAACAGCGAGCATGAAATTCAGGAGACCCGAGTTTTGATCTTAGCCCCTTGCTGGGTGTGCTAACTTGAGCAACTGTTTTAGGCTCTCTAAGCCTTGGTCTCTCCATGCTGAAATGGGCACACCACCGCCATCCTCAACCTGCTGTTAGAACATGCCATGGCAAGTGCTTTGCCAGCGTAAGACTGGCATCACCAAAGACAGGAGCAACCAAGCAGACTTGCCGGAGGAGGTGAGATTTAAGATGGGCCTTGAAGAACAGGTAGAATCGAGAACAATGGAGAGGACAAAAGAAGGCAATTAAGTTTCCCCCACGGCACAACCATATTTATGAAACTCAGTATATTAATCTTTGAAATGGGTCTCAAGTAAACTGAGGTAAGTGATTATCTCCTCTTCAAAATGAAAGGGGAAAAAAATCACAATTTACCTTCATTACCATCCACTGAACCAGAAGTCACCAAAGAAAGAACTTGCAGCCCACTAGGGCTTAAAGTATAAGCTCAACATACAGTGACACAAATATAGAGAGGAGAGAGTTACACATAGAGAGAGACAATATACAGTTATACACATAGACCATATATATTAAACATAGTTTAAAATATATATATGGTTCAATATACATAAGGCTCAATATATTGCTCTATAAGTTCTTGATAGCATTCTAGGGTAAAGAATAAAAACACTATTTCTTGGAGGTCAGAGCGAACTTGGCCGTTAGAACGTAGTAAAACGTGAAGGCTGCAAGATACAAGTGGGTTTTGCTCAGGATTGACCCTGCAGTATACAGTTTTAATCTGCCAACCTTCTTTTACAGGCGTTTGCGCAATGATTTACAACTTCAAGCTAATCGATCCTCCTGAGAAAGGAGCCCCCACCTGGATGTTCCACCCTGCGTGGCACGTTGAGCCCTGTCTCTGGGGCTGCAGAAATGGAACTGTCACAGCATAACACTCTCCCTGGCTCTGTGAGAACAATATTTCCTCCCAGGGATAATCGTGAAAATCCTGTTTATTTGGAACCAATCTACAGAAAACGTGCAGAAGACTTAATTGAGGTTATACCATAAGAATGTGACTATCATCAGCCTTAACAACATGACAATGACAAATGCATCTGATGGAAACCGAGGGGGGGGGGATGAGGAAGAAGGGACGTGGGAGGTCTAGGGAACTGTCCCATTCCATCAGAGCTTCGTGATGCCACTTGATGTTGTAACGACGTGTTCTCACGATTATATAAAATCATGCATATTATTTTGATTGTTTGATCGTCAAATTAAATACAATAGAAAAACAAATCCTTGTTGAGGTAAACAACACCTCTGTTAAGTCAATGGTCATCCTTCCCAACTAACCCGACCCTACCTCTGCTAAGCAGAAAGCACTTATATTTCACGCAGTTGTGGAATGGTCACAACTATGAAGTCTGCTGTTGAATACCACCAAGGCAGACTCCACACACTTGAATACAGTACCTCTGAAAATGTGGTCCATGGACTACCTGCCATGGAATCACCTGGGGCCTCTGTTTACTAAAATATACCGTGTTTCCCCCAAAATAAGACAGGGTCTTATGTTTATGTTTCCCCAAGAAGACACCCTAGGACTTATTTTCAGGGGATGTGTTATTTTTTTTAAGGATGGTACAACCATCTACATTTATTCAAATATACTGAAGTCATCTTCTTCTGGAACACCATCCTCACTCTCCAAACCCCGAATTCCATCCTGAATGTCTTGTGACTCTGTTTCCTTTAGAACCACCAGCCCCGATCTCTCCTGTGGAGCACTAGAGCTGTTACGGGGCAGATGAGAAGGGCTGCTCGTGTTCTTTCCCGCTCTGCGACGACACGCACAGGTTGTGCAGATGCTGCGCAGCCACGCCCGGCACTAGGGCTGATTTTCGGGGTGGGGCTTCTATGGTGCACATGCTTAGACATCCTGCTGGGGCTTATTTGATGCGTAGGTCTTATTTTCGGGGAAACACGGTAATACCATCACCCCACTCACCTACTTACACACCATCTGATGTACAGATTTCTAATAGTAGAATCCAGAAACCACACCTTTGACACACACACCCCCAAGTGATGTTTATAAACGTTGCAGAGCTAAGAAGCATCTCCCTAGTGCTCTATTTCCCCCAAAGTATCCTCTCCTTGGGACCATGAATAATTCTTTTTGTAAGAACACAGAATTAAAAGTGAAGCCCCAAACTCTATCCCAAAGCTCCCAAAATGAAGGGGTTTATTTTGGTTAGTTTGGATAGGTTTGGTTTGTGTTTTTAAGAATCATACAAGTTTTCTGAAGCATAATAACCACAATGCTTCAAATTTATCCCTAAACAGAAGTTATATTCCATATATTTTACTATCAGCGTAGAAAAGCATAAAAGGTATTAATGGGTCAGAAAAAACTCAGACCACCATCGAAAACTGGCCAAGCCTCTACTATTTCCACTATTGTATAAGCCAATTCCTTAAAATCTTGACTTTAACCCACCCTTCTCTCCCCTTTCTTTGCATATATCCAGGTGCACACGCATATATGCATGTATGTGCAAACACACACACACACACACACACACACACATCCTGTCAGTTCTGTTTCTTTAGAGAACCCTGACTAGTACACTATGCACTTAGTAAGTGGTAGAGCCAGGCTTCAAACTTACATTTTCGGATTCTTACCCTTCACCCCTATCCTTTATAGCTTCCCTATAAATGCTTTGTTGGTATTAATTTGTGTAACTTTTTGGGATAATAATTTGGCTATATACATTATGAGCCTTTTAAAAGCTCATACATTCTAGGAGTTTCTTCTAAGTAAATAGTCAAATTCAGATGAAGATTTATGTACATAGCACTTTTCTCAGAGTAAGAAAACTTGAAGTCATCTAAATGTCCAACAGTGAGAACACTAAATAAATTATGATGCGTACCTAAGAGTAAATATTAGACTGTTATTAAATTATGTTTCCAAAGAACGATGCCATGGGGAATTACTCAGGAGATATCAAATTTTTAAAACAATCTAAATCATTATATATATGATGTGATCTGAATTTGTTAAAAATGAATGGGTATACACAGATACACAGAGTAAAAAGTGGAGATAATTGTATCAAAAAGTTCATAGTGTTTAATTTCTAGATAGAAAGTTAGTTTATATAAAGCTAACTTATAAAACTAATTTTTTCAGTGGGGGATTTTGGGCCAAGGCAACAAAAAGTAGCTATAAGACCCACAGATTTTTGTGAGAGACATTAGGGAAAACATGGTTTCTGGAGTCTGAAGACCTGTATTCTCATTGATGTTTCTTTGCCTAATTTAGTATCTGTGGGAACTTCCACAAGTCACTTAGACATGTTTAAGCCTCAGTTTCCTCAGTGATAAAATGGAGCTAAATCCACATATCTACCCAGCTACTTCCTAGCAAGCAGGAAGAGAGAGAATTTTGGCATTGAATGGCTCTAATTTATGCTCATTGCTTCATTAAAAAGTACAAAGCACAATTTGTAATGATTTTTTAAAAGCTCTATTAAGATGTAATCCACACACCGTACAGTTAATTTTTTAAAGTGTACAATGCAGTGGTTTTAATATGTTCTGAGTTGTGAAACCATTAACACAATAGAATATTTTTGATACTCAAGAAATCCATGCCCATTAGCAGTCACTCTCTGTTCTATACTCTTCTCAGCCCATGAAAACCATTAAACTATTTTATTTCTCTATAAAGTTACCTATTGTGGACATTTAATATGAATGGAATTGTACAATATGTGTCCTTTTCTGTCTGGCTTCTTTTAATTAGCATAGTATTTTCAAGGTCCATCCATGTTATAGCAAGTATCAATACTTTGTTCCTTTCATTGTCAAATATTCTACTATATTAAAATACCACATTTTATTTATTCATTGGTTATTTGATGGACATTTAGATTGCTTAAACTTTTGAGCTATTATAATACTTCTATGAACATTTGTGCACAGGTTTTTGTGTAAACGTATTCAACTATACAATCTTTTATAATTACCTACAAAATTACCTTTGCCAGTGCTCTTTGCTTATTTCTTGGATTTGAATATGAATCTGGTGTCACTTTGCTTTCAGCCTGAAGAACTATCTTTACTATTTCTTCTTAGATGTGTCTGCTAGCTGAAAATTCTCTCAGTTGTTTCTAATATGGAATGTCATTATTTCACTTTCATTTTTTGAAAAATAACTTTGCTGAATGTAGAATCAGTACTTAGCACTTGTTTTCCTTAAGCACCTTGACTACGTCATCCCAATGCCTTTTGGCTGTCATTGCTTCTCACGAGATGTCACCTGTTAATCTTATCGACGTTTGCTCATGCTGTGGTTTGACTGTCCCCTCCAAAACTCATGTTGAAATTTAAGCACCATTGTGATGGTATTAAGAAGTGGGACCTTTAGGAAGTGATTAGGTCACAAGGGCTCTGTCCCTGTCAATGGATTAACCCTTTGCACTGGATAATGTTGAGTGGATGATGAGAAAAAAGCAAGCAAGTGCAAAGGATTAATGCCATTATCATGGGAAAGGGTTATCACAATAGTTCAGCCCTGTTTTTCTCTCCGTCTCACATGCTCTATTCATCTCTTACCATGGGATGCCTTCTACCATGTTATAATGCAGCAGGAAGGCCCTGATCAGATGTGGTCCCTTAATCTTGGACTTGCCAGCCTTTGGAACCATGACTCAGATAAACTTCTATTCCTTATAAATTACCCAGTCTGTGGAATTCTGTCATAGTAACACAAAACAGTCTAAGATATCTCATAAGTGACTCTTTGTTTTCTTCCTGTTTTCAAATTTTTCTTTGTGACTTTGACTTTCAACATCTGACTTTGACTTTCAACATGATGTGTCGGGCAACTGATTATCTTTGCATTCATTCTACATGGAGTTCTTTGAGCTTTTTGGATTTGTAGAGTAATATTTTTCATCAGATTTGGAAAGGTTTAAGACATGATTTAAATATTTTTAGCTCTTTTCTCTGTATCCTCCTCCTGGAACTCACATTATGCATATTTGTTGTGTTTAATATTGTTCCATGTTTCTCTGAGGTCCTATTTATTTTTTTTATTTTTTTCTCCCTGTTCTTCAGACTGTATAATCTCTATTGATTTGTCTTCAAGTTGCTGCTTATTTCTTCTACCAGCTCACATCCACAGTTGAGACCTGCTAGTAAATTTTTCATTTCAGTTATCCTATTTTTCAATTCCACAACTTCCATTGGGTTATTTTTTCACAATTTTATCTCTTTATTAATGTAATTAGACATAACCAAAATGCATTCTATCAGTCTGTAAGCATATTTTCCTTTATTTCTTTGAACAGATTTATGATCTCTGCTTTGAAGTCTTTGTCTGCTAAATCTAGGCTCCCTTCCAGGCAAGTTTCTATCACCTGCTTTTCTCCCCTGTATATGAGTCATGCTTACCTATTTCTTTGCATATCTCACTTAATTTTTATAGATAACTTTTTGAATAATATAGCAACTGTGGGAACCACACCACCACCATCACTACCCCCTTTGTAAGGATTGTTATTGTATTCTTGCTTGCTTTTTATTTGTGGACTATTTCATTGAAGTCTGTTTCCTCCACAATGTACAACCTCTGATATCACCACTCAGAGGGTACAGCCCTGAGCAGGCACTCAGTCTTCCTGGATACCTGAGCTGGTGTTTCTGTTTTGGTATTACACCCAGCTGTCAGTCTGTATGAGTTGCTACCCAGTTTCTTTATTGTTTTTCACAATGCACTGGTGCATAAGTTGCTCCATTAACTTATACAATTGACCCTTTGCACTCACTTGCTTTTTTCTTGATTCTTTTATTTTACTCAGGATTTAATTTTTTAAATACCCCAGATTTTACAAAGTGCGGCTGTAGAATAAAAAACTGGAGTTTCTTTTCATGCAAACTTATTTATTTGGATTTTTTATATTTCAAATTATTGATACATTCAAAGAGTAATTTTAATCTCTGTAATTTTTGCTAACCGTGTCGAGTCACACTCGACATCCGAGTGCAAAGGATTAAGGTAGAGCCCATTTTCTAGGGCAGAGTTTCATCAGTCTTTGAGGCTTCTCAGACTCAGAAAGACTCTTCTTTAGCTATTTTTTTTTCTGTGTTAAACTTTTAGTCAGTCTACCATTTTACTTGCTGACATGAGTATCATGAAGCTATCAGCCTAAGGGAACCACCACTAATTGGTCACCACCAAAATCTTCATGGCTTTTGACAGTACCTGTATGCATGAACTTTCCCACTCTTTGTTCCAAATGAAGTAAGTCGGCCGGGCGCAGTGGCTCACGCCTGTAATCCTAGCACTCTAGGAAGCCGAGGCGGGAGGATTGCTCGAGGACAGGAGTTCGAAACCAGCCTGAGCAAGAGGGAGGCCCCATCTCTACTATAAATAGAAAGAAATTAATTGGCCAAATATATATATATTTATATATATAAAATTAGCCGGGCATGGTGGCGCATGCCTGTAGTCTCAGCTACTTGGGAGGCTGAGGCAGGAGGATTTCTGGAGCCCAGGAGTGTGAGGTTGCTGTGAGCTAGGCTGATGCCACGGCACTCACTCTAGCCTGGGCAACAAAGTGCCCAGGCTAGAGTGAGTGGCCTTTTTTTCTGTCTCAAAAAAAAAAACAACAAAGTAAGTCCCCCTAGAGAGATCTGTGGAGCTCTCCACTCCTATGGCCTATCTCTTTGGGCACAATCTCTGTTTCAACGCAGTGGAGCTGGGCATGGGCAGTGGCTGCTTCTCCCAGAGTGGCACCATTGCTCTGTGAGTAGGGCTCTATGCAGGATGGTGGCTCCTGGTGTCACCCTGCTCTACTGGAGTGGAACCCCCACTGCATAAGCAGGAAGGGGTGGGCGCTTCAGGGCCCGGGATTCTTGGCCTGTCATGCCTACGTAGGGCTCCTCCCAAAGGAGTAGGCACTGGGTGGGGAAAGGAGACCAGTCTTCTGCAAAGCTGGAGAGACAGGGGATGAGGAATGCCAGTGGCAGGCCCTCCCGGGACCCAACAGCAGCTCTAGACTAGGAGCTCCGGAAGAGAGAGACCCATCGTCTTGGCTGTACGTGCCGGGAGTAGAGTTTCCATCACACTGAGCCGGGAGGGGAGAAGTAGAGGTAGCAGATTGTGGTTCAGATGCCACAGAATCTCATTGTTCTTACCAAGGCTTAGTAGATTTTTCAACATCTCTACATTTTCCTTGTATCATTAGGAAAATTTCCAAAGATTTTTAATTTTTAAAAATAATTTTCTGCAATGAAATGGTCGTTTCACTGGATAGACGGTGCACTGTGCTGCTTAATACCACCATTCCAGAAGTCAATACTATTGAGTTTTATAAGAAAGGAAAAGTGGTAAGTACGTTGAAGTCAATATCACTCTGAAAAACTCGTACTGTTTGACTTCAGACTGCTCCAATGAGGAGTGAGTACATTTAATGGGAATGTCTTATTGTTGACAGCTTTTAATATTGGTGGGATATGCCACTGATCTCTCTTATAAACTTGGTACACCAATAAAAGGAAAGAATGCCACTGAAATGCAACTGAGAGTCGATCCAGAATTCTCTCCCGCCTTGGAAATGAAACCCTCAATACCTAGCTGTGGGAGTTAGCCACTGTGATTACAAGCACCTGCTAGAGGCT
Organism: Microcebus murinus; assembly: GCF_040939455.1. NCBI lineage: Eukaryota > Metazoa > Chordata > Mammalia > Primates > Cheirogaleidae > Microcebus > Microcebus murinus. The sequence continues at coordinate 11,857,220 of NC_134131.1, read as the reverse complement.
GCAGAGAATAAAGCCAACAAACAATTCCACTGAAACATCTCAGAATCAGAGTCCTATAAATTTGGAGCCTAAAAGCCTAACAAATCCACTTTGAAATCGCACAATTGAAATATCGCATGCAAAAAACAATACATTCCTTTCAATGGAAGCTCTCCAAGGCAACAATAAAAGGCCCATAGAGAAAGAAGTAAACAAACAAAAAAAAATATTTTAGGAAAAAAAAATTGGTAAACAAGTAACTTAAATGTCAGGCAGAAAACGCCAGGTTAGGCCATTTGGAAGCTTGTAATTTATTTGACATCGAGATCTCAAAATCGATTTTTTACTTTACCTCAAGTTAGAGAAGTTATCACAGCATAGGGGCAACATATTGGAAAACCTTCATCCTCCAAGTACTGTAATTTAGCTACAGAATGCTTACCTAATGGCAGACAAGCAGCAAGGAGCAGTACAAGGAATTACAGTAATAAAGGTATGGCAGACTGAAAATGCAAGAAAAGACTTCAAGAGCAACTGCCGAGAAAGCAGTGTTGGCAGGAAGGGGGCTGAGAAGGAAACAGTGTGTCATAAACAAGCATTTTTTGAGAAGGGATAGATGCACCCCCAACCCCCTAAGGAATTGGCTCTGGAGAAGAACATCAACATCACCTCAGGAAGCCAGAAGGAAAAGATATCCTCTTTGTTGCATCCCAGGGAGAACCTTCCAGAAAGTATCTGGAAACGAAAGACCTCCTGCTTTAACAGGAGCCATCATCATGATGGCAGGGGTCTGAGATCTGAGGATAGAGCTCTGGACTCAGATTCTGATCCTCCTCCACTCTATGTATTTCCTCCAAGTTCTTCACCAAGAGTTTAGCCATAGTCTCTTTTGAGGATGTAAATCCAGCAGAGTTCTTTAGAGGTGGTATTTAATGGTCTGACCATCTGCCTACTTCACCATCTTCATCCTGATAGGCCACCAGGCACCAACACTGTAGCCACAGGGGGCTATGTGCAGTTGGTCTTCAGCCTCCACGGCTGGGCTAGCTCTCGTGTCTGTAGGGCCCTTTAACTCTCATCTGCCAAGTTAAACCCTATTATTTTTATGGCTCCTCTCAGGCAGCCTATTTTAGAGGTGGTCCACGTTTGCATCAAGTTAGGGCTACCTCCGAGCTCACCCAGCACCCGGGGCTTCCTTCTGATACACCACTGTGTTGCAATCTTTAGCTTCCTCCTCTCTAGACACTGGTTTCCCATAGGTTCCGGCACCCTTCCCTCTATTTCACACCCAATCTATGCTTGTTTGTTCATTTGTTTTTTCTCTGTCATCTAAAACTTATCCTTCTTACTGAGATGCTCTGGCAGCTGGTTTCTCTGGTCAGCCGTCTTGCCTGGCACCTCAGGATTGTTTTTTATGATGCTTTTTTAAAAAAATTTCTTTTGGAGACAGAGTCTCACTGTGTTGCCCAGGCTAGAGTGCCATGCCATCAGCCTAGCTCACAGCAACCTCCAACTCCTGGGCTCAAGCGATCCTCCTGCCTCAGCCTCCCAAGTAGCTGGGACTGCAGGCACGTGCCACCATGCCCGGCTAATTTTTTCTATATTTTTAGTTGGCCAATTTCTTTCTTTCTATTTATAGTAGAGACGGGGTCTTGCTCTTGCTCAGGCTGGTTTCAAACTCCTGACCTCAAGTGATCTGCCTGCCTTGGCCTCCCAGAGTGCTAGGATTACAGGCATGAGCCACCACGCCCATCCTTTATGATGCTTTTAATTACATGCATATTAACACGGGTGGTTTGAGAATATTATTTTAAAATACAAAAATTAAGATGTTCAAGGAATGATGAAAAGAAGCAATGAATCAGGCATGATTCAAAGAGATTTTAGTAACAATGAAGATTCATTTTGAACAATTGTGCAAAGACATAGCCCTAGTCTAGAATACCTGGTTTTGCTTGCTATATAAAAGGCTACTGCCCTGAAATATATGAAAAGCACCAGACCTAAGGTCAGAGGATTTGGGTTTAAATGCTGTCTCTCACTTCTTGGACAAACCTAAGAAGACTGAGAAACATCTACTATAGTGTACTAACACAAATTTTAAAATTGCATTGCATAAAAGTTTACAACTCAGTAAAAGTGAAATGACTCTGACTTCACATGGAATCGAAAAATGACATATTCCAAAGGGAAATAATTGTGGCACTTCTTTGCTGCACAGCACTATCACTATTGTCAGCTGAAGTATTTTTCTAGAGGTTGGCTGATGCTTAACAGGTCATGGAAAAGTCTGGCATTCGGTTTAGAGCATGAAACCAAGATAGCCCCTGAAGGCCAATTATCAAATGGCCTTTAGTATTTTAAAAGCATAACATCAGTGCTCTACAATCCAATGCCTATTAGTCTAGATTTAAATTTTAATTAATAATTGACATTTTCAAATGTACTGTCTTGTGCCGTTGTTGATGTAAGTGCGCTGAGGAATAAGCATGTCCTTAGAAAAATTTTAAGCTGATTTTAAGAATAAAATTTAACATGGGCAGCCAATTAACCCCTCTCCACCACCATCATAAACTTCCTTGTCCAATGCAGCATTTGATGATTCCTATTAGTACGTAGCTAGCCACATTAGCATAAGTGTTTCTTTGCAAGTCACTTAAATCCCTTATTAGACAGAAAAACCTTTTCAATGAACAAAAAAATGTATCACGCATTAATATGTACAGGTTTCTTCACTAGGTGGGGGAGGGGCAGTAGGACCATTCACAAGTATCAATAGCTTGATGAAATTATTAAACTCTGTGTAGTATAGCCCACCCTAAAAAGACCCAGTGAGCAACTCTGTATACAGTTGCTCTTGGGATGTATCAACTATGGGTAACAACCAGTTCCTGAGACAAGAGACATGTTCATCCAGAGTGGTTAGAGAGAGTATATGTCTACATGAGAAGCTGAAAATAATGGTTCATGCCCCACCAGGTAATATCAACTCCCCAAAACAGTAGTAACCACCAGACATCCAGACATTCCAGAGGAAGGAGAACAAGTGTCAGTCCTTGATGAAGTCTCTTAAGTATTCTGTGTGTGACTTATCCAACTCAGAAGAGCCAGATAAGTGAAATGACAATGGACTAGTCAATAACTTCAGAACATCAGAAAGAGAGCCTCCAATGGCCAAATGAGAATTTTCAAGTCCTCAGACATATTTTAGAGAATCTTACAAGATTGGGGGATAGTCAGCCACAAGTTACCTGGCTAATAGATGTGTATTATTTTTATTTTATTTTATATTAACATTTTGCTATGTCTGTAAGCCGGGGCTAAGAGAACTTGTGAGATCAAGCATGTGGATAAAAATCACAATGTAAATATTAGGCAGAGGTCACATCTGCAGGCAGCAGATACAGGTCAGGAGGGTGGATCCTAGAGGAGGAGACGCCAAGAACCAATCAGGAGAAGAGACTGCAGGAAAACACAGAGTAGGAACTTGAGGTTTTGAGACCAGGGGTGGGGGTGTGCTGCAACTTTGTCATAAGAAGACCTGTCAATCATCCGTATCAATCATCTGGTAACATCCCACATCTGTAAGCCCTCCCCCAACCTGGCCAATAAAAGGAAACCACCCAAGAGTCCTTAACATCTTCCTCAACTTCTGGAGACTGACCCATTCCTCTCTCCAGAATGTATTTTCACTTTGTGTAGCTTCCTTCTTTTCTACAATTGTGTAGCTTTCTTCTTTCTTCCTTCTTTTCTACAATGAAATCTGTCTGTAAGAAAAGGCTTCCTGTCTATGTTCACTCCATTGCACCTGCCCTGCTTGCAATTCTTCCAAGCCAGGGGCCAAAGAACCAGGACATTTCTTTCAAAAACCCAAACTTGACAGTAATAAATACTTAATGGCCGTGCCACCAAAGAAATGTGATTTTTCTATGTGTAATATATTATAATTCTGGAAGACTGAGGTTCTCTCAATAAGGTTTTTTGAGAACTACTTTAGTAATATCTAGGCTACTTGCAAATGTCCTTTGCCTGTAATAAAATAACATGTGCCTTCTCAACTCTTCTAATTTCCAGAGGATTATGTTACCCTTCAGGCACTAATTCATTCTGATTTCCCAGGTGAGCTCCATATGATATAATCTTACTCTTTTCCATAAAGCCAATTCATTAAGTTAAAACTAAATGTCATTTTATTGTAAGCCTTTGTTAAGTTCTTCAGGTGAACAAACTCATGAATTGGAGAATAAGCAACTTTTTGATGACCATGTGCCCAAAAATACAATCATCACAAAAATATGAAGACATTTCAAGGTATAATGTAGTCAGTGAAGTAAATGATGCTTGTAAACATAGCTCTGAAGCTTCATAACTATGCAGCCCATTGACCGAGATGAACAATAGCCATTGGATTTGGCTCCAAGAATTTGTTTTCTACTTTCTCTCCAAGGGGTGAAAACTCATGTGCATAAGAAAAATGATGACAACTTTTAGCAAAAACTACCTGAAATTGTAGACTTCACAGAGGAAGATAGAATAAAGAGTATCCACAACAGGAAAGAGAGACGAAGGTCTTGTAACGACAACTGAGAATTGAATTCCCTAAGAAATTATCCAGTTAAGCCAAGATTTGTGGCTCAGTATTATCATCACCGAGTACCATTCCCTTGGTGACTCCAGGGATTTGCCAAGATACAGGCTGAGTGCTCTGTCTGCCCCTAAAATAAATGCCTGTTCTCATCCCTGACAGATATACAATCGTCTTATTTGGAAAACATTTTTCAAAGTAGCAAGCACTCTCCACAGACAGCAAGGGTTCCTGGGCAGCAAGGATGTGTCCATATTAAATGCTTATCTGTTTAAATAAAGGACTGCAAAGATGGGGAATAGGGCTTGCCTCACAGCAAAAGCCATACATATCCACAGAGTTGTTTCTTAGAAAGCCACAGAAGGGTGCCAGTGAGACACAGGTGTGTGGAACAAATATATCTCAACGAGTAATTTGCTTGGCATGCTGGAGTGGTTGTAGACAGCAAAGATCAAAGTAATTAATTAGAGTGGGCTTTCTACTAAGAAATAAGGTCCTTCTTCATTCTGCAGTGAGACCTCCTTTGCAACACATACTCCCAAATGACACAATTGGGACAGATGTCTATCTCTGCGTCTTTATTCACTGTGATAAGGGGACTATTTGTTGACAAGAAACACTAAAGGCAAAGAAGGAAAATGTCATCAGGCCTTTCAATAAGCTTACAGCCAGTTCTTAACACCCCAGTTTTTATCAACCAACCTGGTAACCTAGCAAGGCATGATCTTTCAATGCAGGGATGTCTACACGTAACGCCCATAGCATCATGAAGTGAAAGGAGACAGTCCTTAAGCATAGCTCCAATGACAGTCCCCACCTCCACAAAATCCAAGCACGTATTCACCCTTGGGCATCCCCGTGAGCTGCCCCAATGTCATGAGCTCCCTTGGAGACAGGTTGGTATAAATCCACAGGAGAACCCAGCAAAGCTCAATCAACACTCACATGGAAAATGAAGTAAGGGAGGATATAAAACACTGTCTAGAGAGAGCGACAGAAGACAGCTCCTTCAGAACCTTGAAGGCCCTGTTCTTTATCCTAAATTGGTGAGAAAGTATCGAAGGGTTTACTGTAGGGAGGGAGGTACACGATACACTTTGCCAACTTCCAAGAGGACTATGCCCAGGAGGGGAATGGATACAGTCACGTGCCCCACGCCTGTGCACTGTCCCTCCCTTCTGAAGCTCTTATCAACAAACAATGGATGCGTTCTTTTCTGAACATCCTCCTACCTTGACCGGAAGCCGCATGAGGGCAATAACTCAAGTCTTAATACTTTTTCTTGACCTCAATGACTACCTGAATGAAAAAACAAACAAACAAAAAAAACCAAATGTGATTCATTAATGGATGAGCTGTTTATATACAAAATGTTCAAAAAAGGGCAAGAGGAGACTGAATTGTTTCCTCCTATTGGAGCAGGTGTCCTCAAACTACGGCCCACGGGCCACATGCTGCCCCCTGAGGACATTTATTCGGCCACCAGATGTTTTTGCCACCGCTGCCTGTCCTGCTTAGCAGCCGACTGGTCCAGGGCCCACAGTGAGCACTCTCCAACAATCTGAGAGACGATGAACTGGCCCCGTGTTTAAAAAGTTCGAGGACCCCTGTATTGGAACGAGACCAACTATGTGATGCATGTGGACTCCTAATGTCTCTCCCCTGTGGAATGGTTTTCCATGTTGTGATAACAAGTCGCTGCTGAACCATGAACCTCTCTGCCTTGAGGGTCACCCTCTCCGTGGTCTATGTCCCTTCTGCTGACAAGAATCCTTCTACTGCCTCATTAGCCCCATGAATATCCCCACAAGCGTTCTCTCCTGGACCAAATTATAGACTTGCTCTTTTGAGCCTGACTAGACCCCGTGTGCGTGCATGCCTCTCAAAGGCTCAATGTTAGCAAGAATCCTACTAAGTCAGTTTGGCAAGATCCCCCACTCTTACTGTCTGATCGTAATTCATACCTAATTGTTTTCTTCCCTTCCACCATCCCCCAGGCAAGTTCTGATCACCCTGGCTGACCTTCAGCAAGAATCTTGTTAGGTCAGTTTAGCCAGAACACCCCTGACCCCTGATCTTTTCTCTTAGTAATTTTCCATTCACTGACCCCTGCCCCCCACCTCACTCACTCCTTGGCCACTTTTCCTTGTTGTATTTGGATGTTTCTCTCTGACTCCAAAACCCTATTGTGTATGGACCGCTACACCCTATCACAATAGTATCCCTGAATAAAGTCTGCCTCACAGTGCTTTAACAGGCATCATGAATAATACTTTGATGTAAAATAGGCAAGAGGAATTATAGCATCTTCAAAGTGCCAAGTCAAATCTTTCTCTTTTAAGGAAAAAAAAACAAGTTATAGTTTCTGATGAGAAAATAAAGGTCAAGAGGGAGAGCACTGGGATATATTTTAATGCTAGAACATATATAAAATAAACTCTAACTGCAATCTTCAATTAAGATATTCTGGACACAGGCTACACTCAGCCCACTATCTTATATCATCTTCAGCCCACCCCCCCCTATTCAGTGAGAATCTTACAGAGTAAGCAACCAGTAAATATTTGTCGACAAAAAGGAATCTGGGAACTGCAGAGCCTTTGAAGCGTCACTGATAATTTAAATGCATAATTTATTTTCATGGGCAGGGAGGCAAAGTGACACTCTTCAGAAAGATTTCCAACAAGATTTAAAGAGCAAACAGAAATGATTCTGGTTTAGTGTGAGGTAACTGAAAAATTCGGCTATCAAAAACATCCCACTTAATGTAAAATTTTTAGTTTATTTAAATTTTTCTCTATCAGTGAACAAGCGTATTTTCCTGTCAGATGTAAATTATTTAATAATACATTCTGAAGCATGCTATAGACATGAAAATGAAGCAGAAAGAGAAAGATAAGTGAGATTATAAGGAAATAGGGATGGAAGAAAACAAACACGCTTGGGCCAAAGAGACATTATCATGAATTCAAAGACTATCAACTCAATGGGGTGTTAAATACAGGGCAGCCCAAAGCCCTAATGTTCCGAAAAGAATTGTGGTGCTCACTTTCTGACTTACTACAACACTTTACTTTGGAATATTCCATAGCAGAAATCTTTGTCAGCTGCAGAAATCCCTTTATGTTGCCTTTTTCCCCCACGGTAACCAAGCGCTCCGATGAAGGTACCCGATATTAACGGATGGCTTGGTTCCCTTTGCTCTGTTCATGTGTTAACTGAAGACTGACCACAGTGTCAATCTCGATTACTTTTCATTTTGATAGGTGGCTTTTCAAAAACATTGCACACAAACTGCTAACCACTCCATTCACAAAGTTTACCGACTTGAGTGAAATTTTACTGCCATCCTTTGACCATGTATTTTTTTAAATAAAATAAAATTTTTTAAAAGACTTAAGAGTACTAGAAAGACAGGCCATAGGGAGGTTTGGGGCCTTTTAAACAGCTTAATTGATATAAAATTCACATACTGTATATTTTACCCATTGAAAGTGTACAAAATAAATGCCTTTTAGCATATTCATGGAGTGATATGATCACTACCATTTTAACACATTTTTACTATCCCCAAAATAAACCTACATATACTCCCCATTTTTCCTCTCTCCTTAGCCCCTAGCGACTGCTAATCTTTCTCTATACATTGGCTTATTCTGGACCCCATCTTCATATACATTCCATATACATAGAATCATACACCATGTGGTCCTTTGCAACTGGCTTCTTTCATACAACACAACATTTACAAGGTTTATCCATATTTTACCATGTGTCCGTATTTCATTTCTTTCTGTTGCCAAACAATATTCCATTGTATGGATGTACCACACTTCATTTGTCTATTTGTCAATTGATGAACATTTGAGTCATTCCTACTTTTGGGGCTATTGCGAAAAATGCTTCTATGAATATTCATAAACAAGTTTATGTGTGGACATATATTTTCATTTCTCCTGGGAGTGGAATGGCAAGATCATATGGTAACTGTGTGTTAATCATTTGAGGAGCTGTCAGACTGTTTTCTAAAAGGGTACACAAGTTTAAATTCCAATTTCTATGTGAAAGAAATTGGAACTCACGACTTCATATCCATGTCCAATATTTGAAAACCTATTAGAGTTTTAGAGAGATACTAAATATTTTAGGAAATAACCTATTTGCTTAAAAACTTTTCTTAAAACTTTTTCTCCACCAAATTTTACTTTTGCCTTTCTCCTTGAAGATCTATTACCTTTCAGAGAGAAGCATTTGGCTAAAATAAATCTGGATAAAGAGATGTCAAATAGGTTTCTGTTTTTCATACAAGTATTTCTTTTGCTAAATTAAGTTCAAAACTCCACCAACCTGATCCTCTGGAGTTTCATACTTTTTTTTTTTTTTTTTTTTTTTTTTGAGACAGAGTCTCGCTTTGTTGTCCAGGCTAGAGTGAGTGCCGTGGCATCAGCCTAGCTCACAGCAACCTCCAACTCCTGGGCTCAAGCAATCCTCCTGCCTCAGCCTCCCAAGTAGCTGGGACTACAGGCATGCGCCACCATGCCCGGCTAATTTTTTATATGTATATCAGTTGGCCAATTAATTTCTTTCTGTTTATAGTAGACACAGGGTCTCACTCTTGCTCAGGCTGGTTTTGAACTCCTGACCTTGAGCAATCCACCCGCCTCGGCCTCCCAGAGAGCTAGGATTACAGGTGTGAGCCACCGGGCCCGGCCTGGAGTTTCATACTTTTATTTCCAGACCATCCTTGGGTTAGCAATCACAATGCTGAAAATACTTATTTAGCAATTACACCTGTTATGTCATTTATTATCATCCACTTAGATTTAAATACATCAACACATATTGCAAGACTGATTGTTCACATCTGTTCTCCCCCCATTTTCTTCTGTCTTAATGTTTCTGTATTGTGATGCATTTGTTTGGTCACAGTCCTTTATTGTCAATATTATTTATATCAGTTTCATGAGATAGTATCCAAACCCTTTCCTATCTTAAAATATATTTCTTTCACTTGACATGGAGATGATTTTTTACTGTATATAAGAGCTCTTTTCTTTGGTAAGTTACTCTTCCTTCTTCTAAAGTCCAGTGTAGCAATGTAGATTCGGATGCCAATCTGAATTTATTGCCTTTGAAAATAACTTATTTTTTGTGTCTGGAAGATTTTAAGATTTCTTCTCTATGCTCAAAGCTGAAGAATTTTACCATGTGTGTGACTTTTCTCATTAATCCTGCCTAGAAATCTGGGAGACTTTACAATCTCTGATTCAAGTCTTTCTTTAGCTTGTGGATATTTTCTTTTATTATTATTTAATATGCTTCTTCTATCACCCCTCCCCCTCTTTTCTCACTAAAGGAGCCATTATTCCCCTATCAGAGGTCCTAGATCAATTGTCCAAGTATCTTACTGAAAGCTGGCCTTAGTAATAACCTACCTAACAGAAGAAAATACTTAACTAACAGAAAGTAAGGGAAATAAACTCACAGCACATAACTGCCCCTTTGAAGAAAAAAATCTAGAACACAACTACCTTTTGTTTAATTAAAACACCTGTGTCCTAACTAGTTATCTGTAAGAGTTTCATTTTCATAGCCTTGAAGAGCCCTAAGTGAACAGTAGGAGTACGAACTCCCCACTTCAGTTCTCACCAGCACCAGATTCGAAGGACTCAGATAAAGTCAGCCTCACAGAGAAAAAATAAAGAACACCCGCAACCACTTCACCACCACTTCTGTTATCAGCCTGCTGAAGTATTGGGGGGGAGCCATTTTTACCCTTTAAAAGCACCAAGAAACTTTGCTGAGCTGCCCAGCACCACCCTCTCTCTACCTTTTCTTTGGCACTATGGCCACACTCACACACACTCTCTTGCTTTCTTTCTTTCCCAGGAAAATAAATAAACTTTACTTCTGTATATCCTAATCACTGTGTGAGAAATCTCTCTCAGTCCACATATGAACTCCACACCCTAACACCTATCTATCTTTTCCCTCCTGATTTTGTGGGTGCAAGGGGAAACTTCCCCATCACCCTGGAAGTTTTGCTGAAAGGTCAACTCACAATAAGGCAGAGTAATAAAAGGAAAGATTTATTTACTGAGCACATGGAAGAATCACAGAGCAATGACTCAGTATCCCAATGGGTCCAGAGGTTTATACACCCTCTTTTTAGAGAGGAGGAGATGAAGACTATAGGTAACTCTGTTGAGTGGCAGACAGTGGTTATAGGGAGGATGAATGTTAACCCTTTGCACTCACTTGCTTTTTTCTCAATTTCTTTATTCTACTCAGGATTTAATTTTTTAAATACCCCATATTTTACAAAGCACAGCAGAATAAAAAAGTGGAGTTTCTTTTCATACAGACTTATTTATTTGGATTTTTTATATTTCAAATTATTGATACATTCAAAGAGTAATTTTAATCTCTATGATTTTTCGTGGTGTGTGTTTTTTTTTGAAACATTCACCCACATGAAGACCTGGTTTACATTCATGTGTTTCGCAAATATAAATCATCTCTCTTCTTCCTCCTTTGATTTTTCTGTTAGAACAGACAACACAATCTTTGTGTTTTTTGTTAGGGTGAGGTGTGATTGTATGGAGCTTTCCATCTAAAGGTTGCTCTAAGTCAGTGGATAATAATCCACCCCTGGAAGTTAGTGTACCGTCTCCGCATTTACATTTTATTTGTCCTTCCATGCTAATGAAAACAAGAAAAGATACTGGAAAAATAGACAAAAATCCCCCTTCTCCCCGTGGTGAAACTACGTGTCGAGTGTGACTGGACATGTGAGCTGCTACCGATGCCAACCGTGTCGGGTCACACTCGACAGCCGAGTGCAAAGGGTTTTAATAGATACTTGGGAGAAGGATGGATGGGGAGAAACAGATTGACCTGTAAATGATTTTCTTTGGAAATTAAATCAACCTGACAGATGGGTATTATATTTAAAATGGTGTGGGCCAGGTCTGGTTGCATCCTTGATCTTCTTTCCCATAATATATTTAGATAACAGGGAGGGGAAGGCAAGTTGACTGTTCTTTTTGATGGATCTGTTTCTTATGAAGAAAGAGGGAAAGCCACTTCCAGTCCCTTTCGATCTCTAAGGGCTTTTAATTCAAAATACTCTTTATGTTAAGGGGTCATATTTTGGGGTGAAATTTCCTGATCTCCTTCAATTTCCATGTGTTTGTAACATCCTTATGTTTTGTAATATTCCGTTAACTTAACCATCAAGGGCACTAAAATTTAAGTCTCTATAGTATCTAACCATTTGTCAATTAATGTTTTCATTTGGAAGCTGAGTGAGTGGGCATGTGTACATTCTGTACATGTGAGTTTGCCTGCTATCATGGAATCCGCATAAGTGCTCTGTTACTCACTTGTTCAAACTGGATTCCCTTTGTTGTGCTCTCAGGTTCCGGGTCTTTCTCGGGGCTCTTGAAGCTGGTCCCCAAGCCCCAAATACAGGTGACAACCATATCATCTGTCCAATATAGAGCCTAAAGCCTGTTTCTCTCCTCAGTCCTTCCTATCCACTGACCTAGAAATTTCTTGACTCAGCAAAGGGAGAAATAATGGCCTTTATCACAAGGTCCCCAAACAATAAATGCTGGCGTGGATGCGGAGAGAGAGGAACACTCCTACACTGCTGGTGGGACTGCAAACTAGTGCAACCTCTGTGGAAAGCAATATGGAGATACCTTAAAGCAATACAAGTGGATCTACCATTGGATCCAGCAATTCCACTACTGGGCATCTACCTAAAAGATCAAAAGTCACTGTATGAAAAAGACACCTGCACTCGAATGTTTATAGCAGCACGATTCACAATTGCAAAGCTGTGGCAATGACCCAAGTGCCCATCAATTCATGAGTGGATTAATAAAATGTTGTATATGTATACCATGGAATACTACTCAGCCTTAAGAAACAATGGTGATATAGCACGTCTTGTATATTCCTGGATAGAGCTGGAACCCATTCTACTGAGTGAAGTATCTCAAGAATGGAAAAACAAGCACCACATGGACTCACCAGAAAATTGGTATTAACAGATCAACATCTAAGTGGATATATAGGAGTAACATTTATCGGGTGTCAGGCAGGTGGGAGGGGAGAGGAGGGGGGATGGTATATACAAACATAATGAGTGAGATGTGCAACGTTTGGGGGATGGTCACGCTTGAAGCTCTGACTTGAGAGGGGCGGGGGGCATGGGCAATATACGTAACCTTAACACTTGTACCCCCATAATACACTAAAAGAAAAAAGGGGGGGGGATGTTTTGTAATAATGAAAGAATTTTTTCCATCAAAAAAATAATATTAAAAATAACAGCAATGGCTAACATTTCTGGGACCCTCAATATATAAGATACAGCAATAAACTAGAGGAGTTTTGTTTTTCCCCCATCAGGTACCTATTTATTCTTCATTAGTCAGCTCAAATGTATACAAGAGAAATTTCAAAGCAGACATAATATCTCTACAAAAAAAATAATAAGGCACAGAGCTGGAATAAATTAAAAGGTGACATGAAAAAATTTTAGCAGTTCCCTATTATGAGATTTAGAGAAACTCCCTACAATGGGAAAATACAATCAAAGGTACAGATTCTCAGGCTTAAAAGTACACGGTAATTAGTGTCTTAGAAAGAGTGAAAGCTTTGTTGTCAGAGAAACCTGGAACTGAATCCCTAGTAGACTTGACTTGACTCCATCTCAAGTTCCTTTTGTGAAATGGGAACCCCCCATGCCTTCTACAGGGGCTCCATGCAAGGATTATCGCAAAACATTTTCTAGGACCTCACAGGTGGGAGGTTCTCTATATTATCAGCTCCCATTCTGCCTACTTTCAAACTAATGTTTAAAACAAAGCCTCCCATGAGCAAGGTGTTTGCTTTGTTCAAACAAACAGACCTACTCCAGAGCTAAAGTACAAACCCCCGGGGGGTTGGTGGGAAATTTTGTCTGGTTCATTCACTGCCACGTTCCCAGGTTCTAGTATAGCCCCTGGCATGGAGTAAGTACGCAGCAAGTGGCTTTCGCTTTCTCTTGGGAGCAGCACAGTGGTCTCATTATTATCACCTCCAGTTTTTAGATGGGGAAACCGAGACTCAGGGAGGCAAAGTAACATCCAAAAATGGCAGAGACAGGAAAGAGTAAAGCTCTGTCTTCTGATTGCAAATCTGTGCTCTTTGCTTTCAGTTGTACCACCAGATACTGTTCTCTGATGACGTCCTTCCAGGGTATGAATGGGCCCCACTACAATTTTGATCTTTTTTTTTTTTTTTAAACAACCCATCCCAATGGGTTAGGAGGGACGGAGGAGCCAAATCACCAGCAGCTTAGTCGCTCAGCACTGCCGTTCCCTTTAGCAGTACAGAAATGGCCCGAGGCAGCTAAGAACACAAATACGTCACAAAGGAGAATTAAACTTTTCATATCCCAGGAGAGACTAGAAACTAGCACCAGCCTGGTGAGCTCAGACAGGAAAAGGTTACAGGATAAGTTGCTCCAGGCCGAATTTATTCATAGACCTGGAGGAAACGTTAGACATTCCTTCCGAAAGGAGGAAAAGCCAATGTCTTTATTTCTCAGAGGAGGAAACCGAGTTCTAGAGAGGTCAGCCACCTGCCCACGGTCACACAACAGGTTCCTGGGAGAACTAGGACTAGCATACACAGGGTTCCAATCTCCTAGATTATATCTTCATCATCATCAGAGCTATGATGGAGATGAAGGTGACGTGGTGATGAAGATGCTATGACGATGATGATGGTGGCTCTGCAATCCTGTACTGCATGCTTCCTATGCTTCGAGTCCTGCGCATTAGCACGTATTATCTCATTAAATCACCTGTAAGCTTCCCCAAATCTATAAGCTTCGATTTATTAATGCAAGTTGGAAAAAAAAAAAAAAAACTTGTCGACAGTCACATAGCTAGTGAGTACTAAAATACACATACCTTCTTACCCTGTGTTAAACGATTCTGAGAGCAAGCAAAAATACTCGCATTGTGTGCTCCATAATATCTTTCTTCTGAAAGATAATGCAATGAATTAGCTGAAATAGCATACTTTAAAGAACTATTGGCTTGCTTTTCCAGCCTTTTGTCCAAGACTCCCGCCTCACTATTATATTATAAACTGTCATCCAAAGGACCAAGAAGATGGTTAAAAAGTATAAAGGGGAGTTTTAGTGGTAATATCGGTTTGTAAACTGGGAAGAGACAGTCTCCGGTACAAAGTCTCTCTGTCTCTGAAGAGGGAAAGGAGAGGTTGGACTGTCCGCCTCACAGTGTCTGTATCACACAATAGAGCCATATTTATTCAGTAGTTCGGGGGGGTGGGCAGGGAGCTATATATATTTGTAAGGGGAGACGAGTACAAGTGTAGTAGGCAAATATATATATATATGTTTGATATATATATATATATATATATATATATATATATATATATATATATCAAACATTCCACGTTCACTTTGGGGCAGGGTTTTAGCATTAAAACGTGGTGGAATTTGGGTCTTTATGTCAAAATGTGAACTACAGCATACAAAGTATGCACTGAGCTTCGATAAACTGGCCAAAACTGGCTTGAGGTCTGCCATGGTTAATCAGCAAGGAATGTTCGTAAGGCCAGTTCTCTCTTCGGTCAGAGCTGTAGTATCCAAGGTTGTAAATCAGAGTTAGGAGGTGTCTGATGCTTTGCCTGATAAAGCTCCTATTTGTTAGGGAATTTAGCAAAGGCGTGATTTTTCCTGTAGCCATCGGAATTTAGGGACTTGCCATGCCAGCCAAAGTCCTGAGCCCTTGGCCTGTGGGTACTTTTTGTTTCCTTAACCTTAGGGTCCATGTTAGTTGATAATGGGGCATGTACTTTGGTCTCTTAGATCATAAAACTTTCTTATCTTAAGCAGTCCCCCAAATCTTGCAGGAGCAGCTTCACAATCACCCAGCAGCGGTGCTAAAGTGTGTTAAATGTCATCCTCTGATCTCCTCCTTCTGAGACACTATGAAGCCCATGGAAATAAGCAATTTAAAATCTGAGCTGTTGGGGCTCAAAATTATTTTGAGCCTTAAAGGAATGTGAATGAGAGGGCCTGAGTCACATGACAGGCAGCTAGCTGCAAGCTTGGCAGCTACAAGCTTTTGTTTGTCTGAATTGAGTCTTTTTCCTTACCTGCATTGCTCCATAAAATGTTCTAACTAGCAAAGGAAGAACCCTTCCCTCTTACTGCTAACTTTCGTTGTGGATTAAGCTCCCTCTTCCCTTTCTCACCCAAAGACTTCATGGCTATCACAGTGCCTGAAGATGGAATGTTAAACACAGTCTTTCAAATTGGAAAGGAAATGAAAACCGCCTGTAAAGAAAAGCAAGCAAGCTGCACAGAAATGAAAACAAACTGGAACTAATTAATTTGTTGTAACTCGTAAACCAGCCTTGCATAAAAAATTCTGTAATCCTATTAAATTTCTTTGTCTTCTTCCTACAAAGAAAAGATTTAGATTAAACTTTGGAGCACTCTTTCTCTCTCCATTTCTCCATTCTGGAATGGCCATTCTCAACTTTTTGCTTGAATAAACTCTTTCAAACTGGAATCTGGCCCTTTTGATTATTTTAAGTTGACAAAACTCTTTTAAGTTGATGTTCTCCTTATAGCAGTGGGTCTGATAAACCTGACTTTGATCAACAGATTACTGGGGCAATTTTAATGGGAGCATGTTACAGAACTCAGACATGCTGAAATACCAAGTCCATGTTACTAATCATTACAATACTATCTCCTTCTTCAACAAACTGCTACTTCATAATTAAACTCAAATGCCACCTGTTTTAGAACCTTCCCTAATTACCCAAGTCGTATTCAAAGGTTCCTGCCTCTTATGCCCAAAACATCTTCTGTTTTCCATTATCATAGTGAAGGAGCTCAGGAAATTTCATCCTAAGATATGACTCCTTGGTATAAAGAGCATTTTGAATCAAAGGCCCTTAGAGATCAATAGGCATTGGAAGGGGCTTCCCTTCTATCTGCATAAAACCAGACAGACCCACCAAAAACAACAATTGACTTCCCTTCCCCTCCCTCTTATCTCAATATATTACAGGAAAGACGACCAAGAATGCAACCAGACCTGGCCCACACCATTTTAAATATAATACCTGTCTCTCAAGTTAATTCAATTTGCAAAGAAAATCATTTACAAGTCAATCTGTTTCCCCCATCCATTCGTTCTCCCAAGTATCTATTCATACTCCTTAGTAACCATTTATTACCCCTAAACAGGGTACCTGTATTCCTAATCTCCCTCTTCCCTCTAAAAGGAGGGTATATAAACTTCCAGACCTCACTGGGATATTGGGTTATCACTCTGTGATCCTTCCCCTGTGTGTGCAGTGCGTGAATCTCTCTTTTTACTCTGCCTTATTGTGAGTTGATATTTCAGCAACCTTTGGGGGCAAAGGCAAAGTTACCCTTCAGCCCCGCAATAGCATGTTCGTCAATACACTCACACGGACACCCACTCCCAACAGGCTGTACGTTCGCCAAGAGCATCTTCATTTATTCATTCCCGCAACAGACATCCATTGAGAATCTGCCGCATGCCAGGTTCCGCGCTAGGCATTTATTCAAGACTGTGTTCCCATCATCTCGGCACACAGAAGGTGTTTAATAAACGTCTATTTTAAACATAAATGGGATACCTGAAGGGATAGATCAATGGGGCTCTAAAATAATCCTGCTTTGTAAAAACAAGTTGAAGATGTTCGGTGTTGGGCTGGGTTGCCTTTTGTACCCCGAAAACCCTTGCAGACCTTTGTGGGAAATGAAATAGAAGGAGAAACACTCATTACTTTTTTTTCCCTGCTAACATAGCACTGGTCACTAATGGATCTGCACAGAAGTATAACAACAGAAACATGAGACCCTGGTCCATTTCCTCCTTTTAAGACAAGGTGACAGCCCAGCAATTTTAGAGAAGGGACTCGTGTCATCCGTAGCCTTATTATAATACGGAACAGTGTCCCACGGTGGCCTTGGAAGTTAGGACACCCTTTTTCTCCTCATCTGGACTCACTGGTGGAGTCTGTTAGTGGTTTTCCTCCTCTCCGGGAGGAGGTGGGTGATGTGTTGAGCTACTCTGAGGTGTGAGCGTGAAGATTTGCTCAGGGTAAGGGTGACAAACACCACCCACCCCTTTTTCTAGTATTCTCAGCACCAGGAAGGTCTCCACCTTAAACCCCTCAAAAAAAAAAAAAAAAAAAAAAAAAACAGGAAAATGAGCTTGCAAAATTTGGGGAGAGTGTTTAAGTCATTTGCCTCTCTGCTTTCTCCAAATGATGATAAAGGAGATTGTCATAAAGAAACATCCAGCGCTAGAGACAGATGGTGAAATGGAATTGTCTCAAGTCACTAACAAGAAAATTGTAAAAAACTCCTGTAGTCCTCCCGTTCTTTTTGCACCTCCCTCGTTGGTGGTCATGAATGAAGAGGCTTTGCAGAGAACTTCTCACAATGGAAAATCCCAAAGAATGGTGTGTGTATCCCCAATTTCTTAGAACTCAGTAGCCAACGGTGCTGCGAATACCAGAAAACGAGCTGGGTAACGTCCATCACTCTCACCCCAAACAGATCTTCACGCTCACACCTCAAATAGACATAAAGATGCAGCTTACCACACCACTACCTCCCCTTCCCCAAGACCAGCAACAGCCGTCCAGAGTAACAACCACCTCCCTTTCTTACACTCTACCAGGATGGAAACAAGATTGGGTTTGCAAAGGTTAAGAGAAGAACAGTCACACCGGGTATGAGCAACAGGAAAGCCACAAGGAATAAATCTCAAAACAAACAACAACACAAACACACACAGCCGGAAACTAGCCCAGAATTTCAGCAGAGATCCCAGAGGTCCAAAGGTAGGTACTGACTTTAGCTTCTGCCTGGGATGCCGTGAGCAGAAAGAGCATGAGTCTCTCCGGCACAAGAAAAGCAAGACCCAGGACGCCCGGCAAATGCGCAACTTTCTTCGACAGTTTCAGAGGAGTGAGGGCACAGGGCAACGGACTAACCCAAAAGTTAAGGCAAGACAGGTGCCTGCAAGGAGAGACAGGGCAGTCAACTGGCACTCTTTATACCCGAGGCAGATGGTTCCAGACACAGGTAAGAAGAACTCATCTCAAGTGCCAACAAATTAGTAACGGCTCGGTATGGACTAGTGCAAACATAGAATCTCCGGGGTAGCAGATGTAACGGGAATTCGCACCCATGTGTAGGCGTTTTTCCCAGGAAAAAACAATTGGCAAGACTCCTGAGAAAAGCTGCCTTTGAAGTGCAGGCTGGAGTAAGAAAGAGCAGCCCCAAGAGAAAGGCCAGAAACCTCAGTGCCCTGACCAGAACGTCCGCGCCAATGCTGCTGGAGCCTTCCAGGGGCGGGGAGGGTGACAAACACTGTCACCAGGGCCACGTCACGACTTCCGTGGGTCCTAGGCACTTTAGCCTCTATGGGCCTCCTCCTCCCTAGAAAGTTATATTCTACCACTGTGTTGGTGTGAAGAGGAATGTAACCCAGGTTGCATACATTCTTCTATATTCATTATCAGTGCATCTGTTTTGCCTTATGATTTTTTTTTTTTTTTTTTGAGACAGAGTCTCACTTTGTTGCCCAGGCTAGAGTGAGTGCCGTGGCGTCAGCCTAGCTCACAGCAACCTCAAACTCCTGGGCTCAAGCGATCCTCCTGCCTCAGCCTCCCGAGTAGCTGGGACTACAGGCACGAGCCACCATGCCCGGCTAATTTTTTGTATATATATTTTTAGTTGGTCAATTAATTTCTTTCTATTTTTGGTAGAGATGGGGTCTCGCTCAGGCTGGTTTCGAACTCCTGACCTTGAGCAATCCGCCCACCTCAGCCTCCCAAAGTGCTAGGATTACAGGCGTGAGCCACCGCGCCCGGCCTGCCTTATGATTTTAAAATAAAGTTAAACCATTTATAGGGAGCCCCAAAAGTACGATGTGCCCCAGATGCCATGTCCTACTAGTAAGACTCATGCAGAAGTTGGCTCCACCCGGCACGTCTGAGGCACTGGGAGAGAACCCACTGCAACCGGGGAAAGGGCACAGGAGAAAATTCTCTCCCCCTCATGGAGCGATAGACCCACAGAGGGCAGCAGGAGCACCGAGAGCCACATGGGAGACCCAGGGGCAGGTGCCACCTGAACACGAGCCTTCATCTGAACCACAGAACTCCTCCACCTACCAACACTGCCGGGCTGACAGTCTAGCTAGTGACAGTGGCTTTTGGGCAAAAGCATGGGGGGGGGGGGAAATTCCCTAAGAAAAAAGGCAAAACTATAGGGTGGAGAACAGAGCGGGAGTTGCCAGGGACTGGGAGGAGGGGGGTGCTGACTCCAAAACAGGGTTCTTGGAAGGTGATGGAACTGTGCTATTATCCTGAGTATGGCAACACATATAGGGCCCCATGCATTTATCAAAACTCAAAAAGAAGTATATCAAAAAGAATGGATTTTCCTATACATTAATAAATTAATACAGACCGAATATATTAGGTTATTAATTATAAAATGTCTGATGTCCTTAAGTACTGAGTTTGACACAGTTGATATCGCTGACATTTCACTCTGACACTCCTTGTTTTATGTCTATAGTGAAGGCACATCCTCAGTCTTGCAAATGCAAACTTGTGATTATCTTTCGATTTTTTTTTTTTTTGAGCAAGTTTTGTGAAACCATGGATAAGTCAAAAACGCATGTTATTTTCGAGCGTAAGTTCCACTGTGGAACCAATGCAGCACAGACAGGTCAAGACAACGAAGTATTTGGACAGGGTGTGGCTAATGAATGCACCGTAAGTCAGTGGTTTGAGAAGTTCCATTCTGGTGATTTTAATATTGAAGATGAGCCACCTGGGCCACCTGAGACCAAGGTGGATAATGACAAGCTGGAAGCCGTAGTGGAAACGAATCCATCTCAGCCTATGAGTGAATTAGCGGCAAGGTGTGACGTTACTATTCCAACAATATTGGACCATTTGAAACAAATCAGCAAGGTAAAGAAGCTGGATAGACGGGTCCACGTGAATTAAACCAGTATCAGCAGAGAAATCGCCTCGAAGCTTGCCTTTCTTTGCTGTCACGACATAAAAGTAAATCATTTCTACACAGTATTGTTACATGTGATGAAAAATGGATTATTTTTGTCAATTGCAAGTGTTCAGCACGATGGCTGGATAAAGATGAAGTGCCGAAATACAGTCCAAAACCAAATATTCATCACAAAAACCTAATGATGTCTGTTTGCTGGTCCAGCGCTGGTATTATCCACTGCAGCCTCATGAAACCTGGTCCATCAATTACAGCGATGTCTACTGCAACCAGTTGCATGAAATGATAAGGATGTTTGTGCTTAAGCAGGCGAGACTGATCAATAGAGACAGAAGTCCTCTTGCAAGACAACACTCAACCACATATCACACAAGCAACGCTGCTCAAACCACAGCAGCTGGACTTAGAAACTCTGTCATGCACCATATTCATCAGAACTTGCACCAACTGACTACCAGTTCTTCCAGGCTTTGGACCACTCTTTGCAAGGAGAATATTCAGTTCTCAGCAAGCTGTGGAAAAGACCTTTCATCATTTCATTGCTACTTGGCTCTCCAGGCTTCTTTGCTGCTGGCATAAACAAGCTACTGTTAAGATGGCAAAACTGCGTTGATAGTTTAGACACATACTTTAAGTGTACTGCTTCTGCTTTGAGACATAATAAACTACACTTCTTTTAAATTCAGATATTACTGGGGTACAAATATTTTGGTTACAGGTAATGTGTTTGCCTTGCCCAAGCCGAGGCTGCAAGCATGCCTTTCCCTCATACAGTGTGCTTCACTTCCATTATAAACTGCACTTTCGATTTGAAATCAGACATTGCACATTTAATGACCTTAATACAAATGGACCGTGGCCAGATCACATGTAAAAATAGAACCCTGAACCACAACCTGTAGGAACCTGTCCAGAAAACCGACCCCTTATTCTGGAGCCCACCTGGAATAAGTCAGACTTGCAAAAATCCAAGTGATAACTCAGGAAGCTAAACAATAATGCCCATAACAATCTGTCTGCAATGGCCAGGAATTGATTAATAACTGATAGCTTCTTTAATTGTTTTTTTTGCTGCATTTTTCCATTTATTAAAGATCATATTAATGACAATAGCAATTGTGGGTTTTTTTGATTTTATGATGTCACCAGAAATTATGATTGCTAGTGTGAAATTTTTAGGTATTTTGCATAGAATAGTAAATGGTCTACGTATTACGACTTTCGTAACTCAGTGTGACACACATCAAAGAAAAAATCAACTAAGGTTAGAATAGTAATTGCTACTTTCTGACCACCTATTATTATATGCCAGGTAGCTTTTCTAATTGTTGTCCCCATTCCCACTTAGAACCAACCAGAGAAAGCCTGGCATGCACCCTTGCCCATCACGTAGGGCTCCCTGCTGCTAGCCGGCCTGCGTTCAGCTCCCCCAGGCCAGCAGCTTCCAGCCAGGGCATGCAGGAAGCCTTCCCTTGTCCACCATGAAGCTTCCCTCTTGCCCTGCTCACCCCGAGTCTTGGTCAAACACAAACGATAGTGGCTGAAACTCCTTTGATATAATACAACAAGCTCAATAGTTTTCTCCTGAGATTGGTCTTCATGTCCACCAAATGTGTTAAACGGTGACAGCTAAAAACACACTCATCCCTCTTCCCTAATTTAGGGAACTAAATTCAGCAGCATAACCCCTACAAGCAGGGGTCCTCAAACTACGCCCGTGGGCCACCGAGAACATTTATCCGGCCCGCCGAGTGTTTTTGCCACCGCTGCCTGTCCTGCTCAGCAGCCGACGCGTCCCGGGCCCGCAGTGCGCACTCTCCAACGGTCTGAGGGACAGTGAGCTGGCCCCCTGTTTAAAAAGTTTGAGGACCCCTGCCGCCCTACAGCATTTACCACTCACACTGCCATTTCCACCTGGCCTAACAGGAAGGAAAAATGTTAGAGGGAAAATACGAGAGAAAGACATGCCCTCCCCCCACCGATCACCAATGAAAAATTTTAAGTAGACAACATTAATTTAAGCACTGTTTATGCCTGAGACAAAGTGAGTCTGGGGTATACTACAAAACTTTTAAATACTTTAACTACATTCTTATCATATTTGTTGTCCAAATTCACCACTGCCACCATTCATTTACTGCCTGGATAAAGAGATAAAATGAAATTATTAATGTGCCTTTGCCATAAATAATTAACCTCATCATGGGGAAATGTGGGGAGCTGGTCTAAAAAAAATGCTTCCTCTAATAGTAATTGATATTTATCTCCTCTGTCTCTCTAACTATTAAAAGCTGCTCGTAACACTTATGACTGTCACTAGGGGAAAGAATACTTAATTCATCATAATTCCGGGTGATTTATACATGGATAGCAAAAGGGGGCAGTTCTTCTCTTTTGCCATTCATAAAACGATACGCTTCTAATAAATCACCCAGCAAAGACTTCCATGCAAGCTTAAAGGAACAGGTCCTCGATGCACCGACTATAAATCAAAGCCCCACGCATGTGACTGGATCCATGTGCTATTCATTAACAGATTGCAGACGCGAGTAAATATCCTGTTCTCCGCTGGGTCCGCTCAGGAACACAGCTGTCCATTCGTGAGAAATGCGAGCTTCCTCAGCCTTCGCCTGTATAAGGGCAGAGATGGAGTCACTTTACCCATGATGGCCCGTGGTTTACTGGCTCTTTCCCTCACCTGCCCACTCGGGATTTCCAGTCACCTGTGATAATCCACAGGCGTGACCCTCACACGCTGTCTCGCAAGGGCTCAGGGACGAGGCTCAGCTACTGTCACCAAGGGGCACCACTGCGCCCCCTCTGCGATCCAGCCCCTGTCCTGTGCCTGTGACGATATTGGAGACGATCTCACCGCCACCACTGTTGGGGGGGACCCACCATGGAAGTCCCACGCCATGCCAAGAATGATTCATGCAGCCAGGGCTCCCTAACCACCCATCCTCAAGGTGATCAAGGGCTTTCTCCAGCCCAGGGCCCTTCTCCCCCATCCTGGTTGACACCACGGGCTACAGTTTGAAGGCGTTCCATGCAAAAAGCCATGTGTTGAAACTTAACGGTCAATGTGATGGTATTAAGAGGTAATAAGGCCATGAGGGCTCCTGGCCCTTTCCTCCTCCCAACCCTTCTGCCACGTGGGACACAATGATCCTCCCTCCGCAGGACACGGCAGCGAGGCAGCGCCTTGGAGGCAGCCAGGAGCCCTCACCGGGCAACAGACCTGCTGGTTCCTCGGCCTTGGCCTTCCCAGCCCCCAGAACCACGAGAAATAAATTTCTGTTCTTTATGAATTACCCAGTCTACGGCATTTTGTTATAGCAGCACAAATGAACTAAGACACCATGCCATCTATTAACGAAGAATTATTCTGACACTTGTTAAAATGGTAAGGAAGAATTTATTCTAGATTATTGCAATAGGTGTCAAGCACATACAACACACACACACACACACACACACACAGGCACGCACACACACACAAAAAAACAAGTACAATAAGGATGAGTGGGGATTTATAGCCAGTGAGAAGAACAAGGGAGTTGGTGAACAGAGCATCGCCAAGAGGAGATATCAAGGGTAGAGAGGCACTTGCTAAACCAATGCTCAGTATTCTTGTTGGAGGCAGGGCAGGTGATCAGGTATCAAGGGTTGGGGATTCTCACTAAACTGACTTAGCAGGATTCTTGCTATGACTGGACTGGGCAGGCCAAAGACCAGCCCAAAAGAGGGCTCAAAGGAGCCTGTTTCCAGTTAGGTCAAGAGCCTTTGTCACATTCAAGTAGCTGCATGTTCTCTAATTCTCACTAAGTCCCTCACAGAAACCATTCCTTTCGATTCTCTCTATGGGTCCAAGCCCAGAGCAGACAAGTTGCTATGCTTTGCACCCTAAAACCTTCCCTCCAACCCAGGCTTTCCACAAACCTCTCCCCCTACCTCTTACAACCAAAACCCTAATGCAAAAAGCTTCTCAAAGAGTGTCCAATGGTTCAACAATCACATCTGAATTTCATTTGGGGCCCAAGATAGAAACGTGTGTGTGTGTGTGTGTGTGTGTGTGTGTGTGTGTACACTCATAGCCTTTAGTTTTCAAAGCCAGCTTCCACAAATACATTTTCCCCTTGCCAGTGAAATAGCCTGACCACTCTCTACCTTATTTGTGGTTTTATTTCGAATATGAATGAACATCAGGTGCTTAAGACAATGGTGATGGCATGTTTTTTCCCCCAGCATTCTTCTTTTGTAAAATACAGCCAGATTTAGTTTTGAAATCTAGCTATGTAATTTCTGATACTCATGCCCTACAATTTATAGCATGCTCACACGAACGCTCTGATAGGAGGCTCACCAAAAACTGAAAACATAAGGCATATAAGAAATACTATTTCGAACCCACCTGAGGAAACTGAGGCTTAGAGAGGCTAAATAACTCACCTGAGACCACACAGCAAATCTATCCTAAGTCTAAACTATACCTCGTCTGTCTATACATCCTCCCTGCTACTATAACTCAGGAGATCTCTTCTGATAGGAAAGCTGGGCCTTACGATCCAAATGGCATTAAGATATCCTATGATTGGCTGGGCGTGGTGGCTCACGCCTATAATCCTAGCCCTCTGGGAGGCTGAGACAGGAGGATCGCTCAAGGTCAGGAATTCGAGACCGGCCTGAGCAAGAGCGAGACCCCCATCTCTACTAAAAATAGAAAGAAATTAACTGGCCAACTAAAAATATATAGAAAAAATTAGCAGGGCATGGTGGTGCATGTGTGTAGTCCCAGCTACTCAGGAGGCTGAGGCAGGAGGATCGCTTGAGCCCAGGAGTTTGAGGTTGCTGTGAGCTAGGCTGACGCCATGGCACTCTAGGCCAGGCAAGAGAGTGAGACTCTGTCTCAGGAAAACATATATATGTATATCCTACGATTGCTCTGAGCCTTATACTTTTATTTCTTTCCCACTGCCTCTTGTTTAGTGTGATATTTAGGTTCCCAATGCTAAGGAAAAAGAATGAGATGAGCTTTCATTGAAGAATCTTAATTCTCAGCATTTCTAGCTAAAGCAGCGATCTGAAGGCAATCTTTTATGTAGCTTCTTGAGCAAGAGAAGTTCAAGAAATTGCCACTATTTCCTTATAAATGTAAAGTGGTTATTATCAAGCATCATGACTCTTAAAAATCATTTACAGCATTCAATAAAAATAATTTCTCAAAGGTCTTCGTGTCCTAAGTTGTATGCTGCCATAATGGTTTTTTCTTAATGTATTTTTAAGAAATTTTTTATCTTGATCTATACCAGCAATCCTGGTACAAATAAATAAACTCATTGCCCATGGAACAAGCTGTGTGCATTCTGTAAACACTTTGACATCTCTGTGATACAGAGATACTGCCATAAATTCAATACTATACTAAACGTAATCATACAAAGCCATGATTTATACATTTTATTTTTGGAATCCTGTAAAATAACTTCCACTTTCTAGCCTTCACTTTTCTCTTCTGTTCATAAAGGGGATTAGACTAGTCCTTCTTGAATGTTCTGTCATTCAAAGCTGACAATCCAAGATTAGAAATGTTAACATGGTCATTACTGACGTGTCCACTAGATGGCAGAAAAGGCAACTTGGCCATAGTCACAGGAGAAAAAAGGCCAAAATTCTAGCACAAGGTCTCCAGAAGAAAAATTTGGGATATGATCCCATCATTTTATAGGTGAGGAAACTGAGGCCCAGAGTGGTTCTATTCCATTTTTGTCTTTTCCTGAATCTGTGACACTAGACAACACACTTAAACTCCATAGTTTGTCATCTGTAAAACGGAGCTGTGCCTACCTAGTTGCAAGTTTATGATGAGAAAGTAAACATAAAGCACTTAATATGATGCCTGGTACATGCTTAAAAGAAAGTATTAGAATTATTTTTATATAAATAATTATTGTTATAACTGAAAATAGAAAGTATCCACTTTATGAAATGTCAAAATTATAAAGATGTTTAAATTATTAATAATCTGGGAAAGATATTACCACCTCCCATCTTGTCACTTTCTCTAGGCAGGTGTTTTATCTGAGCTGCATGCTCTGTGCTTCAGTTATTACATTTCTTCCCTTCCTCATCTTCCTGGAAGGCACTACTATTTCTTGAGAGGGCTATTTTCCTAATTTATAAGTTTCAAGTGTCTTTACCAATACCTACAGATACCTACACCTTGAATTTTCTGTCACCTGTTCTTCATGTGTTGCAACTTGGCAGGTCTCAAGGGCAATGAGATGAAGTGGCCTTAAGAAAGAAATTAATGGCATTGCCACCTAGCATTTAATGGGAGCTTACCTTCTACCAGACATTGCACTAAGTGCAAGGTTAAGTATCAACACAGTTGATCCTTACAACAAACCTTTGAAGTAGGTATTACTCTTATTCCATTTTACAGATGAGGAGCTGAAGCCCAGAATCGACATAGAAATTTAATACATTCAATCACATAACGCAATGTTCCAAGTAACCTCAGATTAATTCTTACCCTTAACAAAATATGTAAAAAATTGATCATATCCCCAAGATCAGACTTTCTGGAACAATTTTCCTTCCTCCAGTTAAGAAGCTGGTGTCATTTGAAATCACTTTGTAGGCCACCATCGAAAAAACATGAACTGACCTACCAATACATCGCGGTGTGGTCCTGTCTCAAGCATTTTCACAGACTCTCTAGTTGTTTCTTTTCTTAATGAGATAATTTATAAATGGTATAATTTTGCTATTATATGTATATGTTATATATATAGAAATTATAAATATTTATAATATTTAATAAAGACCATCACTCTTCACCAGCTGATGTGTTTTCTTACTGCTGCCTTATGAAAAAACAAAAATAGGTCACCTTCTCATAAATCTCTCTATTTTATAGCCCAATGCACTTAATCACACTGTGCTTTGCCCCCAAACCTCTCTACAAACGTCTAAGTCAGGGGTCCTCAAACTTTTTAAACAGGGGCCAGTTCACTGTCCCTCAGACCGTTGGAGAGTGCGCACTGTGGGCCCAGGACGAGTTGGCTGCTAAGCAGGACAGGCAGTGGCAGCAAAAACACCCAGAGGGCCAGATAAATGTCCTAGGCGGGCAGCATGTGGCCGTAGTTTGAGGACACCTGGACTAAGTGCATCTTCGTGTAGCTCTTAAAGCAAACTAGCACCTCTTCTTAGCTTTCCAGCCTGGGGCCACCTTGCATTGGTCTCTTCTTCTTGTCTTCCCAGACTTAAACTTCTTGAGAATAGGAATATTATACTGGTCTTCCTATTACACAAACATTTCCTGATTTGGATGAGACAATAAAGGACCAAATTGAAGAATATTAGGAACCTAAATCATCTAGAGACCATGTCATGGCTCCATAGCCAAAGACTATCAACCTATCACCCTCTTTCTTGATAAACATTGTCCAAGGAAAACTTGGAACGAGTTAATGCAATTAATAAGGACAGAAAGCCTTCCTTCAACAGTAAATTACAGATAAATATTTCGTTCATTTCAACCAAACATGGAATGAACAGGGCTGCATGCTGGCAACACAAAGGTGAGACACAGTTCTTGCCTTCATAACTACAAACCTACAAAACACACAATTAAAATGTTACATGTGAGTTGCAGGGTAGAGATCAATAATCCCTCTGTCTACTTTGTTCCTTCTCATCCTCACCTCTGGTGGTGAGGAGGTCTTTTGGTATAATGACACATCAAAGTCATGCTAGGAAGAGGTTCAATGAGTGCTATGGGTCAAATAGAGCAATTCCATGAAAAGAGTTTTGCGGACTTAAACACAGAGGGGCACGGTGAAGCTAGGAGCCACGGCAAGGAGATCAAAGGAAAGGGACCTCCAGTTACTCATGGGAAACAGGCTTGACAGGAGCTAAAAGAATAGCTTAGAAAGAGTGGAGTTTGCATGCTGAATCTCAGGCCCATTGGTGATCAGCTCGCAATGAGAGTGAGTTCTTAGCGGTGACTGAGTGGCCTGCACATCAATAGCCATATGTAAAGCATTATGGCAGATAAGTATCAGCACCACTCGAGATAGACACAACGCACAGAAGTAGTACCAAAGGGGGCATTGGTGACGTGGCTCTGAGGACTAGATGATCGTGTGTCCACCTCAGCACGAGATGGGATGGAATTCATCTCAGGTGAATTCGTACTGTCCCCTACGTGCAAGCTGCCACCACGACACAGGAAACTTAACCAGCACAGAAGCTGGCTTTGAACCTCCCCGTCAGCACCTGTATGCTCATTAACTGCCACCTTTATTCTAAACAGCTAAGGACAACTGCAGCCTTTTCTGAGAAAGCTGCCTTTCAAATCTCTCAATTATTACTGCCGTGTGCAATAATCATCACTGTAGGCATGCGGTGGCCCCTCCCAGCCCCTCCGGCCCTCTCACCTGCCTCAACACATTAAATTTCATTTTCCGTCTTGTCCCTACCACAAAACCGTATGTGAGGCTGTGCTAATTCATCTTGTAACATGCGCTTTCTCAGGCATGTCATCATGGGAGATCTACTGGCCTTTCTTAAAAACTAAACACACGAGAATGTCTTTAATAAAAATTTCATCCCAAGGTTCAACTCCACAGGGTTAAATATAAAAACAGAGGAAGCATTAAAAAAATAAATCACTTGCCTTAAATTATGGGATACATCCAATCAGTAATAAGGGTAAAATGTGTATTTTTTTCACTATAGAAGTATTTATGGATGGAGCCAGCATTTTCTGCCTCAGTATTCAGTTGCCTTCACTGTTTAGCAGAGGATAGGCCAAAATACCACAAGTGACTGTCTGTAGAGCAAGTGATTTTATGAGACAGAAGCCATTGGCATATTAAAATTTTAGATCACTTCCTTTTTAGTTGACTTCCCCAGCACGACCCTTGATGCTCTTTGAAAGAGAAAGACAGTATCTTATACTTCCTATTTAACCTTATCTCCTTTTTCCTCAGCCTCTAGCATGATCTAGACCCACAGGAAGAGAGCAACAAACATGGCCCAACCTATGAGAAACAGTGGACAACTTTGGCAGCTCTTTCTGTTGAACAGTAGAATGAAAACGTCTTAGCCATGATCATTAAAAGACTTAAGAGCAAATATTTTGGCTGAGGCATTGTGGTCTCCATGCATGCAAAAACAAAGCGCTCCTGCCAGAAAATATTTAAAACTAGACATTCAGATCATCTGTACTTGCCCCTCCCCCAAACTTTGTTTTCATCGAACCTTTATTTGGAAAATGCACGATGAGACTTCGTTGCATATTGCCAATATTATTCTAAAGCTTATAAAACAAGCAGTGTCACAGTGATATCTAAAAAGTAAGCTAAAATGTTTCTGCCATATCATTTTTGGAATAGATTCAGTGTCCCTGGCACTAGCCTGGTAGTTCATCACACTGGCTACATTTAACCCCAAGCCACGAAGTCCACATGGAGGGCTTCTCTAGATGGTTTGCAAAGAGAGGGGCTCTCTATCTATACGGCTCTCTATCCATCTATAGATACAAAGGGGCTATCTTTCTATCTATCTATCCATCCATCCATCCATCCAGCTCTCTCTCATATTACTTGATCATGGGAAGCCAGCTTTCCCACACTACCAGAATCGCCTTATCCATGCCCTCAGGGCCACTCGGGAGGTAGGCTCTGGACCCTCCACTGCGGTGTTTCATTCATGTCCAGAAGTAAAGAGAAAACCAGCTGAGACAGGACAGCCACCAAAGCAGAGAGTGAAGGAGTAGAGGCTGAGGAATCCAAGAATGTATACAAGGCTTGTGTCTCAACATAAATACTACTGAAAAATTAGCCCCAACAAAAAGTTAGCCTACAATAAATATTTTATGTATAGTGTTATATTTTACATATTTATATAATTATATTTATATTTTTTATATTGTATAATTATAATTATATAATATAATTATATATTATATAATTATATTATAAAATATAAAAATATATAAATTATATATAAAATATATATAATATATATTACATATAATATATATTATATATATAAAATACATAAATTATATAATTATATACAGTATATAATTATATATTATATAATTATAATTATACATAATTATATATTATATATTTATATGATTAATTATATATTATATATCATCTTTATATATGTTATATAAGTTATATATTTATATATAGGTAGTATATCTTTTATATGTACTATATAGTTATACTATAGTTATACTATATAAATATAAATTTATATATAAATTATTTATAATTCATTTTATTTATATGAATATATAAATATAAAAACAAATATTTATATGTAAAAATGTATATTTATAAATATTTATAGAAGACATGCAATTATACTACCTCATACATATGAATACATAAATTTTTTGGTATGTGTACAGTCCAAGAGACCAAGATAGGGTGTCCAGTAGCAGAACGAAGTATGTATAGGAATTTAATATATAGTAAGCAAAGTATCTCAAATCAAAAATATTTATATTAAAAAACTCAAGAGCAATCTACAAAAAGAAAAAGAAGGTTGGATTCCTACCTTACAGCAAGATAAAAACCTGATGGATAAAATAACTTAAAAGGAAATCATAAATGTACTAGAAGAAATCAGGAGAAATTTCTTTTATAAGGCCAGAATGGAAAAGTACCCTAAATATGACTTAGAGTCCAGAGTCATACAAGAAAAAATATCTTACTCAACTTCACAAAAATTTTAAATGTTTACACCACAAACACATCTAAACAAGATCAAAAAAAAATAACAGAAAAAATACTTACAACTCATATCACAGAGGACAAACTTATTTTGATCTACTAAGAATTTTTACAAGTCACAAAGTAAAACCAACAGTAGAATTGAAACATGGGTAAACAATATGAACAGCTGGTTCAGAGAAAAATACAGCTGTTAAACACATGAAATGATTCTTAACCTTTTGTTTAGAGAAATAAAATTATAAGGAGATAGCAAATCTGTTAGAGTACTAAGATAGAAAACGTGTTAAACACCATGTTGGCAGGGCTGTAGAAAAGATATTTTTGTAAGTGGCTCTTAGGAATGAAACTTGGTAGAAACTTCATGGACAGAAATTTAGAAACATCTGTATCGATCAAAATTTAAAACATACTCATTGGGGAATCTCATGTTTAGGAGTGTACGTACATACATACACATATTTATGAGGTCATGTGTACAACATATTCATCACAGCAGTATTTATAATGGCAAAACCCTGGAAGCAACCTAAATGTTCATCAATGTAGACCAGCTAAAAAAATTATATTACATCCACAAAATTGAATAATTGACAGCTGTTCAAAAGAAGAAGGCATCTTTGTGTCTACCAAAGTGGGAAATTCTCTGAGATACATAATTTCATTTTAAGGACTAGAGAAAGATGTTGTTTATAGCATGTACAGTTGTGTTTTTTAAGTGTATATTCTTGAATATACATACAATGTTTTCTAATTACAAATATAACAAAGTTTTAAAATTGTTACTTCTAGGGAAAAGAAATAAGCTAAGAGTTAAGGTTTAGATATAAATAAGACATGGATTGTGGATAATTTTGTTTTATTTTTCTTTATTTTCTTAACTTTGTATATAAAATAGGTATAATATTTTCATAAATAGTAAAAAAACAGTGACAAATAAAAATTTGTATGTGCTGCAGTTAAAATACTAGGATGGAGAAAAACATACCATGGTTTAATCAAAGAAAATTGAACCAACTGTATTAATTTCAACTTATCATGAAAAAGAGGGACATTACATAATTATAAAGGGGTCAATTCTCCAAGAAGATATACTAATTTTTAATGTGTGTGCATTCAACAACATCATATTAAAATATGTGAGACAAATCTGATAGAATTGCAAGTTGAAATATATGAATCCACTATTAACAACTAGAGACATCAATACCCCACTTTTAGTAATTGATAGATCAAGCAGACAGAAAATCAGTAAGAATAAAAATGACCTGAATAAATTCTATCATTCAACTTGATCTAATTTATAGAATACTGCATCTAATGAAAGCAGAATGCACAGTCTTCTGAGGCTCACATGGAATAGTCACAAGGACAGACCACATTCAGAACCATAATACATACCTAAACAAATCTTTTAAAAAATAGAAATTATGTAAAATGTGCTCTCAGGCCACAGTGGAATTCAACTGGAAATCAATAACAGAAAGGTAGATGGACAATCCCTAAATATTTGGTGATTAAACATACTTCCAAATAACACATAGGTCAAAGTCGTCTCAAGAGAAATTTAAAAATATTTTGAACTAAGTGAAAATGGAACTGAAGTTACCAACATATGTGGGATACAGTAGAAGAAGGGCTCACAGGGGAATTCATAGCATTAAATACATATATTAGAAAATATTAAATAATATAAACCAATAAGCTCAACTTCCACGAGCTGAGAAGGTCCTCCCTACCCATGTACCAGGCCTTCTACTATAATTTCCTCAAAAATAGAAAAAGAGTTGTAACATGACTAATTTAGTAGATAGAATGATAGCCATGGAACCATAGAACCGAGAGGCAAATAAATCATCAACACTATATTAGAGAGAAGAGAAGAGAAGGTATGAAAGATTTTTAAAAAAACAGCCCACAAACAGGGCAAACCATCATCCTAAAAATGGAAAAAGTTAAAAAAATTATACACACACATATCTGTATATATACATGTGCATGCATCCATCTGAATAGAGAAAATGGAACCCAATCCACAGTAGAACATAACCCAAAATAGAGAATATTCCCTCAAGTAAGGATATGAACTCAGTAAAAACAAGACTTCAAAGAGGATGGGATAGAATAAAAAAGGAGAAGAAAACGCAGACTCACGAAACAAATTGAAGACAAAAAGTATTATTGTCGTAGGACTAATAAATGAATTATAAATTTAAAAAATGAAAATATATAACTGAAAAGCAAATTTTGATTGATAGCCAATGCTTAATGACAAATAATAAATGTAGATCTAAAAGACCAGAAAAGTAAAGCAGATGGGGAAGACCAAATAGATGAAGAAGACTGACTAAAACTTATTGGTTGGTTATAAGAATGCAAATTATTGGTGTTCCTGAAGAATAAATACAAGAAGTATAATTAAATCATGAAAATTTCCCTAAAAAGAGTTGTTTCATGGGAACCTGACTCCACACGCACTTCATTATGTAGAATTTTTTGTTGTTGTTGTTGGTTGACCAATATTATTTTTTTTATGTATTTCTTTATTTCGGCATATTATGGGGGTACAGATTTTAAGGTTTCAATAAATGCCCTTTCCCCCCCTCCCCCCACAAGTCTGAGTTTCCAGCGTGACCATCCCTCAGATGGTGCACATGTCACTCTTTTTGATACAGAATGTTCAACACTGAACTCTCTTCTGGTTTGATGTAGCATACTCTAAACTTAAAGGAAAAATATTCAAGTTATCCAAGAAAAAAATGTAAATAATGCACTGGCGTAAAAAAGTCAGGCTGCCTTCACAATTCTTCACAAGCAACGTGGAAACGGTCAGAATTGTGGTTTTATAACAGAACATGGATATTCTACACCTGGACAACTTAAGAATAAGCAAGAGTGGTAAATCGAAAAGAGGAGATTGAAGAATGTTCTCATTTTCTTTCATTGCATAATATCTAAAAGGAAATTCTCTCATTAGTTCCAACCACTTAATGTTTTTCAAAAATTCTTACTCTTAGGAAGATTTTTAGGACTAAATAACCCATTAGCTCACCAAGTACCAAGGTCTCTGAACATGAATGTGTACAAGGTACAAATTGAGGGTTATCTCTAGCCTGTCCCATTGCTTTTGAGTTAAAGCATTTGCTTCCAGAACATGTACATGAAATTCGATAAATTTCCTTTTTTTTTTTTTTAATCTCAGGATATTATGAGAACTCACAAAAATCAACAAGAAATTGGATAAATTTTTAAGAAAAATTAACTGGTATCACATAAGTACATATTCACTGATTAAAGTTGCTTTATTACTCTAGAACAAGGACTGGAAAATGTGAAAAGGGCCAGTAGTAAATATTTTAGGCTTTCTAGTTACAACTACTCAACTCTGCTGCTGGAATGAAAAAGCCAGACAGACAATAAATAAATGGGCATAGTAGCTGTGTTACAATAAAATTTTATTTACAAAACAGGGAGCAGGCCAGATATAACCAATGTGTGGTAATTTGTGAATCCTTGCTCCAGAATTACAATTTTGTGTTTATCTTGCTAGAAAAAAAATTTTAAATTTTAAACAATTTCTAAAAACACTCTAACCCTTTGTCTACACTTTACGACAAATATATATTGCTAAAATATGTGAATGCTGTTGAAAACTCAGAAAAATAATGTTGTGAAAGGAAAATAAAAATTATCTATAGTTCCACTATCCAAAAATAGAGATTATTTAAGATTAACGTATTTCCTTGTTTTTGTGTATTGTTTTCCAGATGATACTACATTAACAAGTTTACATCCTGATTTTCATACTTAACATTCTATCATAAAGAACTCTTATAAAATTAAAACTTTTGCAAATATGATCTTTAAAAGACATGTAAATTCTATCATATAGCTATTGGGATTTACTTAAGTATTTGGATATTTCACTTTATCCTTGTAATATAATGCTTAAATGATCATCTATATCCTTAAATCGTTTTTGACATCTCTGGTAATGTTTTGGGATAGACTCTCGAAAGTTTTATTACCGAGCGTGCACATTTTTGAGGCTAGCAATATACTTTCCTAAATTCCTTTAAATTCCCACCTATAGTATCTAAGATGTGCCTACGGAAAATTTTAAAGTTACATGTGCTCATCTTATAATCAGAAACCACCCTCCCCCTCATAAATAGAAATCTAGATTACAAACTAATCTTTAAAATACTCCATCAGATACAAGCCATGCATCACTTGGTTAAAAGAACCTAAGTTCAACTGTTGTTCTACAGCAAGACATAAGACATTTATTTGCTTCAGAGCTGGAGCTATAGAGGAAAGCACCACAACAAAATCTAAGAGCAGTGTAATTAATCATCATGGACATTTCACTGTCAGTGAACATAAATCAAAAGGCAAGCACTTTTCCTCCCTGAGTGATGTGAAACCCACATAAACATGGAGCGAGGAATCAGATGCTTGTCAGCAGCTGATATGTATTTTTCGCTTCTCCTACAAATAAGTAGCAGAATGTTGCACATGAATACCTTCTACCCTGTGATTTATTTTCTCTACCAAGTATTACTCAGATGGAGGAAAACCTCAGCAAAACCTTTCTCCCAGCAGCTCCTGGCATAAAAACGCCAAAAGATAAAAAGAATCTAAATATCAACATGAATAGCCCAGGGACACATCAGACTTCAAATGATCCTGGTACAAGTGGCCGATTCAACTGCTTAGAAACATTGTCCAACCTCAAACCAGATGTGAGGACCCTTTGTACCACTGATTAAGCATTTAAGGAGACTCAAATAGCACAGAGCCTGAATCTCATAGACTCAGATATGAATCCTATCTCTGCTAGTTATTGCTGCGTGATTTGGGGTGATTTGCCTCTCCAAACCTGTTTCCTCCACGGCAACAAGGAGAAAATAATACTTGTCTCATAGGTCATCGTTGAGAACAGGTAAGACGATGTACACAGAGTGACTGCCATTGGTCCTGGGAACAAGGGAATCTTAATTAACGTTGGCTGAACCAGAAGCTCTTCCAAATGATCAAAATCCAAATGATCAAAAACTTTTATTACATCTCTCTCATTGATGTAGTTATCTCCCTTAATGAGAGAAAAGGTAAACTTTACCTATATATTTTATCACAGGCTTAAACAGGCTTAAACCTTATTCCAAATTGTTAGAGTCCTAATTATGATGCTTCGGTAACTCTGTTTAACTCCACTGAACATGGAACCAGATAAATAACTTTAAAGCCTCATGCTCCAGGATAACACTGATCAAAGTGAATTTTCAGATGAGCTACCAAGCTTCACATTTTCCAACCCTGTGTTTGTAGAAAATTCAGATGTCATTTTACTGTACACATTTTATATGTATTATTACCGTTTCTTTCACTTTTATTAAAGAAGGGAAATGATTAAAATCCCCATAAAATGCATATTAAGAACTCCCTAGAGTGAGTAGACCTCATATTGCATGAGACACTTATTGAATTCATCAGAATTGGGTATGATATACATATATTACAGAATTCTTAAAAAATGAATGTTGTTGACTGGAATTCAGTGCTTTAGTGGAAAAAAATTCCATTCGAACCTTTTAAAAATAGATACTACAATATCTTAAGATGTGCAACGTTTGGGGGATGAACATGCTTGAAGCTCTTACTCAAGGGGGGAAGGGGGAATGGTAACCTTATATAAGTAACCTTAACACTGTACCCCCATAATTCGCTAAAATAAACAAATAAAAAATAAAAATAGATACTACAACATCCTACTGACAGATAAGCAAGATGATAGGAAATCTGTTAATAACCATTATGCAAATTCACCGCTGGGTTTTGTGAGCTGGAAGTAGAGCAGGTGGCGACAGAATACTGGAGCAGAAGAGAGTCCCAACCTCTTTACAAATCCTGCTGTTTGTTACTGTAAGGGACGAGGAGGCCCTAAAGTGAGTCCACAGTGGCTTCCATTTATAAATCTGGGTATGTTTCAGAAACAAGTTCTCCCAGAAGTACAACCTGAGCCTATGGTTTGAGTATAATGACCTAAGAAAAAATGGTCTCAGAAGAAACCAGTAAGACAGTGTCCAAAGCAAAATAAAAAAGTGGGAAGAAGGCAAGAAGAATCTAACTTCAGAAACAGGTCCGGGAGCTCTGGGTTGTTGGCTTACACCTCAGGGTCTATCTCTATGAAGTTAACAGAGCTGGGCTTTTGCA
The DNA here is from genome assembly GCF_040939455.1 of Microcebus murinus. Classification (NCBI taxonomy): domain Eukaryota; kingdom Metazoa; phylum Chordata; class Mammalia; order Primates; family Cheirogaleidae; genus Microcebus; species Microcebus murinus. The sequence continues at coordinate 11,819,551 of NC_134131.1, read as the reverse complement.
GGAAAACACTGGAAGGCCATTTGGTCACAGGTAGTCTTGGGGAGAAGGTCAATGATGAAGCATCTCTGGCTTTCCCTAAGAGACCCTGAGGTTCTATTACTAAGACACAAGAGCCATCCTGTGAAGAAAGTCACAAGGGAGTGCTTTTAGCAACAAAATATGCAAAGGGTACGGAAGGGCTGGGAGAGGACTCAGATGGGCATGAACAAGGTTCTCTACAGGAGGCATGGTTTGCATTTAAATCAACATAGAATAAATGCATGAAGTACTTGTGTTTTTTTAAATCTAAAAAAAAAAAAAATAGAAATAGGAAAGTGTTTAGATCACAAAAATACAGTTTTCCCAATAGTGGATAAGGTTTTTCTTCGCTGTGTGAATTTATTTCCATGATGTTCTACTACCAAGTTCACCTACCCATTCAATATGTTTATTAAATATCTACTATCATTAGGAGTGCCAGTAACAGTGAACTTGCTTTTGACTAATCAAACTCTGGTCTCTGGTCACAAGTGCGTTCAAGTTTGATCCAAATTTGCCATGTCTGTTTGAGCTGATTTAACAAGACCAGGTAATTTATTATATAATGAAAACAAATGTATTTCTTGCCAGTTCCTGAGGCTGGGAAGTCTAAGGCCAAAACACTGGAAGGTTTAGTTCTCTTCTTACAAGACGGTACCTTGCACACTACCCTGGGGGTGGGGAAAGAAGGCTAGATCCTCATATGGCAGAAAGACAAAAAAAAAGGGGCAAAAGGGGCTGGCTGGACTTGCCAATTTATAAGGGCATTAATCTCAACCAGGCAGGCAGAGCCCTCATGATCTGATCACCTCTTAAAAGTGCCACCTCTTAATACTGCTACAAGGGTGATTAAATTTCAACATTCAAATCATTCCACCCCAAAATCGAAGGGGCGGATCCCCCAGGAGAATGTGAACTCACATCAAAGCCACCCCACTACGGACAAAGCTCACAAGGCATTTCCTGCTGACCATGAATCAACGGTGTTGGGTGGTATCCCAGTCCGTAGATGTGTAATTTCATCGTAAGAGAAAAATTCATCAGCAGGAATTTGAAAAGTAGAGGAATGGATGGTTCTAAAAACTCTCATAAATATGTATATGAAAACTCTCCAGGCTGCACCGAAGCCTTTACAAATCCCAAATACCTGTATGCCTCCTCTCTGCCTGCAGCCGACCTCAACTAATGACTAGTTGGGGCTCGATTTATCATTTATTTAGTGGTTCTTGGTTGAATTTGAGAAGCAACTCGCCCAGCTACTCCAAAAAACTTTTTCACTTAGCAAGTAAAATAGAGACCTCATCTTCTATCATCTGCACTTTATAATTGAGCACTAACATAGATTGTTTCCATCCTTAATTTTGTCATGTCCCTAAAGAGCACTCCTGGTGAGTAAAGGCTGTTTCATTAGATCTCATAAATATCAAGAATGTGGACCAAAATTGATTGTTCTATTTGTGCATCTATTTATTCATCCAAACAATATTTTTAGGACCTTCTTGGATTCCTACTTCAAGTAATGGTTTTATAATTTTCTGTATTACAATCCCTCATTTCATACCTCTTCATTGGCATACTTTCTACCTCTCTCACCTACCTCTAAGTCAATTGTGTATAGTATTTCTAATATTTTGACAAACCCAAAGCCATTTTCCAATACAAGAATGAGTTTATATTTTTGTAGGGTTGGGACAGGGAGAGCTGCTTCAGACAGTTTGCAAAAATCCTCATTCCTTTAAGATAGACGTCTTCAAACTACAGCACGCAGGCCACACTCGGGCCACCTAGCACATTTATCCAGCCCTCTGGGTGTTTTTGCCGCCGCTGCCTGTCCTGCTTAGCAGCCGACTTGCCCCGGGCCCACAGTGCGCACTTTCCAACGGTCTGAGGGACAGTGGACTGGCCCCCTGTTTAAAAAGTTTGAGGACCCCTGCTTTAAAACAAAACTTTTAACTTCTCAAGCTTCTATAAACATAGAATATAGAGTGAGTTAAGGCGATCCTAGAACTCTTCCTTTAGTAACGTAAACCAACAACTTGAGCACTGAGTGTAATGAGAATAAGCTAAAAACCACAGGGATCGGGTTAAGCCATCACACTAAAGCCACACTTTGTGAATCTGTTTACAACACATTCCTATTATATGTATGTTTCAGTGAAATGTCGACGTTTAATAAAATAGAGCAAAACATTTCATAAAAAGTTAGGGAGACAATATCTAACTAAAGTATGCAATTTTCTAAATTACTGTAATTGAAGTTATTGTTAGGTTGGGAGAGGGATGACTTCAAGAGCTCCCTAATTGGTCCCCAAGCATGCCAAGATTTCACCAGATAATGAAATGCTCCCATTAACCCATGCTCTCTTGAAGTCCCTAGAGAAAACTGCTAGTTTCCAGGTTGGTGGAGATGCCAAAACTTCTACTGCTCTGTGTTACTGATTGGTGAATTGATGCAGGGGAAAGGAAGGTTTACATGCAACTGCTTGTCCCAAACCATGGGCTTTTCTGAGGCTACCAATCACATGACTCCCAAAGACATTCAGGAAAATGTTCAGGGCCAACAGAGGCATTAACAGGTGTACAATTATACTGTTGGCAAAGATATACACTGAGTAATTCTATTTCTCTATAGCATCACTTCTATATTGACTGAGTTGCTGAGGAAGACAAGCACTGAGGAAAAAGTAATCTAGTTACATATAATACCGTGCTCGGAGTTCATGGCCGTATTGAGCAGAACTGTGCTTGTGTCTGTGAGCCTTTAGGTAAACCCATCTTCTCACTAACACCCAGCCCACGCCCCATACACCAGGTCCAAGATCCCACTAAAGAGGCAGAGGTATCTACATAGGTTAAACTCAGAAATGAAATGAGAAAGATGTAATGGAGAAGGAGTCCACTAATTATCTTCACATTTCTGTAATTATATTAGGATATCTCTCCCTATGATGCAAAATGGCCACATATTTAGAGAAAGATAAGAAATAAAAGGAAATGATGGGTGAGGCAGGGAAAGGGGGTAGGGGGAGATCATGCTGGCCTTATAAAGTAAGTGGAAATATTCCCTCTGCCTGTATTTTGAACGTTTGTATAGAATTGATATTATTTAATCCTTAAGCGTTTGACAGAATTAACCAGTGAATCAAGCAGAACCTGGAGTTTTCTTTGTGGGAAACATTTTTTCAAATAAATGTTTTATTTTAGAATAATTTTATATTTACAAAAAACTTGCAAGGATAGTCCAGCATCTCCATTTACCCTTCACATAGTTTTCCTATGTGGGTTTTTCCCCCTTGACATAATTAATATTTCAGACTGGATAATTCTTTGTGGTGGGGGGACTGTCGTGTGCATTGAAGGCTGTTCAGTAGCACGACTAAATGAACTGGGCAGATCCTCTACACAGAAAATAAGCAGAGAAATAATGGACTTAAACAGAGCTCTAGAACAAAAGGGTTGACAGACCTCTACAGTGCATCCCACCCAAATAAAGCCAAATATACATTCTTCTCATCAGCTCATGGAACTTTTTCCAAAATTGATCACATACTAGGCCACAAATCAGATTTCAACAAATAAAAAAAAATAGAAATACCATGTATCTTCTCAGATCACAGTGGTATAAAATTAGAGTTCAATTCCAACAGAAATACACACCACTTCACAAAATCATGGAAATTAAACAGTTTATTCTTGAATGTCTATTGGGTAAAGGAGGAAATACAGAGAGAAATCAAAACATTCTTTGAACTTAATGATAATGGAACACAAGTTATCAAAATCTGTTGGACTCAGCAAAATCACTCCTGAGAGGAAAACTAATAGCATTCAATGCTCACATCCAAAAGGCAGAAAGCTCAAACATTAACAATCTAACAAACAGTCTCAAGGAATTGGAAAAGGAAGAGCAAATCAACCCCAAACCTAGCAGAAGAAAAGAAATAACTAAGATCACAGCGGAACTAAATGAAATTGAATCTTAAGTATTCTTTCTACTTCAAAGAATATCTCATTTTCAGCAACTTCTGAATGAGTCCACCAACCTTCAGTGTCTTTCATTCTTTTCCTATTTGTGTGGTTTTTCAAGGTATCACTTGGTCTTATTGTCTACTTTGAGAAGCTCTAGATATTAATATGCCCATTTAATAGTAGGTCAACTGAGGTCCAGAGGACTCTGTAATTTTCTTAAGGTCATATAGTAGCAAACAATAAGAGGAAGTAGGAAACAAGAATAGCACTTATATCTCTGAATACTTAAAATAGCATCTTTTCTATTCCAACCCACTGGAGAGCAGAGGTTATTTAACTGATTATATATATATTTTTAAAGGAAGCAACCCTTAAAATAGAAAATCCTTAATTTAAATTAATGTCTTCAATCTACTCTCCCAGCTCACTCTCTCAAATCTTATCTCCGGAAAATGAAATGAAGTTTAAATACTCTGACTTTCTGTCAACCATATCCTTAAGGAACGGATTCCAGGGTCTGCTTTGTTTGAAGTGACTGTCATGGGTTGACTTGTAAAAAGTAATTGGCTCTATAATTTCATACATGTCAAAATCTGCTACATACCATTCCCTAATTGCCACTCTGTGTGTGCACACGGGTATAAAATCAATTTAGCTGCTCTGCTAGCTCTCCAGCACTCTTATAAGTCACAAAATAGTGAAATGCAACGGTTCTTCCTCGCCTGTGGCTCAAGCCCCTCTTTTCTCATCTGAATTATGTCGGGGTCACAAAGCCAGATGGGCCTCAGTTTCCCCAACTGCAAAACAGCAGCTGAAAATAACCGCCCTATGTAACTTCAAGGTTCCTTCCATTTATAACATATTTGAATTTTATTTTTAAGTAGGTTTAGATGGCACTGTATTGGCATCAACTAGAAACATGTATCAGTTGGCACTGTGGTCCCCAACGCCCACGCTGTGGCCCACTACCCGTCCGTGGCCCCGTAGGAAACCGGCTGTGCGTCACCACCTGAGCTCCGTACCACCTGCCCACCACCCTCGTCCGTGGAAAAACTGTCTTCCATGAAACCGGTCCCTGGTGCCAAAAAGGTTGGGGACCGCTGCATGTTCGTGCTTACCCAGTATGATGATAACCAAGGTTCCAAATGGTATCAAATTATTTAAATAAGAATGAGATACAGCATTTTCTGTACAATCAAAATATGTATCAACTTTAATTCTTTTAAAATCAGCAGAAACCTGCTAGAATGTTAGATATAGATAAGACACAAAGATGCCCAGAAGTTCTCAAAACATAGCCTGCATCAGAACCCCCACGGGGGCTCATTAAAACACGGATGGCTAGGGCCCAGCCCTCCAGGTTTCTGACTCAAGTAGATCCTGGGTAGGGTGGACATTTAAATTTCTAACAGATTCCCAGACAATGCTGACGCTGTTGGTCCTAGCATCACACTTCGAGAACCCCTGATTTGGCCCAACTCATGCTTTCCTCTCCCCCTAGAATTCCATAGGTAAAGAGACAGAGGTGAAGACAAGGTCATACTTTAACCCTGTCCCAGAGCCAAGTCCCCTGGTCACCAGGCCTTCGCCCTATTTCCATATGGTCTCCCATAGCCTCCTAATTTTTCTGTGACATTTAGGGACAGGTCCTGACGGCTGTTGTTGTGTTTTGCTGAATCACAACGCAACGCGGTGTTTACCTTTTGTAAACACAGCGGAATGCAGGAGCTATGATAGAAGGGCTTACAAAATAGGAAACGGAAAGCTCAGGGAAATGGTGTGTTAACTGGCCCTCAATCTGCTCAGCATAATTTGACATAAGCTTCAATTCAATCTATTATTTTTGGTTTTTGTGACCTTCCTGACTTTTCAAACATGTCTAATACTCATTAAACTGTCAGAAACATAAGTTAAAATAACCAAAGCCACTAATACTAATAATTTAGTATTTAAAACTAAAGGAAACTTTTTTTTCCCATAATCAAATATTTTTTTTTTTTGAGACAGAGTCTCACTCTGTTGCCCAGGCTAGAGTGAGTGTCGTGGCGTCAGCCTCCTTCACAGCAACCTCAGACTCCTGGGCTCAAGCGATCCTCCTGCCTCAGCCTCCCGAGTAGCTGGGACTACAGGCATGTGCCACCATGCCTGGCTAATTTTTTCTATATATATTAGTTGGCCAATTAATTTATATTTATAGCAGAGATGGGGTCTCACTCTTGCTCAGGCTGGTTACGAACTCCTGACCTCGAGCGATCCTCCCGCCTCAGCCTCCCAGAGTGCTAGGATTACAAGGGTGAGCCACTGCGCTGGGCCCATAAACAACTATTAAGAACACTATCTCTCCCATAAGCAAAGAAACAAAGAGACTTTAGCGGTGCATATTGTGGATGTGTCTCAAGATGGGAAATCCAAGAATTCTAACTCTAGAACTTGTAACTGTTACATGAGTATAAAGACAAAATATCTGTATTCTTTCAACAATGTGGTCTTGCTGTTGCAGCCTGGAAAACAAACACGTTCAATGGAGCTATTGTTTATGCCACTCTATTTTATAAATCCATCCCCTCCAACTTAACTTCTTAGAGGATATACCCCCAGGAGGAAGAGGAAATATAGGAGGGAGAGGAAAGGAAAGCGGAAGAAACATAGAAGGAAGAAAATACAGCTGCTCTCTGAGCCCATGAGACCCTGATAAGACTGACAAAACACGGAGAGGTTGGGCAAGTCCACAGAGCTGAAAAGGCTCTGCAGCCAGTCCCGATGACAGGCCACAAATGGGGACATCTCATGGTCACCTGTGTTCTATTTACACACTAAATCACAAGTCATGGGGATGCTGGGAGTTAGTAACCCCATGTCAGAGGCACCAGACCACACTAATAGGGTTCTAGAAGTTAGCTGATGAATTCAACATCAGTGCGCTCTAACCAACTCCGAAGTTTATTTCTGAGTTGTTGTTGTTGAGAGGGGAATGGGCAGTGGGTATTGATTGAGACCTGACTCACCAGTCCATAAAAGAACAGCAACCATTAGGCATACTACATAACTTTTATCTTTCTTCTTCTATTAGACCATTTCTGTTTTACGGCCTTTATGGCTAATTGCTTATTTAGAACAGTGACTCCCAACCCCAGCTTCCCATTAGCTGCACCGGGGGAGCTTAAAAAAAAAAAAATAGATGCCCAGGTCATAACACAGTTCAATTAAATGAAAATCTCTATACCCGGGGCCCCCTCTAGTTATTTAATCTCCCCAGTTATCCACAAAATGGAGATAAGAGTGCCCAGCTTATATGGCGGCTAGAAAGATTAAATGAAACAATTTATGCCATGGGCTCAGCATAGAGCCTGACTCACCAGTAAGCTCTTGTCGTAATTATTATACCCAACCTAAAAAGAAGGGTTGCGTTCATTATACACACTGTGTACATTATAGATCTGCAAGAAGATCTCTGATTGATCTTTATGTCTCAGGTGAGAGGGAACTTTTATCTCTACAGGAGGTCGCCAGTTCTTTCTCTAAGAGGGTGGGGTGCAGAAAAGGAATACCACCACAAAGAAATTGGTGAGACCTGAAACCACAGACCCCAGACATGCCTGGGAGAAAACGGCTCATCATCATTAAATGTCTGCTGTCTCCAGCCCAGGCGCAAGACAGCCAGAGGCATCTTAATTAAAGGCAGCTTGGCAAATTAATCTCCATAATTCTAATGCTTCAGAAATTAACCTCCGGTCTTGACAAGGTCAAGCTAAATGTCAGTCCCAGATGGAACCTGAAGGAGCAATTCAGGTTTAAGATCAACAACACAGTTGGCCACACAGCTGTGCGTTCTTCCTCCAAATTGCCATCGATCTTTCCAAAAGCACTGCTCTAAGGACATTCAATAAATAACAAACAAACAAACAAACAACGGATCTGAGGTGGAATTCTTTTTTATTTTTTTATTTTTCCTGTTTTAGTTAGAATACATCTGAAGACTCAATAAGAGTTAACTTTGGTTTTTTTGGTTTTTATTTTTTTATTTTTTGAGACAGAGTCTTGCTTTGCTGCCCAGGCTAGAGTGAGTGCTGTGGCGTCAGCCTAGCTCACAGCAACCTCCAACTCCTGGGCTCAAGCGATCCTCCTGCCTCAGCCTTCCGAGTAGCTGGGACTATAGGCATGCGCCAACATGCCTGGCTAATTTTTTCTATATATTTTTAGTTGGCTAATTCTATTTATAGTAGAGACGGGGTCTTGCTCTTGCTCAGGCTGGTTTCGAACTCCTGACCTTGAGCATTCTGCCTGCCTCGGCCTCCCAGAGAGCTAGGATGACAGGCTTGAGCCACCATGCCCGGCCAAGAGTTGACTTTGTATCTGACCTGAAGTCTCATTTTGAATGGGGAGATGAAAAGAGCAGAAGAACAGATTGGTTGGCTTTTGCAGGTCAGCACGACCAGGAAGAGTGTATCTGACACTAGCTGACTATACGGCACACCTTTCTTACCAGCCTGGGGGCTTCAAGATGGACGCCGCCGTCCTGATTTTGTAATTGCAGACACAAATATATTTAGCCTCTGGTTAGCAGCAAGGAAACATGGATGCATAAAAAATAATATGGCACCAATGGGTGCAAATGTCCCTGTGTTTACAAGTCAGTCGACACGCCAGCTATGCTCCTGAAGTAGCTGTCAAGTCAGGTCACATCTAATAAGAGAGGAAGCCAATAATAAGAGTATCGCTGTTTTAATAAGGAATGTTTGTGATTTGAGATGAACCTTTTTAAATACATACATTTTATGTACAATCATTAAGCTGTCAAGAATAAAATGTAAATAGTGTTAATGAGCCTAAGGAGGTAGATAGAGCCTGCTAGAAATAAAATTACCGTTACAGATCACCAAAAAGAAAAAAAGCCATGTGAAGCAACATTAAACCCAATGACAGGTCTGGAGCACTGCTGTATAAGCATCTTATATCAAACAGCAGAGCTGTTATAAGCAAATCCTACAAGAATCTCTTTCATCATCATCCTATTTTCAGCACTGAGAATTTCACTCCATTAACTGGCAAAACAAAAACAAATTGGCTATTGCTCTCAAGATAGTCAACCAAAGAACTACAGCAGAGTATGAGCCTGGGTCTTTTCCGGGGAGGGAATCATTTTTAAGTCTCTGATTCTTGATTTCCCTGTCTCTAAAATAGGATGAGAGACTACTCATTTCCATAGTTCACCTCTCCCCTCCCTCACCCCACCCCCTCCCAAAAGGAGTAACTACTGAATATAGAAGGATAAGAAGGAAAAAGTGGGGAGATTTGTATTACATATTTGCTTGCAAAGCACTTACACTTTTATATGGGGTATTTCAATTAACCTGCACAAAAATTTTCTTAGTAGGTTTTTAACACGTACTTTCTCCATGACAGAAACTAAAGCTCAACGAAGTCAAGCCATTTGTTCATACAGAGAACAGAGTTGAATCTGGGTCTTCTAAATCACTTCTTCCTTTGCATGGAAGGAACTAAGACAGAACTCAAGCTACGACTTGGCCACGCCATGCAAAACCTCGGGTAGACGTGAGTCCAAGAAAGGCATCTTCTGTCTGACCAGAAAAGGCATGTATATCCCAACTGCAAGCAAGGGTTTCTCAGGCTACATGCAGATTCATAGTTAGACAGAGGTACACAATGGATTAGCAATGTCCGCAAGTCACGGAGGTGTTATGAGTTGAATTATGTTCCCTCCCCAAAAGAAATGCTGGGGTCCTAACTCCTAAGTTCAGAATGTATCATTATTGGAGATAGAGTCTTTACAGAGGTCATGAGTCTAGAATGAGGTCACCAAAATGGGCCCTACAATATGTACACACGATATCCTACACCACCGGTGTCCTTATGCACAGGCGGAAATTTGGACACAGGGACAGACAAGACCATAGGGAAAACACCATGCAAACATTGTAGTTAAGCAGCCAGAAGCCAAGGACATACCAGAAGCAAGGAGAGAGGCCTGAAACAGTTCCTCCCTCGGCCCCTTCAGGGGGACGATGGCCCTGCCCACGCCTTGATCGCGGACATCCAGCCTCCAGAACAATCAGACAGTGGAAGCGTGCCACTTAAGCCTCCCCAGTTCATGATAATTTTTTATAGCCGTTCTAGGAAACAAATGCAAGGGGTGAGAATGCAGTGTCGTAAGAGCCATCGATTTACAATTCTCTATTAGGAGGTGAGTTACCCCTCACATCCGTGAGTTACCCCTCATGGACCTCTGAGTCCTTAGCATGGTACCTAACATAGCAGCAGCACATTAAAAAAAAAAAAAAGTTAAATTGAATAATCTGGGAACAGTGTAATGGCAGTTTGTCCCATTGTCAATGTCGTGTTGCAAAATCAGATCACCTTGATCTTACAAGTATTCTTTGGGGAAAAAAGAAGAATTAATGCTCACACAAAGCAGAAGAGGAAAGCTGGATGGAAGATCTCCAGCAAACTGTAAAATAAATAGATACATTGAATAAAGAAGCTCTTTCACAGTGTCATATGTGTAGGAGTCCATAGAAAAATTACTAATTAATTAAAATTACAAATTAATTAGTTAATTAATAATTAATTGGTAATTAATAAAAAAAATTTTGAGACAGAGTCTTGCTTTGTTGCCCGGGCTAGAGTGAGTGCCATGGCGTCAGCCTCGCTCACAGCAACCCCAAACTCCTGGGCTCAAGCCATCCTCCTGCCTCAGCCTCCTGAGTAGCTGGGACTACAGGCATGCGCCACCATGCCCGGCTAATTTTTTCTATATATATTAGTTGGCCAATTAATTGTTTTCTATTTATAGTAGAGACGAGGTCTCGTTCTTGCTCAGGCTGGTTTCAAACTCCTGACCTTGAGCAATCCGCCCACCTCGGCCTCCCAGAGTGCTAGGATTACAGGTGTGAGCCACCATGCCTGGCCTAATTAAAATTATTGATTTTGATAATTAATTAAAATTATCCTTATAATGAAGGATAAGATGATTATTAACCTGGGTAGGATATTTTTCAGTGGAGACTCAGGCAAACAATACATGCAGAATGCTAAAGATACAAATGTAATTTACTCTGTGATTGAATACCATTGGATGAAGGTACCCCACTCATTTTTAAACTGTCTCACTGTGTTCACACATTTTTCAGTACCATACTATTTGCATGAAATGTTTTCAGATAAATATCATATTTCAGCAATATGTTCATAAGCCACAGTTAATAAAAAAAAATGTAAAATTAGCACACTGGTAGAGCTTAACCATCATAGAGACAGGCTCCTTAGTTCTAAAAGCTAAGAAACGTAGCTAAGGTGGAGTGATCTCATAGCTTTGCAGAACCAAACTGACATGTCTCAGCTTTTAGATCTGCTCCCAGGAGATACTTGTTTACGTCTACACAGAGACCTCAAAGGAAATTCATGCTGGTGGCTTTCATGGAAATGGAAACTCTTAGATGTGACTAGAGCTGTTCTAAGCAGCTCTCACTAAGACAAACTTCCTTGAACAACAATAATTCTTATTGGCATTTGCTACCTAGTTGCTCCGTGGTCTGCTGAGTGTTCACTTGCATTATCTCATTAAATCACCATGAAGACCTATGTAATACTTGCAAGCTTCTAGAGAGACAGGAATTATTGTTACTGCTATTTTATAAAGAAGCTGGGACTCAATTAGGTCACGTAAATTGCCCAAGTTCATCCGGCTCTGAGATGACAGGCTCCAGGTTTTAATTTCTTAGAAAGCATAGAAAAATTCAGAGGCAGCAAGATCTCACCTTCAAAACTAGTTATTTTGGAGAAATGCAGGAATTGCTAATAATTCTAATTTTTTTCTGACTTTAAGACTGTCTTTGAAGAATGAAGACAGTTATGTTTAAAAATTATCAGGTGGGAATAAGAATAGTCTATCTCATTCTCCACTTAGAATACACAGGCTCTTTCTTAGTTACCTACTGCCTTAAGTTTTCACCCTATTCAGAACAGCAGAGTTAAATTACAACAAGAAAGAGTACAAATGCTCCTGGATTTGGTTCCATTTTCGTTCTTTCCTTTAGTCCTGAAAAATTCAAATTCAAGAATATAAAAGACCCAGACTGTGAAAGAGTAAAGATACTATCTACTTCCCCTGCCTCAACACATTGTCGTTCGTATATTTTATGGTGGTTACATTTATTAAGAATTTACAACATGACACACACACTTGCAGTTTATTCTTAATAAGTGCTAATACATTTATGTCGGTCTTGCCAGGCTTCCCCTTCCACAAACATTTGGCTTCCCAGATTATATCCATGAAAATTAACGATCTGTCACTGGGCTTGCCTCTGCCCTAATGAAGTAGTTACTCAGAGTGATTGAAGTCAGGTGTGAGAAACTTGCTTCTCCTGCAAATGATAAAAACCCTTTGCTCATTCTTTGCACACATTTAATTAGGTGAAAGCAAAAGAAAAAAAAGAAAAAATTAATTACTGCAACACAATGATTTTGCATTTTGCAATGAGTAGAAAAGTGTTTTGTTGGTGTTTGAAAGCTTTCCTTCACAGAAATGGCAATAAACAGAAGACATATCAAAAATTGAAATGCATGTGCAATGTCTTTGCTTTGTGAAAAGCAAAATGCATGATTCATAAAGTGAATGTCTTTATTGAGCACCTCATAATTCCCAGAGCAAAGTGCTATGAAAAATAAAAACAGGGGGGGTTTGATAAAGAGTAACTGCGGGTAGAAGCAAGAGGCTTAGCCTAAGTGGAGCGTCACAGAATGCCTTCTACAGAGATGGCATTCAAGTGGAAAGCCAGTAAGCACTGGCCAGGAGGAGGTACCGAGAAAAACAGTTGAGGCAGAAGAAACATCCGGCACAAGGACCCTGACACAAGAACAAGTTTGTCATGGGGGCCAGGGTTTCTCAGCCTCGACATTAGTGCCATTTGGGGCTGGGCTGGATAATTCTTGTTACTATCCATAAAAGAAAAACCTTAGACCAACGAAACAGTTTAATTGACCAAAGCATTATTATCCAGTCCTGCAACCTCCAAACCAGAAGAGCTCCAGGGGGACCCTGGCACTGCCACGCGGTCACAGATTATTTACGGACATGAAGAGGAAGGTGATGTACAGAAAAAGACGTGAGGGACAGAAACAGCTGGGTTGGTTACAGTTTGGCATTTGCCTTATTCCAACACTGTCTGGACGCTCGGCTGCCTGTGATCGGCCAAAACTCGGTCAGTGATGGTGGTGAGTCAGTGACAGCCTGTTCACACAGCCCACTAGCTACTGAGAAACCTTTCCAGGCGTCCTCAAACTATGGCCCGAGGGCCACAAGGCACCCACCGAGGACATTTATCCGGCCCGCCGGGTGTTTTTGCCGCTGCTGCCTGTCCTGCTTAGCAGCCGAGTGAAAGGGCCCACAGTGCACACTCTCCAACGGTCTGAGGGACAGTGCACTGGCCCCCTGTTTAAAAAGTTTGAGGACCCCTGCTTTAGACTGAATGCAAAATATGTTAGGACGGAGTTTTAGGCTAAACTTAATTTAACACTAGACATTGTCTTGCAACTTCATGGCATGTTCAGCAGCTTCCCTGGCTTCTACCCCTAAATGCTGGTAATACCCCCTCATCTCCTGTACTTGTGACAACCAAAATGTGTCCAGGTTTTGCCAAACATCCCCTGGGGTGCAATGCCACCCCTGATTGAGAATCATTGCACTAGAGAGAAAGACAAGGGAAGAATTAATGAAATCCACAGCAAGGGACATAAAATCAAGCCAGAGTTCACGCCTTCAGGCTAGCACCACTTCAAGCCTTACAACCTCAGAGATCCTTGCCATCTGGAACTAATGCAGGGTTCCTTGTCAAATCCACACTTGCCAAATTTCAGTTTGACAAAACAGGGGACTTGCCTATCTTAAGGAACAAGGGAACCCCAGTCTTTAGGGCCCTGTGCCTGTGTTCGCACCTGAGCATCCTCATCAGCTTATAGTACCCCCTTCCTTGATCCCAAGCCTTGTGACCGGGCTCACCACAGTCTGCCCTCAAGGACTCCGCCTTCCTGGTTTAAATCAAGTCAATCAAGGCATCGGTGACTCTGCGCAAGAGGGAAACCTTACTACCTCAGCAACCAAGAGAGGAGAATGCGCTAAGATAAAAATGGAGATCGTAGAAATTACCTTCTTAGCATTAAAAAAAAAAGAAATGTCATGAGCAAACAAGGACTACAGAATTTCTCGTATTTGTATGCATATTTTTGTAATCCATAGTCTTTCTTTCCATATTAAATGGGATCGCTTGTATTAAATTCCTGTTTAATCAACAGACAGGTTTAGGGAAAAAGTGGATTGTACAGCACACCCCTAAATAAGCCATTAAATCACAAACAAATTGGCGAGAGGGAGACAGAGAAGCAGATCGTACTGAAGCAGCAATGTATTTACTACCCATAGGAAGTTAATGTTGCTCCAGGATGAAAGAATCATGTTTACTTACAGAACATGCAGACTTGGGGGGAGTCAGTCACAGCTTTTCTTTGAGCCCCCAATCTAGATGATGCTCCATGAAGCCTGTGTGAGCAAAAAAAAAAATACATCATTCCAATCCTTTCTTCAAGTATTGAAGTGGATTTCAATTAAATAAATACACTTTCCATTTAAGAAGAGTCTATAAATAGTGCTGTTTGGGCATATTTATTTACTTTGTCCTAAGTCATACCTACTAGAATTCAAAATTTTATAGGATATTTTACAAAGGATTATGAGTACAATTGCAATTATTTTATCCTGGGCAGGAGAAAGCTGGTGGTCTTTTTTTTTTTTTTATGTTTAACTTATCTGGCATTGATTGTGTGCCATGAAGTGCTAAGCATTTTTCTCATGTTGATGCATTGACTCTGACAACAATCCCATGAGGCAGGTGCTATGATTTCCCCCGTTTGTAAGATAAGAACACATGGGACAGAGAGTCAGTGACTCAAACACTGTTGTACAGCTACTAAGAGCAGCAGCCCAGACTGGCACCCAGGCAGAATGGACGAGCCCACCTGTGCCTAAACTGCTTCTCAACAATGATTCGAAAGGAGGAAACCCAGGATTGTTTGCTTTTGTTTACTTGTTTGGATAGAAATGAGAAGCACATTTCTCAAACTTCAGAGTTTTTCTCATGATGTGTTACTTTTGGGGTGCACCAAAAATTTTGAAAAAGTTCAGTTCAAAAATGGGGTTTGAAAGAACACAGTAGAAATTCAGGCAGCGTTCTCTTCAGAGTTTGATCCCTCTTTTAAGTGGACCAGAAAAAAGACAAAGTATTACATATGAGCAGTGGAAGGTCCCTGTGTTTATTTCTCTTGCTTAAGGTTTTGGATTTTAAGTGATTCTAATAATAAAAGAGAATATTGTGTCCTTATGTCAAATTTTAACCCGGTACAGAAACAAAAATCATCAAACATATGAAAGAAAGTTCTATTTATTGAAGACCAACTCTGCCCACGTGTTTGTTATATTGTCAATTCAGGCTTATAATTTGAAATATAAATAAATAAAAGACAAGTCAAAAAAGAAAAAAAAGAAAGCAGCAGCACAATTCTCCTAAGAATCAAAGGACTTAAGGCTCAGAGAATAGGAAGTTAAGGTACACACAAGGAAAAAAATACCTGGCTATTTGGGTTCAAAGACACCACCCCAGACTATTGTCTAAGGACCCTATTCTCTAAAAATTTAAGAAAAAATAATTAATAAGTTGCTAATCATCAACTGCCAATTTCTGATCAGAAATGGTGGGGTCCCCGGGTAGGGTTGGGGTAGAAATGGTTGACCCCATAGAAGTCTTTCTGTTCGTTGGTTCACTTTCTGGTACGATCATGATTCCATCTTATGGAATCTGACATCAAGCAGAGAGACCTTCAAGTTCCGGCAATCTTCCCTCTGCACCCTCTGTTCCCTGCTCCTTTCCCTCTCAAGATTGCTGGCCCCATCTGTACCTTTCGTTTGCTTCAGTTCTGTGAGACACAATAAAGAGATGAGAGACACTGTGCAGATCAGTGTGTCCTGATAATTCTATTTCAGTTTTGGGAGGCATCAAGTAGCAAAATATATGGTTCTGTCACTGACACAAACATATTCCCTAATAAAATGAAGCATTACAGCTGTCCTCAGGGCAGTGCTGATGTGGCAGTCAACACTAAAAGAAGGAACATTATTTGGATAGAATTTGAGCTAAGGCCATGCGTGGTGGCTCACGCCTGTAATCCTGGCACTCTGGGAGGCCGAGGCAGAAAGATCGCTTGAACTCAGGAGTTGGAGACCAGCCTCAGCAAAAGGGAGACCCAATATCTACTAAAAATGGAAAAAATTAGCCAGGCGTGGTGGCATACACCTGTAGTCCCAGCTACTCAGGAGGCTGAGGCAGGAGGATCGCTTGAGCCCAGGAGTCTGAGGTTGCTGTGAGCTAGGCTGACGCCATGGCACTCTAGCCCAAGACTCTGTCTCCAAAAAAAAAAAAAGAAGAATGTGAGTTAAAATAACATCCAAAGTGGAAAGATGACAGGACTATACATACAATTCTTTTGTCAGATGTCAATGTAAAAGAATAATTAGCAGTTTTCTTGAGTTCCCTAACCATCAATCCTTTTTTAGACTCATAGATTATAACAATATGAAAAAACTTTTTTTCTTTTCTTTTTTTTTTTTTTTTTTTTTTTGCTTTTCCCCCAGCACCTAGCTGGACCAACCATTATGCAATTTTTAGAAATATATAAATGAATGACTGTTTAATAATGCATGAATGTTTTTACCAGAAAAGGAATTGCTGAAGGTTATTAGGTGATATATCTCTTTGTGGATATAATAAGAGAGAAGAATTGGTAGGCAGAGAGTTGAAGACGAGTCTTATGAATAATGCATAAACTAAGACCAGGCTGAACTCCAGAGCCCAGAACTAGCTCGAGACAAATGCCAAGTTCAATCCACAGGCCCTCATCAAGTGGCTACTTTGTTTCAGGAATTTGTTACATATTACAGTATGCCACTTAATCTTTACGATGATCCGATTAAACAAACATCGTTAGCCTTTTTGTTTTTAAACAGATTAGGAACCAAGTCTGAGAGAGAGGAAGTTTCTTGCCTCATAGAAAGCACATCTGGAAATCACGCACAGATCTCTGCCAGTGTCCCAAGTAGGAACCCAATAAAGGGGTACATTGGCGACACTGACCATGATGGTATGTTTCCATCTCAGTATTCATTTGTTTGTTTGTTTCAGCATATTATGAGGGTACAGATGTTAAGTTTACGTATATTGCCCATGATCCCCCTCCCCCAAGTCAGAGCTTCAAGGGTGTCCATCCCCCAAACATTGCACATCTCACTCGTTGTGTTTGTATATACCCATCCCCCCTCCCCCCTCCCACCTGCCCGACACCCGATAAATGTTACTCCTGTGTGTCCACTTAGGTGTTGATCTGTTAATACCAATTTGCTGGTGAGTACACATGGTGTTTGTTTGTCCATTCCTGGGATACTTCACTTACTGGAATGGGTTCCAGCTCCAACCCGGAAAACACAAGAGGTGCTCTATCACCGTTGTTTCTTATAGCTGAATAGTACCCCATGGTATACATGTGCCCCATTTTATTAATCCACCCATGTATTGATGGGCACTTGGGTTGTTTCCACATCTTTGCAACTGTGAATTGTGCTGCTGTAAACATTTGAGTGCAGGTGTCCTTTTTGAGCAATCCCACTACTGGGCATCTACCCAAAACATCATCTCAGTATTCTTATACAGCGACTGGCTCTCAATGAAGACTGTTGATGGAAGGAGCCAAATAAGTCAATTAAAACACACATGAATTGATATTTGGCACATAATAGAGCACAGGTAGACCTATGGAATAAGGGAAGCCACGTTGGCGTATCTAAATTAGCCATATATGACTTGAGCCGGGAGAAGCTGCTTAGTAGTAGGGAAGCCAAAATGCAGTTCCTTCTGCCTGGAAACTCTCTTGCTCCCCCCCTCTTCACATAGGGAACTCCTGCCCACCTTAAAAATCTCAGCTAGGTCCCCACTTCCTCACGCCCTACCCTCTTCCTTGACAAGACCCAATTCCCCTGTTGCTGGCTCTCACAGCACACAAACCTCCCCTGCGTAGAACTTGCCACCATCAAGCTCCGCATCTGATTGACTGACCCCAGGGCTGGCATCTCTGTCCCCAGGAAACCACACACTCCTTCCTCGTGCCAGGGATCACGCTGGGTTTGGAACACCCTTGGGGCCCTGTTGCGTGGCAAGGAGAAGCAGGCGCGCAATAAATAATTTATTGGATAGGAGAATAAAAGGTTTGATTCCCATGATGGAAACCCACCAGCAGAAAGCCATCCCCAGCTCTCGGATGCTCTTTTTAAGCAAACCCGGCTGTGCAGAAAACAACGCTAATGATATTTCCCCACGTCGGGGAGCACAAACTCTTGAGTCAGCATTGCGTGGCAGCTGCATCTCATTTCTCCTTCCGCTTTGAGCCTAATTTCTTAGATGAGCGAGTATTACTCTGCCCTAAGAGGCAAGCCAGGCTGCCCGAAGGTTGCTGGCACCCATCGCGGTGAATGCAATGAGAGCACCGGCTTCCACGTGGTTATCTGCCACTGATTGGGAGCAGCTTCTAGGAGCACTGGGGACAGCAGAGAGAGAGACTGTGACGGACAGTGACCACATATGCTGTCACCAGACCACGCTGGGCAGGTGCACACATACTGCCGCCTCCTTCCAGCTGGAAGCAAACTGGATCTGGTCGAGATACTGGGACGACGAGTGCTTCTCCAGCGCAGCCACTCGCAGCGTCCCTGAAGGAGAACCCGTCTTACTGCCCAGTCCCGCAGCAGCTTGCTCCTATTAACCGAAGCTGGTGAAGCTCCAGACACCACTTTCAGTTTCTGTTTTAACACAAGAAGTCTGTTTTTCCCCAAAAAAGATGATATTAAGCCTCCGAGCACAGAGGTTTCTTTACGACAAGCACTTCTTCACACAGCGTGTTCTTTCTGAATCTTGGGCTCCCTCTTTAAGCCAAGGATCAAGGAAGGTGGGGAGGCAGAAACAGGCTGCAAGGAAGGTTTATTTTGCTATGATATCCTCGATCACAGCCCTTTAGCTTTTCATGAGCTTCGTGTCTCATTTCGATATGTGATTAAACTTCCTGGACACATCCTGCCCAGTTCCCTCCCCGGCCCTCTTAGTTGCTGTTTGTCAGATCCTAACGTACTGCTCCATGTTTCTCCAATAACTCCCGCTCTGGGTCCACTTTGGCTTCCCATCTCCCCCCAATCGGAGCCCCTTGAAGGCACCCTGGGGCTTACACCTGCATTTCCAGCCCTGGGTGGTCTCTGACTTCAGAGAACCTGATCGGGCCTTTGAAAATTTCAGGTTTGAATCCTGGCTGCACCAACTATTCAGAAAGCTACACATTTTTACTATAAAAAGGGCCTGAAAGTCAACATTTTCAGCTTGGCATTGTGTAAGGTCTGACACGACTAGACTCTCTCGCTGTAGCACCAAAGCAGCCAAAGGATATACACAAATGTGACCATGGGCCAGTAAAACTTTATCCGTGGAAATGCGAATTTCATGCAGTTTTCACATGTCAGGAAATATTATTCTTTTAGATTTTTTTTCTCCAACCCTTTAGAAATGTTAAAAATAAAGAAAGATCTCTAGTTCTCAAGTCATATAAAACCAGGTGATGAACCAAATTTGGCCCTTGTAGTGTGTAGACTGTAGTGTGTAGACTGGTTCCTACACTTACTCATTGTGTGAACTGGACATAGATTGCATCTCTGTGTGTTAACTCAGTTTTATCATCTGTACAGTGATAGCACCTCCCCGATAGAGTTTCCGCAAAGATTATGTTAGTTAACTTAGTATAAACATTTAGAACATTACGTTGCACATAATATGTACTCAATAGCATTGCTGTTATACTCTATGTTTAATAAGTGATTTAAATGTATTTGAGTTCACAGCCTGCTATCTCTTCATATTCAATCAAGTACTGAATGATTCATTGTCTCTCTCTTAAACATCTGGTTTAAGGGGATTTGATAACTCTCCTTACCTTAACATGACCACCAAATCCTTTTTATTGGTCTCCCCACCCTCATCCCCCACCTCTAACCCATCTTTTCCATATTGACCATCAGAATGATCATTCCAAAACCCCAGATATCACCATGTCATTCCTTTATCATAAGCTCCCTTCACTGTTTCCCCAAAATGATCTCCATGGATCATTGATTCCAAGAGGCATTTTAAAAAATGTGTTTCTTCTTTTTCTTTTTTTTTTAAAGAGCTATTAGGTTGATGTAAAAGTAACTTGCAGTTCTAGCATTGTTGAAATTTGCCATTTGATATTGGAATACATTCCTAAATAAATGCGGCTATGTTAGATATCACTTTAATGCACATGGCTCGCTTTATGTTTTTTTGCTAATGCCTTATTATTTGCTGGGTTTTTTTATATTTATTTTATACCATGGAAATGATGTTAGGCAAAAAGCAAATTCCAGCAATTTTTCTTATTCATGTTCAAAATGAGTCGTAAAGCAGTGGAGACAACTCACAACATCAACCACACATTTGGCCCAGGAACTGCTAAGGAACGCACAATGGAGTGGTGGTTCAAGAACTTTTTGCAAAGGAGACGAGAGCCTTGAAGATGAAGAGCACAGTGACTGTCCATTGCACGTTGACAACAACCAGTTGAGAGCCATCATCGAAGCTGATGCTCTCACAACTACAGGAGAAGTTGCTGAAGAGCTCGACGTAGACTACTCCACAGTCATTTGACATTTGAAGCAAATTGGAAAGGTGAAAGAGCTCAATAAGTGGGTGCCTCATGAGCTGACCAAAAAAAAAAAAAAAATCATCACTTTCAAGTCCCAAACACGTCCCAAAGCCAAACATGCACCAAAAATAGGTCATGGTCACTGTTGGGTGGTCTGCTGTTGGTCGGATCCACTACAGCTTTCTGAATCCCAGTGAAACCATTACATCTGAGAAGACTGCTCAGTAAATCAGTAAGATGCATGGAAAACTCAACACCTACAGCTGGCATTGGTCGACTGAAAGAGCCCCACTCTTCTCCACGACAACGCCCAACCACACTTCGCACAACCAAGACTTCAAATGTTGAACAAATTGGGCTACAACGTTTTGCCTCATCCGCCATATTCACCTGACCTCTCGCCAACCGACTACCACTTCTTCAAGCATCTCAGTAACTTTTTGCAGGGAAAATGCTTCCAACAACCAATGCTTTCCAGGAGTTCATGAAATCCTGAAGCATGAATTTTTATGCTATAGGAATAAATGAATTTATTTCTCATTGGCAAAAACGTACTGATTGTAATGGTTCCTATTTGGATTAATAATAATAATCACCCTGAACTTTTCTGTATCCAATCCCCTAAATTCTTCTTTTGGGCTTCAGGAAGTTTGAGTTGGACCTTGGTTGCTAGAAATTAAAACCTCCAGATTAATACACATGGTGTGCAACTAGGGGCCCCACACCAGGATAAGATTGTGCAATAAAATTCTAGAATGAAGACTCTCTTGAGAACTATGTGACACTTGGCCAAGAGCATGCATTAACCCTTGAGATAGGCTTAAGATATCATACTGTGAATGAGGCCATAGGCTGTTGGTCTATAAGATGACAATAAGGTCTCCCAAGTTACAGCCAGTCTGGTGGGGAAAGGGGGGGTCTCTGTTTTCTTAAATTGCTGCAGAACTTCAGGGATCCTTGACCAACTGTTTCAGCCAGGGTTCTCCAGAGGGACAGAACCAACAGGTATATGAAAAAGGATTTATTGAGGTAATTGGCTCACCGGACTGCAGAGGCTAAGAAGTCCCATGATAAACTGCTTACAAACTAGAAAACCAGAAAAGCCAATGGCATGAATCAGTCCAAAGTCCAAGAGCATCAGAACCAGGGACACTGATTCTCAGTCCAAGCCTGCCTGTTTGAGCCCCAGAGGAGAACCAGGGAGGGGTCTGACATCCAAGGGCAGGAGGATAAGGGCATCCCCGTTCTGAGCAAGACAGAGCAAGAATTCCAACTTCCTTGGGCTTTTTGTTCCATCTGGGGGCCCAGCCAATGGGATGCTGTCCTCCCACACTGAGGGTGGACCCTGCCCATTCATTACACCAACTCCCACCCGGTCTTCTCCTGAAATACGCTCTCACACACACATACCTGGGGCAGCCCAAATGATCCGGTCAAAAGCAAACCCACCTGGTTTTCCCTTCCAGCAGAAGAGGCACAGGCTACATATCTACTGAGAATAAATACCCTCTCCCAGCTATCTGGGCATCCCTTAGTCCAGTCCAGTTGACATCCCAAATCGACCATCACACCAGCAAAACCACAACAAAGATATTCCAAAATCTTAGTCTTTCACGTGCCCCTGGCACTCCTTTGTCTATGCCTACGGGTAGCACAAACGGTCCCTTCTTCAGCTCACTCTCCCCTTTGGCCATGCAGCTCTCCTTTCCTAAACGTAAAAGAGACTTAAAAAAAATGCATATAAGCAAGTGTCTGCACCTTGCCTTGGGAACACCGCTTCCAGCTCAGAGAGCCTCTGAGATCTCAGAGAGTAGGCAAGGCTTCCCCAAGACTAGCGGCCACATTTAAGCATGGGGTAGCATCCTCCCAGCTGTGACAAAAAGGAGTCAGATTTCAAAACCCAGGGAAAGCTTAACAACGTCCATATCCCTACCTGTACGCAGAAATCTCCTCTACTTCAGCACTGTCAGTTTTCTAAATGTTATTAGGAAAAAAAGGTATACCTAAAGAAGACTAGCCCCACAGGATGGTAACAGGTAAAAATTCTCCATGGCCAAATAAGTGTTTGAAGTTTCTGGTTAAACAGAGGCAGCAGGTGTACACAGTACAGAACTGAGGTCTCTAATACGTTACGTGCAGGGCTGACCTTAAAAACGGACATCATCTATCTTCATCCGTTTGGGCTGCTGTAAGAAAATGCCATAAACCGGGTGGCTTATAAACGGCAGAAACTTGCTTCTTACAGCTCTAGAGACTGGGAAGTCCAAGGTCAAGGAGCCAGCAGATTCGGTGTCTGGTGAGAACGGCTACCTGGTCCGTAGTTGGGGACGTCTTGTTGTGCCCTCACATGGTAGGGTGGGCAGAGGGTCTCACTGGAACCTCTCTTAACGAGGCCACTAACCCATTCACGAGGGCTCCACCCTCATTCCCTAATCTCCCCCCAAACGCCCCCACCTCCCAATGTATCACCTTGGTGGTTAAAATGTCAACAGATGAATTTTGGGGGGGACGCAAACCCTCCGACCACAGCCATGTCACATCACAGGTTTAATATCCCTGATTCAAAATGCTTGGGATCAGAAGTGTTTCAGATTTTGCATTTTTTCAGACTCTGGGATATCTGCATTATGCTTGGAGCACCTCAAATGCCAAAATGTGAACTCTGAAAGACTCCAAGAGCGTTTCCTTTGAGTGTCATTTCGGTGCTCAACAAGTTTCGGGTCCTGGAGCACTTCCCGATGTCCAGACTCAGGATGCTCAATCTGTAGGATGTGTTTCAAACTCATCTGACGATGGGTTTGTTTCTGTTTGCTTGGGGTAGGCAAATCATGTCTTGGGACAATACTGTACAAAAGACCCTGTAAGAAATACAGGGGATCGTTCTTTAAAAATCCAAGTAAGAAAAGCTCTCTGGGTGGACAAAAATGGAGTACAATAGTGGCCTGGGTTGCACAATGGATACAGCAGGTTCACTCCAGCCTGCCCAAGCCTTTCTCACCTCCGTCTTGTTGAACTCCCACGGCAACCATCAGAGTCGATTATACAAGTGACAGCTGAACGCCCACCAGGAAACAGCTATGGTCTTGTGAGCACAGCGGCCCAGGAAGCCCTATCTTTCACTTACGAGGAATCACAAAATGTCATATCTCACCGTCAGATCACCAGCCTCGAGTGCCCACAATCAAGCTCCCCGAGCTGCAGCAAAACACATGGAAGCACCTCTCCCTTCCAGGTTGACTTTTATTGCTATTATGGCACAACTCGGTCTCATTCCACATCATTATATTTGATAACTGTCATAAACCTGAAATCACTGCTTTTTGATGTCAGCACACAAGTCTCTCCCTGAACTGAACCCTGCCAGGCCCAATCAACAAACCTTCCTTTAGCTCCCCTTTTTGCATGCATGTAAATAACCTAACCGGTCACTCCGGTCCAGAACACCAGGCAAAGGAATCCAAGCAGGTTCTCAGATGATCTCACAAACCAGGAGAAGCACTCTACCTTCATCTTTTTTTTTTTTTTAAGGGAAGGCCATAACAGAACAAGTTTTTGGGGTTGTTTTTTTTTTTGTTTTTTTTTTCATCCTATACTCAAATCTGATGTTCTGAAGTTCTGAACAAAATTAAAATATTTATAGGGTGCCTGACCAGGATCTCAAGAGGCACTTGTTTTGATCCTTAGATTCTTTTTTCAAAACCAGTGAATAGCTCGGTGGTTTCAGGTTCTAGTTTTATAAAGATTTCAGTCTAGGAATCAACATTCAATCCTCCTGTGGCCCTGTTAGCAAAATCCCAGAATAAACCGCCATTCCTCGGTGAAGAATAATATGCTGTTTCCCTCCCCTGCCCCTACTGAAGAAGGGAACTTTTGGCATCCCAGTAATAAGCCACATCTGCTGGGGAACATTTATTTAATATTTTCATATTGTCAGAATTAGTGTCTATTATTTATCACTGCAGGTAAGATATTGTGCATGAAGATATCAGGTACATATCAAATGTTTAATAAACACTCATTTCCTTCTTGTGAATTTTTTCTTCCTATAGAAAGTCACTGTGGTTGAGATCTATGAAAACAAGAACACCCTTGTCAGGGCCCCGACCCACGACATAAACAAAATCCCACTTCATTTTGCCTTACACGAACTTGGAAGTGTCGCCGTGAGGTTTCCCGTCACTCGTATCGAAAGATACAAACTAGAACACCCTGGACATACTAGCTAAAAATGTAGACTGTGAAGTAAGATAGGTCTGGACTTACATCCTAGTTCTACCACTTTCTACCTGTGTGGACTGCGGTGAGAACCTGCTGGGCCTCAGTTTCTTCATCTCTAAAATGGGGATATGCCGAAATAAAATTTTAAAAAAATCTAAAAAAAAACCCGAAATAATAAAGAAATATAAAAAATAAAATAAAATAGGGATAATATGTGAAACTGCCGCAAAGGATCACAGTAGGAAAAATAAGGCAAGCAAAACACTTTGAACACAGAACACAGTGCCTGGTGCAGAGTAAGTACCGAAGGAGCTCGAGGAATTTCACCCCAAAATGACTCCTTGCTATGAAGAGTATTTTGAATTAAAGGCCCTTAGAAATCAACAGGCATTGGAAGGGAGTTTCCCTCCTTCTTCATAAAAAACCAGAGCCATCAAAAGGAACTTCCCTTTCCCTCCCTGTTGTCTCAATATATTGCAGGGAAGAAAATCAGGAATGCAACCACGCCTGGCCCAAACCCATTTTAAAGATAATGCCTGTCTTACAGATTAATTTAATTTCTAAACAGAATCATTTGAGTCCATCTGTTTCATCCCATCCATTCATTCTCCCAACTACCGTGTTTCCCCAAAAATAAGCCCTGCCCATAAAACAAGCCCTAGCAGGATGTCTGAGCATGTGCACAGTAGAAGCCCTACCCCGAAAATCAGCCCTAGTGCCGGGCGTGGCTGCACAGCGTCTGCACAACCCGTGCGTGTCGTCGTGGAGCAGGAAAGAACACGAGCAGCCCTTCTCATCCGCCCCGTGACAGCTCTAGTGCTCCACAGGGGAGATCGGGGCCGATGGCTCTAAAGGAAATAGAGTCGCAAGACATTCAGGATGGGATTTGGGGTTTGGAGAGTGAGGATGATGTTCCAGAAGATGACGACTTAACTGTATTTGAATAAATGGAGATTGTTGTACTGTACTTAAAAAAAATAACACATCCCCAGAAAATAAGCCTTAGGGTGTCTCCTTGAGGAAAAATAAATATAAGACCCTGTCTTATTTGGGAGGAAACACAGTATCTACTTATCCACCCTAGTAACCATTTATTGACACCCAAGAGCATGATCTATATTCCTCACCTCTTCCTCCCCTCTACAATGAGGGTATATAAACTTCTGGGCCCCATTGGAACATTGGGCAATCACCCATCTGCGATTCTCTATGAATCTCTTTCTCTTATTAATCGGCCTTATTTTGAGTTGATCTTTCAGTGAACCCTCCAGGGCAAAGGCGAAGTTTCCCTTCTCACCCAAAGTACACAATAAATCAGAGAGAGAGACAGATTTCTTTGTCCTCAAATGATTGAGAAAATGGATGCTTGAGCCAGAACTCTTTGAGTCCAGATTCTGGTCCTACCACTTCCTTGCTTTGTCATCTTAAGCAAAGTAGTTAAATATGTGTGCCTCCGTTTCCTCATCTGTACAAATGAAATAATACCTACCTTGTGGTGTTCTTGGGGGAATAAATGAGTTAATTTTTGCAGAGGACTTCCCGGCACTCAGCAACTGTTGTTTAAGTGTTACCTGTTAGGACCTGAATCCATACGTGCAACCTATTCATCCTTATCTGCCACCGCTGAGAGAGAATCAAAAGACAGGTGTCTGCAATAACCATTTGTTTTTAATGATTTAAGGACACAACACAGTAGGCATCAAACATGATTAGAGATGCTTACTGGGCAAAATACGACTTTGAGCCACCAGAGTGGAAATACCATGAGAGTCTAAAAAATCTTGATTTCAGTCTACACACTTGTTCTTAGCTGCACAGCAGCCTGATGTATTTGGAAAAGGCAATTATCGTGTCTCCTCCAAAATCAGACAGGGTCTTATATTTATTTTTCTTCAAGAAGACACCCTAGGGCTTATTTGCAGGGGATGTGTCATTTTCCCCTCAAAGCCTCAGCTTGCAGCACGCACAGGACGGCCGGGACCTGACGGGGGAGCCGACCTTGTTGGTGGGGCTGCCCGCACCTTTCCGGTCACCTCTGGGATAGTGGCTGCCCTGATGGGGCGGAGAAGGGCTGCTCGTGTTCTTTCCCGCTCCGCGACGACACGCACGGGTTGTGCAGACGCTGCGCAGCCACGCCCGGCACTAGGGCTGATTTTCGGGGTGGGGCTTCTATTGCGCACGTGCTTAGAAATCCTGCTAGGGCTTATATTATGGGTAGGACTTATTTTCCAGGAAACACGGTATGTGTGGTGAGCACCATGGGGCTCACTGAGGTCCCCTCTGCAGTTTCTTGCCCTCGTCCTCTAGCTGTTGGGAATGTTGGTTGCTGTCAGCTCCCAGCTGCAAGGCACTGCCTCACCCAGAGCCACGCCCCTCCCAGAGCCACGCCCCTCCCAGAGCCACGCCCTTCCCAGAGCCACGCCCCTCCCAGAGCCACGCCCTCCCAGAGCCACGCCCCTCCCAGGGCCCCACTTGACTGTGGTCCTCTCAGCCTCTCTGCATCTCTCAGGCTTCTCCTAGACACGGGAAGTCATCCTAAGCCAGGGAGGGCAGGCTGCCTTATTCTGGGGTGGAACATTAGAAAGTCCACTCGCACACAGCATTTTCTCCACCACTTGACTTTAGCAGTACTAAAGTAACATTTGGGGTTCAGTCTGCCTTATTTCTTTTGTCTTATGTCTTAACTTGGATGCCTTAAACCCTACAGTTATAACATTAAAATCCTGGTTAGATTCTGAAATGGAAGTTCTGACAAGGTTATGACACTAGGTGTCACACCACATTGCTGACAGAGTTAAACATGACAATACAAAGCTTGACAAATCCCTGGAGGTCCACCTTACATAACTACGGAGGCAGAACCCAGTTTAACCCTCTACTTTGTTCCTCTTTGAAGAATCCACGCTTCCCGGGCATTTTGGAGCAAAGGGCAAGGTATAGGAGACAGTTGAGAAAGAAAAAAAAAATCCATTAAACCTCTTCTTCAATCAAGTGGGATATTTTAAATCCCAGAGGATCCGAGGAGACAAGCAGGCTCACTGGTTTACGCGGTCATGTTTTTATGGGATAATTTCCCTATGCACATAACTACAAGTTGCACTAGTCATTGCTTATAGGGTTCACTACACCCATAATCAAAAGTGTTTCCCTCCGTTCCTGGTCAGATCATTTATAAGGTAAATTCCCAGACAAAACTCTAACTCCCACTTCCTGTCTGGGAGGATTTTTTCAATAATAAAAAAGGGGAGTGAGTTCAGTTGGTAAAAAGTAATTTTTGACGTCTCAAGACATTTGCAAAAATAATTCACATAATTAGGGAAGGAGCAGATGTGATCTTTGTGAATCTCAGCCTCTCTGGAAGTCAGAGATTCAGTGGCCAAGAATGTGTTTGGGGAAGGGGGAGTTGAGTTATTCGTTGGTAAGATTTTGCCTTCTGCATTATACCAAACAAATGTTATAAAACTTAGGTATGTTTATGCTATTCAAATGTTAATTTAATATGTTTTATCTATTGGGATTTCACCTTTTTTTTCTAGGAAGAAAACAAAATTGTCTGCAGCTATAAAACTTAATGTCAGCACTTGACTGGATCATCTCTTAGGGTCTTCTGATGCAGGATGCAGAATCATACGATGCCCTGTACCATTTCAGCGCAGACGTTGTTTGCTATGTGAGTGGACAATTATTGCTTTTTAAACAAGTGTATTGTTCTCTGAGACAGGTAGGCAAAAAAATTCACTTTGGGA
Organism: Microcebus murinus; assembly: GCF_040939455.1. Taxonomy (NCBI): domain Eukaryota; kingdom Metazoa; phylum Chordata; class Mammalia; order Primates; family Cheirogaleidae; genus Microcebus; species Microcebus murinus. The sequence goes on along the minus strand of NC_134131.1, from coordinate 11,790,782 downwards.
AAATGGCAGTATCCTGTATTACTCACAGATGCCAAAAAACATATAAACACATATACCAGAGCCGATGAATACACCCATGACTCTTGTTGGCCTTCTGAATCTACATGTGGTGAATTGCACTTGCAATGCCGGGGCTATTACTCTTAGATACACTACTAACAAAGCCCTTGAGATGATTAGACTCTCTCCTGCCTGAATAATTCCAGCAAGTTACACCAAATCATTTTACTCTTAACAATCAGAACTCCACCTGGAAAAAATTCAACAACGCCCTCTTCAACATCCCTCTGATTACTCTAGCCAGGATGATGAAGCACCTTGAACATGGACTGTTTAAAAGGTCATCATCATAACAGAAATTAGGTTGGAAGAAACTTCGATAATTGCCTCCAGAACAAGGCAATCATCAAAGAATCTCAAAGTCTCAGAAGTGATTCAAGCCAACCCTGTCCTGTTACAAATAAAGAAACTGAGGTCCAGAAAGAGGGCGTAGCTTCTTCATGCCCCAACTACCAAAGCTGTAAATAAGCTAAACTATAATGTTGGTCTCCCAGCCTTTCCTATTATGCTACATGTATTCGATTTACCTAATTGAGATCTAATTGAATCGCAGCATAGTGGAAAGAAAGTTCCACTTCTAGGAACTTGGATAAACGAAATGACCCTCTCACTAAAAATAACCAAAATTCGGATAAATACTTTAAAAATCGTCTTATGCAGAGATGATCAAGCAAAAAAATAAAGAACACTGAGGTTAAAACCTAAGTGAATGTAGGCAGAACACTGAATACAGCTTTGAACCACATAAGGACAATTATTAAATCTACTGAAACCGACCACTGGTTTCCATGTTCTTGCTGATCTCAAGAGACCATGCTGAGGAACACCCACAGTTTTACGCTGGACTAACCCTTAAAGCTAGAACTCCAAGAACTATCATCCCTTCAGTAAACAGGTGCATTAGAAAAGAATGTTCTCTCTACCAGGCGACCACAAGGCAGATTGCCTTACTGGAATATTGACACCAGAAGAAAAGGGCGGAATGCCGAGAATGTGTAATCCATCCGCTAGCTTTTGGGTGAGCTCACTGTCTGAAGCTTTGCACAATCCACCCTCATCCCAAACTGCACAGAACTTCTAATGGTACTATTTTGAAAAATATATAAGAATTCATTTAGAAATACACAAAGAAAAAGAAATTAGAAACAAACAACCCAACTGTTCTTTAAACAGGTGAATGGCTCATCCTTTAACGTCTCCTCTCTCATGACTGACCTGAATCTCTGCCTCGTTCTCTTTTTCTCTACACAAGAGGAGAAATTATCTAGAGGCTCAGCACCTTCATAATAGTCGGGAATTCATATCGTCTAGCGGTAGGCGTGAGGACTGATTCAACCCTTCGCACTCGCTTGCGTTTTCCTCATTATCCCCTCGACATCCCCTCCCTCGACATCCCCCCCTCCACATACCCCCCTCCACATACCCCCCTCGACATGACCCCCACTCGACATCCCCCCTCGACATCCCCCTCCTCGACATCCCCCTCCTCGACATCCCCCCTCGACATCCCCCTCCTCGACATCCCCCTCCTCGACATCCCCCCCATCATCCTCCTCCTCGACATCCCCCTCCTCGACATCCCCCCCATCATCCCCCCTCGACACCACCCACACTTGACATCTCCCCCCTCGACATCCCCCTCACTCGACACCACCCCCCCTCGACACCCCCCTCGACACCACCCCCCCTCGACACCACCCCCCCTCGACACCACCCCCCCTCGACACCACCCCCCCTCGACACCACCCCCCCTCGACACCACCCCCCCTCGACACCACCCCCCCTCCACACCACCCCCCCTCCACACCACCCCCCCTCGACACCACCCCCCCTCGACACCACCCCCCCTCGACACCACCCCCCCTCGACACCACCCCCCCTCGACACCACCCCCCCTCGACACCACCCCCCCTCGACACCACCCACCCTCGACACCACCCACACTCGACACCACCCCCCCTCGACACCACCCCCACTCGACACCACCCCCACTCGACACCACCCCCCCTCGACACCACCCCCACTCGACACCACCCCCACTCGACACCACCCACACTCGACACCACCCACACTCGACACCACCCCCCCTCGACACCCCCCTCGACACCACCCACACTCGACACCACCCCCCCTCGACACCACCCCCCCTCGACACCACCCCCCCTCGACACCACCCCCCCTCGACACCACCCCCCCTCGACACCACCCCCACTCGACACCACCCACACTCGACACCACCCCCCCTCGACACCACCCACACTCGACACCACCCACACTCGACACCACCCACACTCGACATCCGAGTGCAAAGGGTCAAAGGCAGTGGTCCTCAAAGCAGGGTCCCCCAGACCAGCATCATCTCATCTCCTGGGAACTTGCTGGAAAGGAAACTCTCAGGCCCCACCCCAGCCCTAGGTCCCCCCTCCCACTTTAACAAGAGAAGCCCCCCTCTTTTATCAGTTCCCTTATTGAAAACGTGGGAAAGAATCTGAATCCGAATCTCTGGGCGTGAGCCCCAGCGATCTGTGCTTTCATGAGCCCTGTTGGCGGTGTCGACGCATGGCAAAGTTTGGGAGCTACCGGTTAAGGGCCTCCAGTGCAATGTCGGGGAGCCGTGTCACCCAGAAACACGGTGGCACATTGCCAGTGGTGGGGAAGCAGGCTCAAATGGGCTTGCAGGAGTCAATTGTCAACGTTTCAAGAATTTTACAAGTTGATTAGAAATCTTTATACCATGAAAAATGGTAAACACTGTTATGGAAATTGGCAAACAAGCCGGTCATGGTAACACACGCCTGTGATCCCAGCACTCTGGGAGGCCGAGGTGGGAGGATTGCTCAAGGTCAAAAGTTCAAAACCAGCCTAAGCAAGAGCGAGACCCTGTCTCTACTAAAAATAGAAAGAAATTAATTGGCCAACTAATAAATATAGAAAAAGTTAGCCAGGCATGGTGGCGCATGCCTGTAGTCCCAGCTACTCGGGAGGCTGAGGCAGGAGGATCGCTTGAGCCCAGGAGTTGGAGGTTGCTGTGAGCTAGGCTGACACCACAGCACTCACTCTAGCCTGGGTGACAGAGTGAGACTGTCAAAAGAGGAAGGAAGGGAAGAGAGAGAGAGAGAGAGAGAGAGAGAAAGAAAGAAAGAAAGAAAAAGGAATTGGCAAACACTATAAATCAGAGGCCCCCTCTCCCTGGTAGAGCCTGTTTGCATTAGTACACAATTACAGCAATACTCTGATCACAGGTCTCAGTTCTCCTAAGAGGGCTGCAACCGAATTTCTAAAGTCAACCACCTTGAAGAGAACAGGCCTGCTTGATTACGCCAGGTGCTCCCCCTGCTCCATCCACCAGGAGCTGGAAAATGCACAAATTTCCTTAAAAATTTCAACAACTCACCATTGTTTTCAAAATAGAGTGCAAAAGTCTTAACAGGAATGAAAGGCACCACATAGTCTGGCTCTTCTTTGCCTTCCAGTCTCATTTTTTTTTTTTTTTTTGAGACAGGGTCTCGCTTTGTTGCCCAGGCTAGAGTGAGTGCCGTGGCGTCAGCCTAGCTCACAGCAACCTCCAACTCCTCGGCTCAAGCGATCCTCCTGCCTCAGCCTCCCGAGTAGCTGGGACTACAGGCATGCGCCACCACGCCCGGCTAATTATTTCTATATATATATTAGTTGGCCAATTAATTTATTTCTATTTATAGTAGAGACGGGGTCTCGCTCTTGCTCAGGCTGGTTTCAAACTCCTGACCTTGAGCTATCCGCCCACCTCAGCCTCCCAGAGAGCTAGGATGACAGGCGTGAGCCACCGCACCCGGCCCAGTCTCATTGTTAATCACCCTCCACTTCTACCCAATCTAGGATTGCTCCAAGCACACTGCATGTCGTTTCCCATTCCCCTTCGTCACCATCTCCACCTTGGCCATTGCACAGGGTATTTCTGCAGCCTGGAAGCCCTCCTCTTCCTCGCCCTGTAGATTCATTAGGTCTGAGACCTCAGGCACAGTCACCTCCAGGAAGTCTGACTCCATGCTCTTTCCTCCCAACCCTTCTCCTGCCCACTCTCCCCATCCCCAGCCTTGGACAGATTATGACACACCCTTCCCCCCGTCCTCCCAGTGCACCTGTGAAGTGTGTGTCAGCGTCCCTACACCTGTGTGACCAGTGGTAGGCTGGCTGCCTGTCTCTCTCTGTAACTAGAGTACAAGCTTCTTAAAAGCACAACTATTTTTTATTTTTTCTGAGACAGAGTCTCGCTGTGTTGCCCAGGCTAGAGTGAGTGCCATGGCGTCAGCCTAGCTCACAGCAACCTCCAACTCCTGGACTCAAGCGATCCTCCTGCCTCAGCCTCCCAAGTAGCTGAGACTACAGGCATGTGCCACCGCGCCCGGATAATTTTTTCTATATATTTTTAGTTGTCCAGTTAATTTCTTTCTATTTTTAGTAGAGATGGGGTCTCGCTCTTGCTCAGGCTGGTTTCGAACTCCTGACCTTGAGCGATCCACCCACCTCGGCCTCCCAGAGTGCTAGGATGACAGGCGTGAGCCACCAGGCCCGCCCCACAACTATGTTTTAATCATTATAGTATCACCACACCTATATAGTGGTTGATGTGTGATAGGTATTCAATAAATGTTTATTTCCATTAACAAATATCTTCCCTGGTTCTGATCTGCCTAAATATCTAAATGTTGGTGCTTCCTAGACTCCCCAAACATGCTACATACCAGCTTCCACTCACCATTTTGGATTTCTGGATATGGACAACCACCAATCGTTGTTATCCGTACCCATGTTCTGCCTCCCTAGTGACTTTTCTTTCTCAAGTTTGCAGCTGGACAGCTGGGCATGTTGGCTCATAGCTGTAACCCAGCTACTCTGGAGGCTGACACAGGAGGATTGCTTGAGCCCAAGAGTTCGAGTCCAGCCTGGGCCAGATAGTGAGACCCTATCTCTAAAAAAAAAAAAAGCAAGTATTTCCACTGTCCCATAAAGGTATTCTCCCCCCACCCCAGCCTGACTGTGGTCCCATTTCTCTCTCCGTGCTTGTCTCCAAAACCAGGATGTCTTTAAGATCTTAAGCATTATGATGCATGTATGTCATATTGCCTACAAGTTCGGCTCCTCCATGTGCACACCAAACAGAAGTATGCACTGTTATTCACCAAAGACATATACCAGGAAGAACATAGCAGCCCTATTCCTAATAGCCCCAAACTAGAACCATTTAAATGTCCATTCACAATAGAATGTGTAATAAACACAGCAGTGAGACTGACGTACAGCTACCTGCAAGGGAATACATGAATCCCATCAACATGATGCAGAACAGGAGAGACATAAAAGAATACGCATACTGCATAAATCCATTTATAGGCAGCTTCCAATGCAGGTGAAACTAACCTACGGCAGTAGCACTCAGGACAGCAGAAGGTAAATGACAGGAAGGAGGTACAAAGGAGCTTCTGGGAAGCTGGTAATATTCTGTTCCTTGATCTGGCTCCGCCATGACTCTGAGAACTCACTGATAATCCACTGATCACTTGTATACTTCTCCGTATGCATATTACTCTTCAGTAACAACTTTTCATTTGAAACGCTAAAATGTGTAAGAGACGTTGCAGTGGATGAAGTGTAAGGAGACAGAAAGTATCAGGCATGCATTCTCTGGTTGTCAGAGTGTTATGGAAGAGCTAAGACATGCACGTCTGAAAACTAAGCAATGTGGACTGTGAATGACAAGGAGAGCTCACAGTGGGGGGCTAGCGCTGGCTTGAATGAGCCAGTTGTTACCCACCTCTTCCCAGCACTGCACTGAATGACATCAGATTGACAGCTTGAAATCAGCCACATGGTAATATTTACACCACAGTAATGGGAAAATGCTACAAATCATAGCTACCACCCCTCCCCGCTCCCAACAAGAGCAGGGTGTTAAACATTTGCCAGCACACCAGTAGCGTAGAAAGCTAAATTATCGCTGAAATTCACACGGGCACCGGTATCTCAGTCATAACCACATCATAGTCCAGGGACAAAGAACGTAAGTCTTTACAAAGAATGTTCTAGAACAAATTTTTTTTCACAAGGTAATAAAAACAAAAGTGCCCAGAAACTCACTTTAGGATTCATCACCCTACTGCCCTCCCATGATAATATAAACTCTTACGTGCTTTTTGGAGACAGCATTCACCTCCACAAACTCTGGGCCCCACACATACCGTGTTTCCCCGAAAATAAGCCCTACCCATTAAATAAGGCCTAGCAGGATGTCTAAGCACGTGCGCAATAGAAGCCCCACCCCGAAAATCAGCCCTAGTGACGGGCGTGGCTGCGCAGCATCTGCACAACCCATGCGTGTCGTCGCGGAGCTGTCAAGAAGATGAGCAGCCCTTCTCATCTGCCCCGTCGTGACAGCTACTATCCCAGAGGTGACCAGAAAGGTGTGGGCAGCCCCACCAACAAGGTCGGCTCCCCCTGTCAGGTCCCGGCCATCCTGTGCATGCTGCAAGCTGAGGCTTTGAGGGGAAAATGACACATCCCCTGCAAATAAGCCCTAGGGCGTCTTCTTGAGGAAAAATACATACAAGACCCTGTCTTATTTTCAGGGAAACACAGTAGTCCTTGCTTTAGTTTCTGATGCCAATAGCTGACGACCATTCATTCTATAAATTCTGGATATTACAGAGGACTACAATTGATATATTAATATACAAAGCATCAGAATTTCTCTTGCCAGAATATGCAAGGATTGGAAACAAAATATCATCCAGAGACTCAAGAAGTCCATAAATCATGATATTGGGGAGAGCTGTACTTAGCAATCCAGTCTAGCCCAGCATGCTATTTACAAACTTATAAGAAAGCTTGTAGAATTTCAGAAATCCTACCGCCTTGTAAATAATGCATCCTGTTCTGTGAGAATCACAGTGAATAATACATCAGACACAGGGGATCTGAAACTCAGAACAAAGAACGGGACTGGGGAGGATTTCAGGTGACCTGAACTGTGTGCTCAAAGCTATGCAATATTACTAAGATTAACACCGCCTAAGTACATGGTGTATTTTTAAAAGAAGTAGAAGAAAAAGAAGAAGAAGAAAGAAAAAGGTGGAGGGGAACAGCTTTCACTTTTTAGAATTAAAAGAGGGACGATCTCCGTTTTCAAATTACGTGTGAAAGAATGCAAAGGAAAGCATTGTTGTGAAAGTATCAAATCCCTTAGACATAAGGTTATTAAAAAAGCTGGGACATTCATTTGTTGGTCTTCACAGTGCCCAGAGGAGTTGGGGAAAGCAATCTACAGCCGGCATATGGCGGAAGAGCAGGGGAAAGTTAAAGCAGTCTCCAAGCATTTTGATGAGCCAGCCTCAGTTCTCAAAATGTTCCCAGACATCCAAGCCCCAGGGCCCAGCTCAAACTGCAATCTGGTGTTCCTTTCACTCTTTCAAGGTGCATTGGATTTTAGGAGGTATTACATCATTTAAAAAAAAAACAAAAAACTGACAAGCAACCAGCCCAGGAAGAGGGAAAAGAACAACGTTGCCATGGTTTCTGTAGCCAGCTACAGGGAGGGGAACTTCCCCAGCCTGCATCTGGACGCTCGGGGCCGACCGGATGTGATGGATTACGTAGGTGTCCTTCTGGGCTGCCCCATGTGACTTCTCCTTTTTGCAGACTCAGCCCCTGGTCACAGAAGTGGTGTGTGACCCCAGTCTGGCCAATCGCAGCCCCCACGCTACGCTGGATGACATGGGTGCCCGAGGACTGGGGCCTGTCACCACTGCAGAGCCATCCAGAGCCCGTCCTTGAGCCGGTGAACGGATATTCAAAAGCAAAAACAGCCTCTTCTGTGGAGCTCACTGGACTGAGGGCATGTGAGGCCGAAACTGGGTGTGGCCAGGGGGGGAGATGTTTTGTCAAGATGCCCACACGGAGGGAAAGCGAGGCAAGAAATGGAGAGAGAGAGAGAGAGAGATGCTGAGCCCTGAATCCAGCTATGACAAAAAGCTAAAATGAACCCCACATTTCCTAGTTGTTGCATAAGCTCAAAATTCACTTAAGGTTTTTTTTTTTTTTTTTTTTTTTTTTGGAGAGCGTAGGGCACTAGAGCACAAGTATCAGTTGCAATGAAAAAACCTGAGAAACACTCTAGGGCAGGTGAGTTTATATTAGATACGACATAAATAGGTATGTTTTATCTGGATAGTGGCTTATCAGCCTTGAGCCAGGCCTTAATAGACTATGAGCTGGAGTGTCAAGCCTGCATCCTACCTGGTGTTTTAACTCACATGCTCAACCAGGTAGAATTTGGTCCAGACAGAGAGCCTGAGCCCAGTGCCCACGTCACAGCTGGAAGTCAGAGACACAGTCCTTGGTTTAGTTTCTGATGCCCATAGCTGACGACCATTCATTGTATAAATTCTGGATATTACAGAGAGCTATAGCATTGACAGACCATATTAATATACAAAGCATCAAAATTTCTCTTGCCAGAATACGCAAGGATTGTAGACAAAATATCATCCACAGACTAAAGAAGTCCATAAATCACAATGTTGGTGCAAGCTGTACTTAGCAATCCAGTCTAGCCCAGCATGCTGTTTACTAACTTAAGAGAAATACCATCTAGAAGAACTCTGGCTCTCTCTGGCCCTGGGTTTGTCAGTTACCAAGGAAGCAACAGCCAGGATAAATTGATTTTGGATAAATCCATGATGCCTAGGGTATGTGGCCAATGATCTTCTCAAAACGACTTTCAACACAGCCTTTCCAGAAAATAGACAAATGCCAACTTCCCCTCCCCAAAAGGTAGACCTCATGGATACAGTGTATTTTTCTCACCCTTGACAAACTTTTGGAAGTTGACTAAATTAGCTCTGCATATGGCCTTGGAAACCACTGTTACCTTTTGTGTATGCAAAAATAGTGATATAAGTCAGATGAATAAAAACATACTACCATGATAAGGTTATTACATGGCCAGTAAAGTTTTCTGTAAATCTGTAATGCATTCCTCAAATATAGACTCAGGTCATATGAAGCAAATAGCCCCAACCTTATTGCCAACAAAGATTTATAAGAAATATATCAAAATGGCAGCCCAAATTCCAACCCAAGTTACCAGATCTGTAAGAAAAAAAGAGAGGTGAGGTCTCATGTTTTCAAACTTTCAAATCCTTGGTTTACCCAGTCCAGAAAGACGGATCTGAGCTTGGGCTGCCTTCAATATCAAATTAAGGCAATATTTTAGTGCAGCAGGCATTGATACTTTACCTCCCCCCCCACCCTAAGCCACTCAGAGTTTACTAAGAAAACTGAGACTGCTCAATGTTTGTGATTAAAGCCCAGAGATTTTAAAAAATATTCAAAAATAGGTGTCTGCCATGGAAATCCTTCCTATTTCTGGCTTTATACTCCAATGTGACACCATGGTTTTCTGAAATAGAATGGGAAATAAACAGGAAAGTGTTAGAAATACTAATGAGTAGAATGCTGCGAATTCTCTTAGGTTTTTCAACCTCTATTTTGGAGTAAAGGCAATAACACTTCCAATTTTATACTCTCTATCTCCAGGTCTCCTAACAGCATCATGCATGACTGTTAAAATGAGGGGAGGACTAGACTTTCAGGTGGATAATGTTGCCAGGGAAACTGCCTACCTACGTCCCCATATGCGTATCACTGGTAGAACAGACAATTCTACTGCATGCCTCTTTTGTCTATGAGAAAACGGAGCTGGAAATCTGCCTTCAAAAATCTTACAGTTGCAGAGTCCCACAGAGAAGATGGGGTCTTTAAAATCCATGCAGAATGTTATTGCCATCCTGCCAAGCATTTTCCCAGAGGCCCACGGAGTAGCTTGCATCTGTAGGGTGGGAGAGAAGGAAAAAACGAACAGCAAGGGCTGGCAAATTCTAAGAGATCTCTCTAGAATGACCTGGAAGCTGCCAAGTCTGCATTCTACCTGGTGTTTTAGCTCATCTATGCAACCCAATGTAATTAAAAGCAATCTTTCTAAAGTGATAAAAATGACAGGAAATTCTCTTGTCCTTTTCTCCCCACTAAGAACAGGAGAATTGTAATGTGGAGGAGTTGTTTCTTTTGAGCTCTTTTTCCCCAACAGTTTCAAAGAAGGCAGAGACCCCAGTGGACAGTTCTAGCCTTTCCAATGTCCACTGTCATTTCCATCATCCAGGTGGATTTTCTGGTTCACCCGCTCTGGATAATGGAAATCTATTCCAGTCGTTTTTCATCACACGTGCCTGCTCTTCCTGCTGAATTTGGGGGAGCTGTGGAGCAGGTGAAAAGAAGAAAGAGAATGCTCAGAGCACCTGGGTTGAACCCCAGCTCGGGCACTTCCTTGCTGTGGATTGAAGACACTGATCCCCACTTAACCCTCACTCTCCTTATCAGTAAGATGAGGATGTCTACAGTAGCCTCACATTTATCTGGAGCACATATGAGACCACCTAACTATATGTGATCACTTAAATGTGAGCGTTTTTTTTTTAATTGTACCTATTCATTGTTTTATCGTCAACGTTGGAAGTCAGTCTATTTAAATGGGTATTAAAAGAAAAATGAGAAGCCCCAGGTCAAGTGAATGAGGAAAGGAACGAATATTTTATTAAATCATTTTTGTATCATCCTCTTTAAGGCTCTTTACAACTTTGTGATGTAAGGTTTATTACTCTTATTTTACAGATGGAGAAACTAAGGCTCCGACAGCTAAATACCTTTGCCTAAGGAATATAACTGATGAGCAGAAGAATCAGGATTTGAACCCAGGTCTGTCTCACCCCAAGACCAGAGATAAATCAGCCATATTAACAACCACCACCACCACTACATTATGCCATCACCCAGACTGACAGGTGATTAGATCCATTAGAAGTTGGAAGGGGGCCAAGAGGGCAGACTAGAAACAGCCTGCACTCGCCACTCTCAAGGACAGGGTCAAAGGTCGTGGGTAGAGATGCACCCGCAGATGGAGGGGGCATTGTGAACCATCAGAAGAGTGATCAGAGACGCTCAAAGTGTGAGGGAAGAGAGAGGTGGGGTGATCTGCTCAGCAACATGAGAAGGTACCTGGGAGAAGCATCCATGCACGGGAAGAGTCAGGAGGAAGACCCTCGGGCTGACACCCCCCAGCAGACACTGCAGCCCGAGCAGCTGCGAGGGGGCTCCCCGACCACATCAGGCCTCTGAACCAACTGAGGGAGCTTCTTGGAGACCGTGCAGCAGGTCCACACTGGAGAGCGGGCACCACGGGGTTCTGCCAGCTGCTGGCCCCGGGCTGCTGCAGCGACGCCACCCTGTGCTTTCAGCCCCAGAGCACCTGGTTGGCTCCACTGTGGCCACCTCCCATTGCTGCTACTGAAGCCAGCCGTCCCTGGGTCAGACTGGCCGAGACCCAAAGTCAGCAGAACAGAGCCCACTGCTTGTTCCCACAATGAGCAGGACGTGACTTGTTGACCAGCAGAGAGAACTGTTTCTCCAGGCAAACAGCCAAGGACCTGCGGTCTCGCACACGAGCCAAGGATGTCTGGTATCCTGCACGTGGTGCCAGGCTTTGCAAGACGCCGAGGACCTGTGGTTTCACACTCGACCCAAGGCTGTCTGGTATCTGCAAACGGTATCAAGCATTGAAGGGCATCTCTTCTGCTATGACTGGAGGAACAGGTGCTGCTGGCCCCTGGGAAGTCACGTAGCCACAAGTAGCCGGGAAAACAGCTGGCGTGAGAAAATAGCCGCGGGACACTTGCCTGATTAAACAGTATGGAAACAAAACGACTGGAGCTTTGAGGTGCTGCAGTCTTCCACCGTCTCCGTGTCTGTGTTCTTTATTTTTCTGGGACTGCAGCCAACTCTGTCGCGTCTGCGTCTTATGTCTACGTCTTATGTGTTCATCCCCCATCCTGCAATCGGGCCTCGACAGCTACCAGCCCAGGGAGAGAGCGAGGAGGGTGGGTGCCCTCACATGCATTGTGACTGGGTGCCGGGCACCCCCTCAATGCCCCCACTGGCCACCTCCCAGGGAAATGAGCAGAGTAGGCTTCCACCAGCCTTCCACATCTGCTGCCACCATCTCATCATCTCAATAGTGCTACCACTGTCACCGGCATAGCACCAAAGCAGCTGCCACAGACAGACCCAAGCAGAAGGAGAGCCTCAGCCACCATGACTCTCAGGCAGGACATCTCCCTAACCCTGACAGCCAGGGACGGCCCAGCCACTGCAGCCTGACAAACCACCCTACAGCTGGACACTGTCCCACAACCAACCCAAGCACCAGCTAAGGCCCTTCAACCTGCCCAGATGTTCACCAAGTTCCTGCAACCCATCTAGGCACCAGCCAAAGTCCCGTGATCCAGCGCCAGCCTACATCTCATGACTGGCCCAGGTGCTGGCCAAGGTCCCCCAACATGTCTAGGCATCTGACAAGGTCCAGCAACACAACCAGGCACCCACCAAGGTCCCACATCCCACCACGCCTCCAGCTGTGGTTGTGTGACATGTCCAGGCATGCCCCAAGATCCCACAATATGCCCAGGCACCCATCAAGGTCCCATAACCTGCCAAGATGCCAGCCAACATGCCTGCGTAGGTCCTGCAGCCCACCCAGACACTGCCAAAGGGCACACCACTTGCCTCGGTGGAGAGAGACTCACCTCGCCCCATGGCCTGGAGAACAACCCACCACTCCAAACAAATATCCCTCAGCATTGGCTCAGTCAGTGACAACCACAAGGGAATGGGACAAAACAGAACAGTTGCACTACAGGCTCTTTGTGTGCCTGCCCCTCCCCCCAGCCAGGTCTATATTCGAGTGTAGGACACAACAGTACTGTTTAGGGACATCTCCTTCTTTCAATAAGTAGGAGAGTTCCCAGCAAAGGAGAACAGGTGTACCACAAATCCTTCAGCCCTGAGCTGAGAGAAGAGCTTTCAGATTAAGAGAAACCAGCAAGCTGGGCGCGGTGGCTCACGCCTGTAATCCTAGCACTCTGGGAGGCTGAGGCAGGTGGATTGCTCAAGGTCAGAAGTTTGAAACCAGCCTGAGCAAGAGCGAGACCCCGTCTCTACTATAAATAGAAAGAAATTAATTGGCCAACTAATATATATAGAGAAAAAATTAGCCAGACATGGTGGCACATACCTGTAGACCCAGCTACTCAGGAGGCTGAGGCAGGAGGATCGCTTGAGCCCAGGAGGTTGAGGTTGCTGTGAGCTAGGCTGACGCCACGGCACTCACTCTAGCCTGGGCAACAAAGCAAGACTCTGTCTCAAAAAAAAAAAGAGAGAGAGAGAGAAAGAAAGAACAAAAACCAGCAAAATAACTATGGCAACATGAAAAAACAAACCAGTTTGACACCCCCAAGGGATCACAATGGATATATAGCAATGGCCCCCAACCAAAAGGAAACTGTCAAAATGTCAGAAATGGAATTCAGAATATGCATGATGAATAAAATGAATGAGGTTGAAGATACAGTTGAAAACCAAGACACACAAAAGAGACTAAAAAAATTTTCAGGACATGAATGAAAAAGAATACAGAATTAGACAACGTAAGAAAGGATATAATAGAGCTTAAAGAAATGACGGAGGCATCTAGGAAATTACAAAATACTGCAGAAAGCTTCACAACAGGCTTGACCAAGCAGAAGAAACCATCTCAGAGCTTGAAGACAAGGCTCTCAAACTAACCCTGTCAAAGATGCAGAAAAGAGAATGAAAAATCACTCAGAGAAATATTTAACTATGTGAAGCAAGCGAATCTACAAATTGTAGGTATACCTGAGGGAGACAAAGAAACAGAAAAAAGTATGGAAAGCCTATTCGAGGGAATTATCAAGGAAAACTCCCCTAGGATTGCCAGAGATTCAGATATCCAGATACACGATGGTCGCTGTACATTGGGAAGAATAGGAGCAAACGGGGCATCTCCAAGACACACGGTCATCAACCTGGCCAAAGTCAAAATGAAGGAGAAAATCCCACAAGCAGAAAGATGAAAATAAAAACTAACCTGCAATGGAAATCCCATAAGCCTAACACAAAACTTCTTAGAGGAGACCTTACAAGCCAGAAGACATTGGGGCTCCATTTTCAGTCTTCCTAAACAGAAAAACTGTTAGACAAGAATTCTGTATCCTGCAAAACTAAGCTTCATAGTTGATGGAGAAACAAAGCCTTTTCCAGGCAAGAAAACAGTAAGAGAATCTATCACTACTAAACTCGGCTTACAGGAAATATTCACAACTGCATTATACGTAGAACAGCACAATAGATGATCACCAATGTTATTAAAAAAAAAAAAGCTCTTATAAAATAACAACATAACAGGGAAAACAAAATAAGGCATCATCCAACATGAACAGAACAATATTCCATATATCAATACTAATACTGAATGTGAATGGTCTTAATGCCCCACTTAAAAGACATAGACTGGCTGAATGGTGGGAAAAAAATGGCCCAAGTATATGCTGTCTCTGAGAAACACACATCTAATTCACAAAGACTCACGCAAATTCAAGGTAAAGGGATGGCAAAAAAATTCCACACAAACAGAAACCAAAAGCAAGCAGATTTAGCCATTCTCATGGCACGTAAAACAGACTTTAAATCAACAATGGTAAAAAAATGTTTTAAAAAGACAAATAGGGTCATTATATAATGGTAAAAAGAGCAATTCAATAAGATGACATAACTATCTTAACCCTTTGCACTTAGATGTCGAGTGTAGATAAGGTCGAGTGGATAATGAGAAAAAAGCAAGCGAGTGCAATGGGTTAAATATATATGCACCTAACATAGGAGCTCCCAGATTCATAAAGCAAATTCTACTAGATCTGAGCAAAGAGATAAACAGTAGCATCATAATTGCCAGGGACTTCAACGCCCAACTGACAGAGCTGGACAGATCATCAAAGCACAAAATCAATGAAGAAACACTAGACTTAAACAGGACTCTAGAACAAATGGAACCAATAGACATTTAGAGAACAGTCTACCCCAAAACTACTGAATATACGTTCTTATCAGCACATGGGACATTCTCTAAATTAAAAAAAAAAATGAAATTATACCATGCATCTTCTCAGACCACAGCAGAATAAGACTAGGAATCAATTCTGACAGAAACTCTCAAATCTACACAAAGTCATGGAAATTAAGAAACCTACTGCTGAACAATCCTTGGGTCAATGATGAACTTAAGACAGAAATCAAAAGATTCCTCAAACTAAATGACAAATGGGAAACAAACTATCAAAATCTATAGGATACCAAAAAGCAGTCCTACAGGGAAAATTCATAGCCATGAATGCCTACATCAAAAAACACAAAGATAACAAATTAACAACCTAATATCACATCTCAATGGACTAGAAAAGGAAGAGCAAACCAAACCTAACGTCAGCAGACGAAAATAACAAAGAATTAAACAAAATGTAAGCCAAAGAAAACAATGCAAAGGATCAATAAAACACAAAGTTTGTTCTTTGAAAAGGTAAATAAAATCAATAGACCACTAGCCAGATTAACCAGAAATAGAAGAGAAAGGGCTCAAACAAGAACAATCAGAAATGAAAAAGAAGACATTACAACTGATACCACAGAAATACAAAATATCATCTGTGAATACTATGAGAATCTCTACACTCACAAACTAGAAAATGTAGAGGAAATGCACAAATTATTGGAAATACAAACCTCCCAAACCTCAATAAAGAAGAAAGAGAAATCTGAAACAGACCAATAACAAGTAGCAAGATTAAAGTGGTAATAAAAAAAAATCTCCCAACAACAAAAAGCCCAGACCAGATGGATTCAAAGCTGAATTCTACAAGATCTACAAAAAAGAACTGGTATCCATCCAACAAAAACCATTTCACAACATCAAGAAGGAAGGAATCCTCCCTAACTCATTTGATGAAGCCAGTTTCACCCTGATACCAAAGCCAGTAAAGGGCACAACAACTACAGAAGAAGAAAACTACAGACCAATATCCCTTATGAACACAGATGCAAAAATCCTCAACAAAATACTAGCAAACCAAATTCAACAGCACATCAAAAAGATAATCCATCATGATCCAGTGGATTTCATACCTGGCATGCAAGGATGGTTCAACAAACGCAAATCAATAAACGTGATTCACCACATAAACAGAAGCAAAAAGGAAACCAAATAATCCTCTCAATAGATGAAGAAAAAGCATTACATAAAATTCAGCAACCTTTCATGATACAAACCTTAAACAAACTAGGCACAGGAGGAACATTATTATAAAATCAAAAATCAACAGATGGTGGCACAGATGCAGAGAGAAAGGAATGCTTAATACACTGTTGGTGGGACTCCAAATTAGTACAGCTTCTATGGACAACAGTATGGAAATTCCTCCAAGAAAAAAATGTAGACTTACCAGTCAACCCAGCAACCCTTTGGTAAAGGAAAAAAAGTCATTTTATCAAGAAAGAAACCTAGACTCAAATGTTTATCACAGCAAAATTCTCAATCACAAAGAAGTGGAATCAACGTAAGTACCCACCGGTTGATGAGTGAATTAAGAAAATGTGAGAGACACACACACACACACCATGGAGTACCACTCAGCCATAAAAAGGAATGGAATAATGTCTTTTGCAGCAACTTGGAACTAGAGACCATTATCCTAAGTGTCTCAGGGATGGAAAACCAAACATTACATGTATTCTCTAATAATAGGAAGCTAATGATGGTCACACACAGGCACATAGATGTAAAAGTCATTGAGAAACAAGGAGGAGGGAGTGGTAAAAATTTCTCTGGTACAATGGACACTATTTGGGGGATGGGCACACTAAAAGCCCTGACTTATAAAAGGTAGCTATGTAACAAAAACATTTGCTCCCTTTTAGTATGTTGAAATAAAAGAAAAAAACTTATCCCTGGGTACAATGAACACTATTCTGGTGAAAAGCACATGAAAAGCCTCAACTTACCCGTTACACAAGGTATCCATGTAGCAAAAACATTTGTACCCTCTTCATATTTTGAAATAAATAAGAGTTAATAATTATTTTTTTAAAAAGGACAGGAATGTGACTTTATGATCTGTATCCAACTATGAACAGCTGCTCATTAATAAAAAGCCATTAAAGTCTAAGTCGGAACAGCAGGTCTAAAATTGTGTTTGAGGGGAAAAAAGTCCACCATTTGGTGAAAAGCCAGGGAACTGGGTTGGGGAGATCTGGACGCACAGGGCTGTTTGCTGTCTGTTCCTACCTCCCGGGCCGGGTCAGGTGACAAGACAGGACTCAGCCCCAGCTGGAGAACTCAGAACAGCAAAGCCCATATAGTCTTCGAAAGGGGAGAATAAGTGGTGGGTTGAGAGGAGATACTGTGAATAAACCAAGCTGGTGATTAGGCAGAGATCCTGACCAGAAGCTTCAAAGCGGGCAAAATGGTTTAGACACGGAGCAGGCAGAATTAACTATACTCCATGCAGTAAAAGCAAATCCAAAAGAAATCTTACATACATACATACAACATATGTTATACATACATATACATACATGCAACATACCAGGTTGTATCCCTTATGTTCCTCCCATCTGACATTTGGTGGTCACCCACCCCCACCCCACACAAGGTGTGAGCAGAAGATAGCACATTCCCAAGAGACGGTCCCCAAGCAAGCTCCCACCCTAATGACACCACGACCACCAGTTATGGGGTTCCTACTCAACAGGAAAAGATGATTTCAAAATATTTTTGAAGATGATTTTTAAAGATGATTTCAAAATATTCTTTTATAGGCATTTCTCAAGTAAGTTTCCAATTTGCGATCTCTAGCAAGCCCTGTTGTTTTCTGTTTGTTTGTTTTGCTATCGTGTTGGGAAACAAATACTCAGGAACTAATTGCTTGTGGGAAAAGGATGTACCTTTCGTTTTGTTTCATTTGGAAACAGCAAATTTTCCAGATGAAAATAAACAGTTAAAGAAAACTGAAGAATTAAGGGGGGGGGGATAGTCTTCTAGCGGCAGCTGACAGAAAGCAGAGATCCTACTGGTTGAGTGAAAAACAAAATTATTAGCTTCTATAAATGACATTTGGGGGTGGGATTCGCTTACGTCATAGTGAGATGCAGAGGGTCAAATGATGTCACCAAGACTGTTTCTCTGTCTCCTCGACTTTCTCAGAGTTGGCTCCAAGCTCAAATAATTTCCTTCCACGGTAGGAAGACGGCTCACACAGTGCAGTCTTTGCATTCCCTCAGCTCTGAAGACTAAGGGAGAGCAAGTCTACTGCTCTGAAGTCCTAAGTGCTCAGTGGGTCTCAACTCAGGCTGCTGTAACATAAATACCACACGCAGGATGGCTTAACCAACAGAAGCTTATTTCTCACAGTTCTGGAAGCTGGGAAGTCCAAGATCTAGATGCCAGCAGATTGGGGGCCTGGTGAGAAGTCACTTCCTGGTCCTTGTGCTGTGTCCGCACACAGAGGGGAAGGAAGAGAAATATTCCAAGTCTCTTCCTGTTTTTATAAGGGCACTAATCCTATTCATGAGGGCCTCGCCCTCCTGCCCTAATTACCTCCCAAAGGCCTCCCCCTACAAATACCATCCCTTTGGGTGTTAGGATTTCAACACATGAATTTGGAGGGAAGGGGAGGAAGAGAAACATGTGGTCCACGGCAACCAGACAGATGCCAAAATTTAATGACCTAGTAAGTCATTTAACGAGTTACAAGCAAGCAGCCATGGTTGCACGTTAAGACAGAGAGCCACAAAATTACAAGGCATTTATTTTAAAGGATTGAAGAAATGACTGGCACATTTGGATTGTTCTTTGCTGAGGCATGGAGATCCCGGAAATTGATCAGCGGGCCATGGCAGACACTTTCAGAATCACAGCTCCAGAGCACGCTGATTTCACTGCTGGAACTAGTAGCCAAAACCAAAAGAGAAAAAGACTCCTTCACATTCTTGGCCCAGTCCAAGAAAAAAGAAAAATGGAAAAAGGAACTGATGTATGAAACCCCATACATTTCTAAGGACTGAGGGGAAGGACCCTCCTGAGAACTAATGGGCATCTCTAAGTCTCCTCTGACTTCTACGTCTTTAAATTTCTGGAGTTTCACCTTGTTTCATTTTATATCCATATCACTTCCTCTGCTACCCCCTCTATATAAAAGTCTACAACCTCTATTTTGAGAATTTTAGGGTTTGATCTAGAGATAAGAGAAAATACTGGAAGCAGAGAACAAAACACATGTTGTAGCTGTTTCCCACCACCCAGAATTCTTCTCTGGAACTACTGTGATGCCCCATGGCAATCTTCAAGACTGCAGGAGAACACCACCCAAGGTGAGGTCCCCAACTCTTACCCCACGAGCCATGGCAACAGCCAACTCACCTTCCCGCACGATCAGAGGGCCACCACCTGTCTTCTGCCACCATTGACATAGAGAACATGCCCCCCTACAAATTGTTCCTTTACCAACAGTATCTTCACTTAAACAGAACTGGTTGACTTAGGGGACAAGATTGATCCCTAGGTATATCTGTCTGCCTAGTGTTACCGTGTTTCCCCAGAAATAAGACAGGGTCTTATATTTATTTTTCCTCAAGAAGACACCCTAGGGCTTATTTTCAGGTGATGTGTTATTTTTTTAAGTATGGTACAACCATCTACGTTGATTCAAATAGAGTGAAGTCGTCTTCTGGAACATCATCCTCACTCTCCAAACCCCGAATTCCATACTGAATGTCTTGCGACTCTGTTTCCTTTAGAACCATTGGCCCCAATGTCTCATGTCGAGCACTAGAGCTCTCACGGGGCAGATGAGAAGGGCTGCTCGTGTTCTTGACCGCCCTGCGACCACATGCATGGGTTGTGCAGATGCGCCTCGTAGCCACTCCCGTCACTAGGGCTGATTTTCAGGGTAGGGTTTCTATGGCGCAAATGCTTACACATCCTGCTAGGGCTTATTTTATGGGTAGGTCTTACTTTCAGGGAAACACGGTAGTACTGATAGGTAGGATGCCTTACTCTTAGTTGTGTGTACACATGCACACACTCCGCTCAAGATAAAAATCTCCGATGTGTGGTCCATAGCATTGTCCCAAGGGGAATAATGTCAATGATTTTGAAAGCCACCACCTCTTTGAAAATGTTTTGAAAGCTAATAAATCTTCTTAGAAAACGCCACATGACACAAAATCCTAACAGATGTGTGGACCCTAGTTGACAAATCCAGGTTAAAACACCCTAGTTCTAGGCTGGGAGCCAGCGCCCTCTAGTGGCTGAGGTGACAAGTGACTGCCTAGTACAGGAGAAAGGTATCTCAAAACCAGGGGTGATTTGCTTACTAAGACGTTTAGAAATGTCTAGAAACATTTTTGATTTTCAGAACTGGGGTGATGCTACTGGCATCCAGTGGGAGGATCTGGGCATGCTGCTAATCATCCTACAATACACAGGACAGAATTATCGGACCCACAATACCCATAGTGCTAAGGCTGAGAACCCCCGGCAGAAAAGGAATGGGAGAAACAGGGGGGAAAAAAACAGATGAATAGCAAATTAAAAAAAAAAAAAACTCATGCTAGAAGTCTACCTGGGCTTCCAATAAGAGCATGGGAGAGGAGTACCTACTCCAGGGCTGGGTGGGATGGTAGAAATCTTTCTCTTGTTACATTTACTGTTTACAGAGGCTACCTGGCTTAGCATGCACCACTGATTTATTTCCATATAGCAGACTCTCCAACCATCCACTCACCCTGCCAGGAATCCACTTAATTTAGCTTTAGCCAAATTTCCAAGTAGTGATGGCTACCAAAAATTAAAAAAAAATTTATTTGCTGCAATTCATAAGAAGGACCGTTCGTTTCCAGACGCTATTCTGTTAAGAAAAAAAGCACACTCAGGAAACCCTATATTTTACATTATATAAGTCATACTCCTCATGTCTCGGTTTCTACATTTCCATTCCCTGGATTTCAATCCCAACCACCTCAGGAGGGGCAGCCTAAGAAGGTGGTTGGTTGGGAGCATGGAACCTGGAGGCAAAATGATAGGTCCCATCCCAGCTCTCCCACTCAGTAGCTGTGCAGCCTCCAGCACAATATTCAGCCTCTCGGTGCCTCAGTCTCTTCATCTGCAAAATGGGATGACAATATAATAGTACCTACTTCATGGAGTTGTAAAGCATTAAAGAAATACTGAGTGCAAAGCATTTAGGTAATGACTGGACATGTTGGCTGTCTTTATTCGATCATCCTTATCCCCTCAGGTGTATAGAAAAAATTATACAAGACAAATAAGTCATTGTGTAACATTTTTTTAAAAAAGATTTTGTAGTAGCTACTTACCATCCAAAGGGTAAGGTATCCACTTTTAAATACATGTGTTTTTAATCTAAACTAGAATCGAACATATGTTCGCTAATTATCCCCTTTTATGTTTGTGGAAAGCTAGCTCATATGTCAATATTATTTTAGGAGTACGGCTCCTTCTGTTCACTCTAAATTGGGGGAAGAGGGAAATTAAAAGTCTCCATTAAAATGCCAAAGTGGCAAAACAACATAATCGGATTTGCTCAGAAAGGTTAAAAGGAATAAAAGTGATTCTCAGTCTTGTCTTCGCCGATTCTGTATTTTACTCTTCAAATTGTTTTGATGAGTCCCTGCTGGTCACGGTAGAAAACTCAAATAGTTTGGTCAAGGATACCACCATCTGGCCCACCCGCAACACAAACCTATCACCCGCTAGCCACAATTGAGTTTCTTGTCAAACTCCAAAGAAATCATTTAGCCTCCCTCTGCTACTTACATTTAATCTCTAAATATCTGATGCACTCATTTCTCTACCTTGTTAAATTTGATCAACCTTACTGTCAGATGCCACCTCCATCATAAAGAATTCTTGGAGTACATAATCCACCTCTCCTCCTCACCAAAACATGACAGCATCTTTTCTTCCTTTGAATTCCTACAATCTTTGGTTTACACCTGGCAGGTGCTTCTGAACCAGCGAACCTCACAGCACCATGCAGAGTATCGGAGATACACGTTTCCATTTGAGCCGAGGAAATGAGTCCTCTAATTCCCCCACTGCCGTAACGTACAGAACTTGGGAGAGTAAGAAATCAATTCCGAATTTGCAGTCTGGGGCTTGTGAGTCAAAGCCATTCCCTCTGGTTTAATCAATGGCTGAATGACACTGTTCATTTTACAAACTAAGCACCCAAGTCCTGTCCTCCAGAAATCAAAAAGAGTCAAAGGAAAATGTTGCCGGCAGCTTTACAGTCATGAAATCAAAGATGCAGCATCCTTAGGAAATCATCAAGTCCCTTCAGTTATTTGCAAGAATTGTCATTATTTGCAGACCCACGCAAGGTAAAATGTTAGCCTGTGGCCTGTGGTCCCTTCACCATTTTTTACTGGGCTTTCTCAAGTCTGCATCATTCCCCATTCCGTCTTCCATTTCCCCCATTACTTAGCTTAAATATGAGTTGCTCTAGAAGATCATTGGCAATTCCCATAAAATACAGTCCTGTTACTTTTCTTTTCTTTAAAAAGGAGCCTGATAATTGCAAGCTGCAACAAACGAAGCTGAAAATAATTCCCCAGGCAGTTGTGCATTCGAAATTAGATTAAAATGAGCCCAATTTATTTTTAAATGACCTGGTAATGTGTAGGAAAGATTTAAGCTACTTAAATTTTCATCAGTGGAAAACTGGGAGCCCTTGTGAAAATCAACTGTTGGTCACCGCGGAGGGAGAATGGACCCTTTCCCCGGGAGCCAGAGAAGTTGCATGGACGGATGGTTGTTTAAAGATTTACACCCAGGCAGCAACAGGAGAGAAAGACCTAATTTAACATGGGTTTAATCTGCTTTCAAAGTCTAAAATAAAGCAGGTTCAATGTCAGCTCACAAGCACACATGACAAAATCTATACTGGAACTAATTTCCTGATTAGGATTTGAAATCAAAGCCCTAAGAAGTTTCTTTGAGGTACTTCCTCTGCTTGCATTTGTGGTATGAAGGATTTGCTTCTCATTTCAGGGAATTAGGAGATATCAAACTTCTCCCATGCTCATTGCAACCTGGGTATCAGGACGGGGCATTGAGGCTGGGGTCTCAATATGTCTGCAGAGCCGTGTTCATTCACAGCCTTGCACTACTGACTGCATAAATGTTTCCAGTCAATCCCCACGTGGCTTCCTCCATAAAAATATTTATCTCCACCTCCCAACATTAACTGATATTGCCTTTGCACTCAAGGTAATGGCTGAATGTGATGAACTCTGGTATAAATGATACTAAAAATTATTAATCCAAATTAGTTTGCTCCTCACTCCCCCACACACACTTGGGAAGAGACCATTATAATTCTTCTATCATGGTGTACATATTTTAGTATAAATGTAAAAATCCCTCAAATGACTCATCTATGAGCACCATTCTTTATATTCCATGTACTCACCAGCAAATTGGTATCAACTGATCAACACTTAAGTGCACATATAGTAATAACATTCATGGGGTGTCGGGCAGATGTGAGGGGGGTGGGGGATGGGTGTACACACACCTAATGGGTGTGGAGTGCATAATCTGGGAGATGGGCACGCTTGAAGCTCTGACTTGGGTGGGGCCAAGGCAATATACACACCCTAAACATTTGTGACCCTGTAATGTTCTGAAATTAAAAAGAAAATTGAACGTTGTCCATTTCCCTACCTTCTTTGACAGTTTTACTTCATTTGGACATATTAAATGTTTATTAAAATTCTCCCACGAATTCATCTGACCCTGGTGTGTTGTGTTTTGTATAGAGGCAGCAAGGGTAGCAATTTAAGCCATTTACCTACAGCTTTAAAAAAGAATTTCTTTTGGAGGTGAGGAAATTGGTCTGCTTCGGTTTTTAATTTTGTTTTTTAGTTTTAGTAACTTATTTTCCTAGAAAATTTTTACTTTCATCTGACTTTTCAAATGTACTGGATGAAACTGAGCAAAGTTGGCTTTTATGGCTTTTAAAATTCTCTGTTTATGAGATAACATACCCAGAAGTACAAGTATAGAAGTTAATGATTTCTCCTATTTCAAGTGGGTGTTTTGTCTATTGGTGCTTACATCGCAAAACTTCTATTTTACAAATGTTACTGCTATGCTTTGTCGTTAACAGATACTTATAATTGTTATTATTTTATTGTGAATTGTCATCTTTTATATTATTTATTATTTTTTATTATTATTTATATTATTAATACTTTTGGGTTCTATGACATCTTTTTGATATTAAAACCAGAAATTTTGCTTTCTTTTTGTGTTTGCCTAGTATACTTTTGCTCATCTTTTAATTTTTAACCAAGATGACTTGTTTGGGGCTAGGATGGGGTATTAAGGCAATTTTTTTAGTCCATATCTAACTCTGGCCACTCAACCCTATAATTTATTAGAAAAAGATACTTTAAGTTTCTAGTGTGTCTTTCTATTATTACTACTATCATTGCTACCACTATTACTTTACCACTGCTATTGTTACTTGAGACTCTTACTCTGTAAATAACATCTCTAACTTTTTCTCTTGACTTCCTATTTATCCTTCTGACATCCCCTGTATTTCTTTTATGGGGGAGTATGTGGGTAGTTTCTTCTCAATGGACCACCCAGCAATGGCATGCAAGAAAAAAAAGTTAGAGACATTCTATGGCAATTAGTTGAGACAAATAGAAAAGCCAAAGCAAAAGCCTTTATGGGAATGTTGGGTCTGTCAAGATGCTTTCCTTGGAGGGGATAACATCAGATCTTTAATTTGTAAGCAAAAGAAGATGCTGAAGTTCTTCTATTTCCATAGTTTACTCCACTTACGTTACTTTGTGATTAATGTTAAGGTCTGTGTGTGATTAGACCTCTATAACCTTAACTCATTAACACTCTTCAACAAACGTAGCTAGCAGAGACTTGCTTGGGTGATGGTTGATAAAATTGTCACTTGCAGACATTAATTCATCAAGTGTGTGAAACTGAGATTTCTATTGTGCTAAGATTGTAGCTAAGAACATTGAATCTATTATATTCAAGAGCACATGATCTCCAAAACACAAAAGAGAATTGTATGGGAAAAAAAAACATACCAAGAAAATATTGGTTAAGATTACAGATATTCCCTTCTTAAATTTATCTTGCAAAATGTTTTACGGAAACTATGAGGAATACTTAATTCTTCTGTTCCTGTAACATAAAGACTTTCTAATTCTGCCACAGCCACACAATGCTTGCAACAGCAAATTTTTGCTCTTTGTGAGAATCTTATCAATTTAAATATTTGTATCATAATGCCATTCTCATTTTGACGTATTAATGTTAACAGGATGTTAATTTTTGATGTTTTCATCCTTTTTGTCATCTAATTAATTGTTCCTCCCTAATTTAATTAAATCGGTGCTGTCATAAGACTAATTATATCATATCTCTGAGTGATTTGATCTGTGAAATGACTTTAAAATGTGTTGTACTTGCTTCATATTGCCTGGGGGAAATTCACAATAAGAAAGGATACATTAATATCTCAGCAAATATAAATTATGCTGTGTTCTTCTAGTATCAAAGTAATTAGTTATTGGAGATTAGTTTGTGAAGCATTTGTTTAAAAAACTATTTAGAGAATGAGAGTTACAGAATATAAACCCTGAGTGATTTTAGAGTTTATAAATGTTGTCAACTAAGCTAATTTTGATGCTTGACACTTTGACCCTTTCCCAAGGAATGCTGGGATAGCTGTGCTATCTTACTTCTTACTTAGGTTTTTCAGTTATTAATGAAAGAGAGATCATTTCATTTTCATTTGACTCTGGAATTCTCACTCATATTTTTGAACATGTACACACACCTGCAAATACACAGCACACACAGTATTAAAGCATACTTTTTTTTTTTTAAACTATGCCAGAGCTGGTTTATTCTCTGTCTTAATGACATCAAGAACCTACGTATTTACAATCTTTCAATTCAACCAACCTCAACATTAGGAGACATTCTATGTCATGGGGGTGAAATGGCTTTTGAAAAGCGCTGTCTATGGAGCCATCCAGACTCAGGGTCTGACCTTGGCTGCGTGGCTTTGAACTTGCATCGTTCTGGGTCATTTCCTTGACTTGTCACTACCTGAAATTCTCATCTGTGAACGACAACTATAATGTCAACCTTACAGAATCATTCTGAGGATTAAATTAACTAATTTTTGTAAAGCACACAATGCAGTACCTGACACAGAAGCTAAACCCTATGCAGTCACGTGCTGCATAACATTTCAATCCATGATGGGCTGAGTATCTGACGGTGGTCTGATAAAATTACAACAGAACTGAAAATTTCCATCGTGGTCATCGGAACGTCAAAAATAAATAAATAAATAGCCAAAAAGTTTAAGCAAAAAATTCAAGAGTCTACACTAATGTAGACTTCATAAACACTGTACACTTAGGCTGCACTAAATTCATTTTTTTAAAAGCTTCTTCAATAATAAACTAACCTGAGACTTTATAAACACTATATACACTTAGACTACACTATGTTAATTTATTATTGAAAGAACTTTTTCTTTAAATAAACTTTTTAACTTTATAAACTCTTGAATTGTCTCATAATCTGTTATAAAGGTTAAATTAGATAATATTTGTATAGCATTTATTGATGGGATTAGTGGTGAATAAATGTTATAGCACATCTTGTATTTTCCTGGATAGAGCTGGAGCCCATTCTACTAAGTGAAGTATCTCAAGAATGGAAAAATAAGCACCGCATATACTCACCAGCAAACTGGTATTAACCAATATTAAATTAATATGGGTATTAACCAATTTAATTAATTTAATTAACCATTAAATATTGGTATTAACCAATATTAAATTAAGTGCTGACTTAAGTGGACACATAGGAACTACATTTATTGGGTATTGGGCAGGTGGGAGGAGGGGATGGGTATATACATACATAATGAGCGAGATGTGCACCGTCTGGGGGATGGGCACGCTTGAAGCTCAGACTTGTAGGGGGAGGGGGGCAAGGGCAATATACGTAACCTTAAAATTTGTACCCCCATAATATGCTGAAATTTTAAAAAATGTTAGATGTATTATTAGTCAGGGTTCTCCAGAAAGACAACCCATAGGATGTGTGTGTGTGTGTGTGTGTGTGTATACACACTCACTCATATATATACACACCCATACATACACACACACACACACACACACATTCTCATATATAAACACGTATGTATCTATCTATGGGGGGGGGGTTTCATTAGAGAGAACGAAAGCGAGAAAGGGGAAAGAGATTAATTTTAAGGAAATGGCTCACCCAATTGTGGTGGCTGACAAGTCCCAAACCTGCGTGCTAGGCAAGCAGGCTGGAGACCCAGGAAAAACCCAAGAGTGAATGTCTCAGTGTGAACCCAAAGACAGTCTTCTGGCAGAATTCTTCTTCTCTGGGATAGATCATTTGCTTTCGTAAAGCCTTCAACTGATCGGATGAGACCCACCGACCGCATGGAGGGAAATCTGCCTTCCTATCATAATTTCATTTCCACTAATTTAAATGACAGTTTGATGTAAAAAGTGTCTTCACAGCAACGTCCAGGTATGTTTGACCCCGTACCTGACACTGTAGGCCAGCCTCAAATTGACACACGAAACCAACCGTCCCATTAGCCATCCTTGGTACAGCTTTTCTTTGTGGAAGGCTTCAATTCTTTAACTATATTTCTTCACAGACATCATTTCACTTTCAAATTTTAATCTGAAGAACATTCTAGTAACACAGAACGGCAAGAACACTCCCCATATGAAGGGAACTAAGAGCGGGAGAGGGGGGCAGCAAAGGTGCCGCGGGCAGATTAGAAGCGGGAGCTGCCGTGTCCTGCTGCGGAAATATTTGGAACTGCTTCACAGAGGAAGCAATGCTCCAGATATCCCAGGAAAATGGGTGTGGGGGGGGGGTCCACAGTAAAGGGTATGCATGAGAAAGATTATTCTAAATTAAACAACGAACCCAAAACCTCACAGCAGGGTAAAGGCGGAGTGAGAATTCAAATGCAGCTCAGATGGTGCTGCTTCCAAGTGCCCCAGACTTGTCGTTGGAACGAGGAGTGTATGGACAAATGTCCCTGGATCTGTGACAGCAGCAATAGAACCTACACCCCTTGCTTGTCTGACCTGAGTCTTGTGACTTCACAAACGCGCCAGTCAACCAGACTACAGACTCTCTGAAGTGGCCCTGAGCCTTGTGCTTTTCCTTTGCATCCCTAAATAGTGTAACACACGCTGTTGATTCCTTTGTATTTATTCATTTATTTACTCTACAAATATTTACTAACTGCTTCCAATGAACCAGGCCCTGTAATAGGCCCTAACATTAAAAAATAAGAGGACTCACAAGAATGCAAACATGATGGTGATTATTGTGGCTGGATCATGGGTTCATGGGCATTTATTATGTTATCCTATCTTCTTCTTCCTCATATGCTTGAAGGTTTCCATAATAAAAAATTATTCATTTTTTTAAAAAAAATAAAAAAGAATTCCACTGAAGTCTGTCCTCATTTTCTTTGACAAATGTCTGCTTAAACCATTGAAAATACGGGACAGAGAAGTAGTTAGGCAAGTGGAAGGAAACCAGTGGAGTGTGGGTCCAGGAGCCCACGCCCTCTCCCGTTTTCCTCCCACCTCTCCCTAGCTGCTGCTTGTCAGGCACCTTCCCTTCCTGAGTCTCCGTTTCCTTTCTCCATCCTTTAAATGCCAGAGTTGTACCTGCCTGCATTGTCCCCTTCTTTTCTTCTCCCCTGACTCCTCCTTTCTTGCCATTCTCCTCTTCAGACTTTCAATAATACTATTCATAGGCTGAACCCCTCCCAATCAGTATTACCAGACCACATCTCCCTCCTAAACATCAGATAAGGATTGAAATAGTCCAGCTATTCTGGGGAATCTATTTTTAATTATTCCATAGGCATCCCCAAAACCAAAATATCAGAAATAGTCTCATCTTCCTCCTCCATCCAGGTCATTATCTATAACTGTTTCCAAGGGTTTGTTTCTTACCCCAGAGAAAGGAGCGATAACACAAACCCAAAATCATTCACCCAATCCTCCTAACAATCTCCCGAACTTATCCATTGTCGTGTCTTCTGCTTAATAAGTGATGGAAAGATGAATGAATAGAACTCAAGACCTTTCCCCAAATAATTCATTCTATAGAACAAAACACGGAATGGAATGTATTTCAAATACTTCATTCTATCTTAAGCTGACAAAATGTTCTGCTTTAAAAGTTGACTAAACGAATACGAATCCAGGTTAAGACTGTGAGAATCTTCCTACTGGCATAGTGCAAGAAGTACCCCAAAATGCTAGGCCCTAACAATCATATCTTATATGAATGATTTATTCAAAAACTGTTTCATTTAAAGTTTTGTGCTCAAGGTAAAAAAAAATAATAATAATAATCAGTGGTTTTGAGATGCTACTTCATCAATACTGGAAAGTGCTCAGTAAACTCGCTCACCTCAAATATAATCCACATAGATCGTATTGGAAACTTTCAGGATGCATCGAAGGACTCTAGCTCATCCACACATTAGAACCTCAGCTATTTGAAGTCAGTCAGCTGTCGCGCGGCTATGTTTCCACAGGGCTCTCTTCACGATAACAGTTTGACGGGAACTACACCAAAATGCATCTGAAAGCTTTCCTACTTCCTGTTAAACTGTTATCGTGAAGACAGCCCTGTCGAAACGTCAACCGCGCGGGACAGCTGACTTTAAACAACTGAAATTCTAAGGTGTGGACCAGGTAAACTCCTTTGACGCCTCTTTGAAGACCAAGTGTTTCCGACACAGTCACGTAACAGCTTAATTCAAGCAAAGATGTTGTCCCCCAGCAGAGACGCTCCAAAATAGCTTCCAATCTAAGCTGTTCTCACACACCCGGTGCAGATACTCTCAAAGCAGATGGAAGGTCATGCTGGAGGACCTCCAAGAATCCCTCCAATGATGAAACATAAGGGCTTCCCGTCCTGAAAAGATGGACATGCATATTAAAATGGTAGCGCTGTCATCATTCAAAACTGTCTCAAGAAACTAAAATATGTCCATTGCTACCATAACTGCCAAGCCCCCAGGGCCCACACACTGCCTTAAGAATAGAACGTGGCTCAAGGAACCACAAAATAGGCCATACTGAGATGTCGTCTAGCTGTCTTCTGTGCTCCCTGACCCTGGCAGTCTCTCCCCAGCACCCGGGGCCTGTCTATGGCAGCACTTTGGGCCTCTCCTCTGTCACGCTCAGCACTGGGTCTTCACGCATCTAGCTGAGTGCCCAGCAAAGAGCATGGCCTCATTGCTATTGGTGAAGTAAATGCGGAAATAAGTAACTTGAAAAAATTGGAGATCTTCCAAATAGAATATCATCAGTCTGAAAAGTCTGAGTCGTCAACACCCATGAAGAAATTCTGGGTAGCGAACAGGTAGGGAAAAAAGAAAAATCAAATGGCCTAAAAGGTTTTTTTTTGGTTTTTGGTTTTTCTTGGTTTTTGTTTCTTTGCAAATGAAAGGAAAATCTTGGCAATCCATATGCCTTAGAGCTTGGAAGAGAAATTCATTCACACACTTTATCTTCCTGGAGGCTGGTAGGTATTTGCATAATAATGAATTCAAAAAAAAAAAAGCTCCATCCCTCAACCATTAACTAAGAAGCTGAAACCTAATAAGGAGGTTTCAGAAATTATCATAGACCAAACAGGGAGCTGTTTTCAAACAAAAGGATTAGGCCCCCAGGCAATCCAAGAAAAATCCATGCAAGTTTTAATCATCACAAAAGAGGCACTAAACACTTATATCTCACAGGGGGGTCTGTGGTCTGCAAAGTACTTGGTGATCAGGAGGACTCAGTGACTTAAGGACTTCAGTAAAGAGTTTAGGAACCAGGGCAGTGGTTCGCAAGCTCAGCCTGCTTCAGAATGGCTGCCTTCCCAACACAGATGCTGGATCCAACCACAAAGTCTCTGATTCAGAAGGTCTAGGGTGGGAGGAATTTGCATTTCTAACAAGTTCTCAGGTGATACTGATGCTACAATGCTAGTTTGGGGACCACACTTTGAGAAACATTTACTAAAACTTTGGCAGAATATAAAGCAGAAACCCTAGGATGCAGGGTGAGATACAGGGTTGAACTTTCCCTTCTCTTCTCTCGTTCTACAGTACACCCTCCACAGTCTACTATATTCCACTTCTTGGCCTCCTAGTTCACACTCTTAAGTAAAGACGGCAGGTAGATCCAAGACAGCCCAGGGAAAGATTACGTCCTGCAGCTGCTTCATCTCCTCTGGACGACAGCCGTCCACAGGAGGCCAGCTCAGAACAGCCCAGAAGGGAACTGATTCTTAGCACACCTTTATTTAAAATGACAAAAATAGCTGCCACGTATTGAACACTGTTGTTAGTGGCATAAAACCCCAAACTCTGTAAAATAATTTAGAGAGGTTTACCGAATGTGTGTGACCATGGCCCAGAGAGCCATGTCCAAGAAGTCTGGAGTAAGTGGTCCTGATTTTATACATTTTAGGGAGACAGGAATTGTAGGTAAAAATCTTAAACCAACACATGGAAGATATACATGGGTTTGGCCCAAAAAGGTGGGACATTTCCAGGCAAGGGCTTACAGATCATAGGTGGGTTTACGAACTCGTTGATTTGTAATTAAAGAAACACAGTTTTGTTTAAAAGCTCGGAATGTTTTAAGTGAAGGAAGTCTGTTGATCAGAGACAAGCCATGCTATACCCACTCAAGTGACCTGCTAAGCACACTGATGGCATGCAGGGGATTTAACCTTTGCCCTGCATGGCCTCAGGTCCTGTCAATAATTTAGTATCTCATTGTCACAAGGAGTCTGTTTTATCAGTCTTATCTCCATTTTTATGTTAATGCTGGTTCATTGTTATATATAAACTCCGAAACGGAGGGAATATAACCCAAGGCATGTCCAACCTCCCTTCCCTTCGTGGCTGGAAACTCCATTTTAAGGTTTTTCTGGGGTTTCCTTGACCAACATGAGGTCTGTTAGTCAGCAGGGGGACTTGGGATTTTATTTTAGTTCACACTTTCCATGTGCTTCTCAGTAACACACTATATATACTTTAGTTTATCTGTACTTACTACAGGTATTCTATAGGTATTCTATAGGTATTCTATAGGTATACAGAATCAGCCCTCACTTATTCACAGATTCTGCGTATGCAAATTCACCTTCTTGCTAAAACTTATTTGTGATTCCAATCAATACCCATGGCGCTTTTGCAGTCATTGTCAGACAGGCACAGAATGATGAAAATTTGAGTAGGACGACACATGCATTCACAGCCGAAGTCAAACAAGGCAAAACTTTCAGTAGTTTCTTATATTTTAGCCCTTACATAATCAATAAAGTGCCCTTTTTGCAGTCTATTTATATCATATCTTTCACATTTTTGTGATCTTTATTGGTGATTTTGCTACTTAGAATGGCCCAAGCATGCTGTGGAAATACTGTCTAGTGTTCCCAAGTATACGAAGGACACACCATGTCTTAAAGAAAAATATTATATGTGTTAGATAAGCTTCATTTATTTATGAGTTATGGCACTATTGTCCAATGTTAATGAAACAAGAACGTACATTGGGAGATGACTTTAAAAAGAAACGCACATAAAATAAGAGTATGTGTTCATTAATTAGTTGACCATAATGTTGTGACCACAAGCTCATAGGAACCTAAACTTATATTTCTCTTAGGTGCAACAGTTCGGTATTTGCTAATTCACCATTCACAACTACTTTATAGAACATAACAGCAACAAATATCCAGAATCAACTGTACTTACAACAAAACTGGAGATGGCTTTTAATCTCTATTTTATAAATAAAGATAGCTTTAAGATGTTAGAATACCTGGCAAGGAAGTAGCAGAGTCTGCATTCTAGCCAACTCCAAAGCCCATGTCCAACCACACTGTCCTGCCACACTTTGGCACAGAGGAATTGCACAACATAATGGCATAAAACTCCGGGTTCAAATCCAGGCTCGGCCCTGGTGTGAGACTGGGCAGTTATCTCCCTTCACCTCAGTTTCTTTGTCCATAAAATGGAAATAATCGTAATTCATCAATGAATTAAGATGTGTAACATACTTAAAGCAGAGCCTAAGTTTCAAAACTGATATAGGATCGAGATCAGATCTTACAGTCAGACTTGAGGAAATCAAGCTGGCAGGTAAGGAAATATCAGCCCCATCTAACAAATCAGGCTCTCAAGTCTCAGGATATTTACATTCCTTGGGCATTGTGTGCCCACACATACAAGGACCAGAAAGAAAAAGCTACGGTTCTTTGTATATGGCAATGTATCATCTCTCATGCTGTTAAATGGCGGGAAGCACTCCGTGCATGGATTTTCAAGCTCATTCTCTCCATAATAACCAGGTCTGAAATAATTCTATTTGTCAATTCTTGTAAATCTATGGCTTTGAAATGTCACTAGCAAGTATCAGTTTCCCAGTCTTTTCCTAGGTGCAGAATAAGGTTCATTTCCACGTTCCAGAAAAACCAACCATGTTATGAAGATGGTGCTTGCTATGTCATTTGATTCTAAATAATACCAGGAGAGAGTCACTTAAAAGCAGAATCTTGGATTTTTCCCCCTTCTTTTTGGAAATATCCTAATACTGTCTTCAGTTTTATAGGATTATGTAAAGATCTAATGGAATGACACCTTTAAACCTCTTAAAGGACCTGACCAAGGACCCAGCCAAACATGGACCAAGGAGCATCCAGTACAGGCTAATTAATTAGTGTCCCTTCATATAATATTCTTCATATATCTGTTTAAACATGTATTTAAGAAGAGATGCTAAATGCCGCAAGGAGAGAAGGGTAGAGAAGAGGCCCCTGCTGGCCAGTCCGTCCATTACAAGAAATTCAACTCTAGCCTCAGACTCTAGAACTGCGTTTATCAACATGGGCACTATTGATGTTCCCAACTGGGGTAATGATGTGAGTAACGATGATGGGGTGATGATTTGGGCTGGGTAATGATGTGTTGGGGTAGGGAGTGAGGTTGTTCTGACCGTTATGGAATGTGTAACAAAAAAGCTCCTGGCCTCTATTCAATAAAGGCCGGTAACGTACCCACCAGTTGAGACAACCAACCACGTCTCAGATGTTGCCAACGATTCCTTGTTGGGTGGTGGGACGGAGGGAAGCAGGGAGGGCATTTAGCTACTTAGCACCAGTGGGATCGTGCTGATGTCCACTGCCTGCATCTGTGCTGTGTGGTCTACACCCATATCATATCACCCGTTCGGTACTTCTCATATCGGTCCTATGCCTGAACAAGTGGAGCAAGCCCCTTGGAGTACCACCTTCCATCATGAGCAACGGACTTGATATGCATATGACAAGACATGTATATGGCAACATGTCCCCCGTATGACGTAGGGGAACATCTCATAAACACATCTCTCTCCCTCTCATCTCACTTACAGGCTTGTTTCCATGCCCCTCATGAACTGGACTTAGGCACAGCACATCTGGCCTGCTGCTAAAGCCACCATGCTTAGCATGCTAGGTTTGTCACGTGACACCTCCCATTTTTATTATTCATATAACATTTTACTCCATAGCTATGTAATTTTTTGACCTGATGCTTTTGATTCTTAGAGTTTTGTTGGTTTGTTTTTTTTTGTTTTTTTTTT
Source organism: Microcebus murinus (assembly GCF_040939455.1). Lineage (NCBI taxonomy): Eukaryota > Metazoa > Chordata > Mammalia > Primates > Cheirogaleidae > Microcebus > Microcebus murinus. The sequence goes on along the minus strand of NC_134131.1, from coordinate 11,755,940 downwards.
TTTTTTTTTGAGACAGAGTCTCGCTTTCTTGCCTAGGCTAGAGTGAGTGCCGTGGCGTCAGCCTAGCTCACAGCAACCTCAAACTCCTGGGCTCAAGCGATCCTGCTGCCTCAGCCTCCCGAGTAGCTGGGACTACAGGCACGAGCCACCATGCCCGGCTGATTTTTATATTATATATATTAGTTGGCCAATTAATTTCTTTCTATTTTTATGGTAGAGACGGGGTCTCGCTCAGGCTGGTTTTGAACTCCTGACCTTGAGCAATCCGCCCGCCTCGGCCTCCCAGAGTGCTAGGATTACAGGCGTGAGCCACCGCGCCCGGCCTGTTTTTTTTTTAATGCCAAATCCATCCACATAAACAGAAGCCAAGCAAACATCATTTCTATTATCTTTTTAAAATAAGGGCTCTGGTTGATACCCTGGCAGTTTCTTGAAACACTGGTGACAACACTTTATTTCTACTGTGTTTCCCCAGAAATAAGCCCTACCCATAAAATAAGCCCTAGCAGGATTTGTAAGCATTTGCGCAATAGAAGCCCCACCCCGAAAATCAGCCCTAGTGCCGGGCGTGGCTGCGCAGCATCTGCACAACCCGTGCGTGTCGTCGCGGGGCGGGAAAGAACACGAGCAGCCCTTCTCATCCGCCCCGTGACAGCTCTAGTGCTCCACAGGAGAGATCGGGGCCAGTGGCTCTAAAGGAAATAGAGTCGCAAGACATTCAGGATGGAATTCGGGGTTTGGAGAGTGATGATGATGTTCCAGAAGAAGACGCTTCACTCTATTTGAATCAATGTAAATGGCTGTACTGTACCTTAAAAAAAAAGTAACACATCCCCTGAAAATAAGCCCTAGGGTATCTTATTGAGGAAAGATAAATATAAGACCCTGTCTTATTTTCGGGGAAACACGGTAGATGAGTATGCACATTTCCTTCCTGTTCCGTGCAGCTGCAAATACCCATTGCATGCTAATTCAAACTATTCCTTGGGTGATGATTTCTCCCCCTGCTGTTCACAGACTGGACCTGAGAGTTTTGGCTTAGGACACAAACCTAGCTGCCGCCTCTCAAAGTGCCTTGGAGCATTATTTCATATGTAGCCTGGTGCTTCAGAAGACTAAAAGCATAAATGCCTACACCATAAATAACAAGCAGCCAACGCCATATGGCTGAGCAGTTGCAGCGTGGCTGTGCATCACGTCATTAGCCCTTGCATTAAACACCCTGATTAACAACCGAGCGATGCTGCCTCCTAGGTCAGCAAGGCAGTCAGGAACTGGGGAACAGCAGAAGGTAAACAAGCCACAAATTGCCCCACAAAATAGTCTGATGCTTTGCCATGCAAAACCTATGAGGAGTATTGCCTCCGATTGCAGTCAAAATCTGAAAGAAGAAATCTGCAAATATCATCATCTAGTCCAATGTGCATTTACCTCTGAGGATAAAAAAATAATAAGGCCTCTCAGAAAGGAGGTAACATCTGTGCATTTTCCCTTCTAGAAGAAAATTCACTTTCTTTTGTTATATTTAGCGAGCATCTTACATAAAATCACCTTTGCTGGAGAAAAAGAAATTAAACTAATTCAAGAAATTAAGTTTCAGTCACAGAAAAAGTGACAGTTGCCACAATGGAAGGAAAAGATCTGTCTTAATAATAGTTGGCCATCATATAGATAGTATTTGATGTGAGCCAGGCGTATTCTAAGACCTTATTAATATATTGGCCGGGCGTGGCAGCTCACACCTGTAATCCTAGCACTCTGGGAGGGATCGCTCAAGGTCAGGAGTTCGAAACCAGGCTGAGCAAGAGCGAGACCCCGTCTCTACTAAAAAATAGAAAGAAATTAATTGGCCAACTAAAAATATATGGAAAAAATTAGCTGGGCATGGTGGCGCATGCCTGTAGTCCCAGCTACTCTGGAGGCTGAGGCAGGATAATCGCTTGACCCCAGGAGCTTGAGGTTGCTGTGAGTGAGGCTGACGCCACAGCACTCTAGCCCGAGCGACAGAGTGAGCCTCTGTCTAAAAAAACAAAAAAAAAAAAACTATCAATATATTAATATGCTTAATCACCACCACAATCCAGGTGATAGAAGGGGCCTATTATTATCCCAATTTCACAAATAAAGACACAGTGGCTCAGGCGCATGGAGGAACTTGGCCAGCTAAGCGGCAGAACTGGAGTTTGAACCCAGTGAGCGCGTTCCCAAGTCCAGGCGACTGACAAGTGCCACAGCCTTAGGGTCGGGGCTTCTGCTTTTGAGCGACAGTCTCGGACGTCCGAGCCTTATACAGGGCAACGCTCGTCAATAGCAACCTTACTGGCGATCAAACCTGGAGAAAGTCTCAACTTTTTAAAAAAATTCGGTCTGCTCGTCTATACAACGGGAATAATGATAATCCTTAATTATATCAAGAGGTAATTTACCTCTGTGGAAAGTGATGTGGAGATACCTCAAAGCGATGCAAGTAGATCTATCATCTGATCGATATGGTCATCTTCCCAAAAGATCAAAAGTCACTTTATGAAAAAGACACCTGCACTCGAATGTTTACAGCAGCACAATTCACAATCCTAAAGCTGTGGAAACAACCCAAGTGCCCATCAATTCATGAGTGGATTAATAAAATGTGGTCTATGTACACCATGGAGTACTACTCAGCTCAGCTTTAAGAAACAACGGTGATCTAGCACCTCTTGTATTTCCTGGCTAGAGCTGGAACCCATTCTACTGAGTGAAGTATCTCAAGAATGAAAAAAAAAAAAAAACCCACCACGTGTACTCACCAGCAAGTTGGTATTAATGGATCAACACCTTAGTGGACACATAGGAATAACATTTATCAGGTGCCGGGCAGGAGGGAGGGGGGAGGAGGGGATGGTATATACAAACACAATGAGTGAGATGTGCAACGTTTGGGGGATGGTCACGCTTGAAGCTCTGACTCGAGGTGGGAGGGGGGCATGGGTGACATACGTAACCTTAACACTTGTACCCCCATAATTCACTATAATAAATAAATAAAATAAATTAAACAAAGGTAATTCACATAAAAATTCCAGACACAAATAAGATGCTGTTGAGTACCATGTCACACACGGTTAAAGACTTCGCAAGATTCAGAATGCCCGGTTTTGCTCAACATCAAAGAACATACAACAAGGAATATTTTGCGACATGAAAAAAAGTGTGCATATCTACTTCAAAAGGAACGAGGCTGAGCTCAAAGAAAATTATGTGAGCCTTGTGTATGTAAATATATACACAACAGTAGGTCTAGATGCAAAAATTACGTAAGTCGTAACATTTTTATAGAAACTTCATCTTATATAAATACACACACCCCCAGATGCCTGTGTACACAAATATATATGCGTATGTACATATACACACACATACGTATACATATCCTAGAAGCCTGCAAGAGTATAAGGGAAAATATTAACAGTGGTTATCTTGCAATAGTGTCTTTCTGTTTTCCAAACTGTCTGCAGTGATCAGATAACTGCTTGATAATTAGAAACATAACCAGAGATGTTAATTTCTAACAGATATTATATGCAGGTCAGCGAAGCCTCCTAATCCATGGAATCATCTATTCTGAAATAAGAAAATCAGGGTAGCACTGAAGCCGTAGATAAGCCCATTTTAACATGAGTAATGGGGAGCACGTCTCAACACTCACTGCCGAGCCGCTTACTTTCTGAGGTTTCTCAAGGCGTTATTGGAAACAATGATCTCTCCAAGGAGAAAAAAAAAATAGTCTAACGGAACTGGCAATAGACTGACGCGTTCTGTCCTGGGATTATACGCTATGTGAATTGGCACAGCCCTTGAGAGAGAACTTGTTCTGGTTGTAGGAACTGTTCCTGGAACATTATCAGAAAGCAGCTCGCTCCTCGTTCCCTTGCAAAAGTAGGTCTCAAATCCCAACACACTCTTGCCTGTTCATCTTTCTGTGGCTTAAAATAACCTCTGAGTTTGATGAAAACCATGATGTGCATTTTCAGCATCCTGTCTCTCTCCCCTAGTGCAATCAGTTTCATTTTCCTAGACTGCCGCGTGAGTCACACGACATCCTTCCCCAACTGCCTCCGGTGGCCCCCTTTACCTGCCAGACCAGGCCACCTGCAGGGCTCCCGCGACCTGGCTTCAACCTGCCAGTCCAGCCGCCTCCTCCTGCACCCGTGTCAGTAGTCTACGCAGGTTTCTCACTACTCTCTAGTTGCAGCCCCTCAACTCTGGACTCCCTGACCTTGTTTATTGGTTGTCCCTCCACCCGAAACGCCTTCATCCCCCCACATCCCAGCCCATCAAAACTCTACCATGTCTTCAAAGCCCAGCTCCACGGCTGCCTCCTCAATGAACCGTTTGACACCCCCAAAGAGAACTTTGTTTCCTCCTCTTTCAATCTCCAGCTCTTTGTACTGGTTCTTTCTTTGAGACAGAGTCTCACTCTGTTGCCCGGGCTAGAGTGAGTGCCATGGCATCAGCCTAGCTCACAGCAACCTCAAACTTCTGGCCTCAAGCAATCCTCCTGCCTCAGCCTCCCAAGTAGCTGGGACTACAGGCATGCACCACTATGCCCTATATATTTTTAGTTGGCCAATTAATTTCTATTTTTTGTAGAGACAGGGTCTCGCTCTTGCTCAGGCTGGTTTTGAACTCCTGACCTTGAGCGATCCTCCACGCCTTGGCCTCCCAGAGTGCTAGGATTACGGGAGTGAGCCACCTCGCCCCGGCCTATACTGGTTCTTTTCTTAAAACACTCGTTTCTCCACTTTATATTGTGGAGAGTAATTAGATACTAGGACATCCATCTTTTCTCCACCTACAGTGCCTCCTGTATAGGTTTTTGTTGAACTGAAGACAGAAAGAGAATAAACTAGCATTTATCTAGAATATTAACATACAAAGTACTTCCACACACATGATCTAACAAAATCTTTGCAGTCTTACCTGAAAGACTCACATTATTATCCCCATCTTGTAGAAGAGATCGAGGTCGACTTGCTTGGGTGACCTTAGAATTTGCCAATGGTATCCCTCCCAGATAGATCTGCTAACAATTTCCTCCAAACCGCCTCCTTGTTTTTGCTCCCTGGCTGTCAACTCACCTTAATTAACCTGCTTCTCCAAGAAGCTGGCCCTGTCCCTGCTTATGAGTGCCCAGAAGGAGATTACAGACCAGGCTCTGTGCTTGCTGGAGCCTCGGGGGAAGAGAAGCCACACGTCCCCTAAAGCTCACACCTGTTAGAGTGGCCATCAAGTCTACTCTCATGACCTAATCACTGCCCACCCCAATAAAAAGCCCCATCTCCTAAAACCATCACCTTGGGGATGAGGATCTCAATAGATGAATTCTGGGTGGACACGAACATTCAAACATAGTACCTAGGAAGGTGCTAAAACATTAAACTTGCTCTCACAAATCCCAATAAACTACTCATTACTAACAGAAATCCTTTATTAATTCACATTTAGCCAATAAAAATTTATTAAATATCTATTACTAGGGGCCAGACACTGTGCCATTTCACCTGACTGCACTAATAATAATAATAATAATAAAGGCCAGCCTATTTAATGCCTCAAGTTTTCAAATCTGAGCTGTCTTTTCCAAAGAATCCTTAGTTTTTCTCCCCTTTGCTACATCATGCTGCTGTTAAGAATCAAATCTCAATGTAAGAACTTTAACAGTATATCCTGCCACACGGTCAGTGGTGGAAGCAAATGAATGAGAAATGCATGCATTCCGGTCGGAACAGTATCGAGAGCCCCAGTTCCATGTGACTCTTTGAAAATACAAAGAGGAATCAAACGCCATGCTTGGGACCCACACTCAGATGAAGACAAATGAGAACCCAATGGGGAGGAGACAAACTCCAGCATGTGTTACTCGCTCCCCATGCAGATTCCTGAGCTGTCTGCCTTGGGGATTGTGGGTTGGCAGGTCTGAGGCAGGGCTCCAGATCCATGAGGTCCACGTGCCCCTGAGTGGACCCCCATACTGGTGGCAGAAGGGCTTGACGATTAGGTCAGGGCTCAAAAATGGAGCGGCTCATCAGAACACCCCTGGGAGAGGAACTAGAATATTTACAGATATAGTGACAGAAAAAAGAAAACATACATATATATATATATATATATATATTTTGCACTAAGTCTACGTGCCCAGAATGTTCCAAATGATGTAGTCCCATAATGAAAGATGCTAAAAGGAACAGGTCTTACAGCTGAAGACTTTTGTCAGGAGAAGAGAGATACGCTCCAAAAGGTTTCTCTTGCCCATCATCGCTACGCCTTCACTTTGCTGCAAAGGGAACTCTCAGGGTGAAAGGCCAGTTTCATTTCACCTCTGCAGTCCCAGTCTCTCCAGACCTTAAGGGGGAAGAGATCTGGTGATAGAAACGTGGTTGATATACAGCTTGTCTGTGTGCTCATGGGCTACTGCCACATGCCATTTCACATAGGTTACTCAACAACCCTTAGACAGCAGAACTCAGCTACTCTCAGACGGAGCTAAATGTAAAGCAGTGTCCGCAGGACAAGTCTATACGAGGTCGATAACTCATACTGAACCCTTGAAAGTCTCTTGCTAGAATCGCCTGTCTGCAGACAGAGTGGGAGTTGTTTGCAAGAGGACCAATGACTGGCCTAGGGCCTGCGTTGATCCATGTCACCAAGTCCTCTTCCTACTGGCATTGCAATCCTCAGCAGAGATTAACTCATGCCAACGAGGATGAATTCATTTTCAAATCATCCGGATTCATGGCTAGGTTATTTACCTAGTATAAATCCGGCCTGATATAAATTTGTCATTCACAAACCACGGTTCAAGCCAATCTTGTTTTTTCTTTTCTAAATTGGGTACTGATATGGCAGGACAATAAATATATCCTCAAATTCGCCCAGAGAACAAATTTACTGTTATCATTGCTTTCCTATACGTTTTCTCTTCCAGAGGATCATCGGATAATGGGTAATTTAATCTCCTTTTAAATAGACACCTCTTATAACTGTATTAAAGATAATCAAGTATATTACAGCCTCTTTTAAACAGTACTAATATTCTATTCAAATATACATCTATTAAGAAACACCTGTGTAGAGGATCACATAAATAAGATTCAGAAAACAGGGACTTTGGGACTTCGCAGCCATCATGCACATTAAAACGAAAAGTAACAAAATGGAAAACTATTTAACTCTGATTAATTAACCATATGGTATTAAATATTAAGTAAAATTCCCTAGCTGAAGAAAGGAAACAAAACGGGCAATTAGGATTCTATTATATCAACTTAACAAAAAAAAATTCCAGCCTACGTCTCTACATACGTATGTCAATTTAGTTTGTCACACATGCAAATCCTGAGTTAATAGACACTGAACAAGTGTTTGTAGAAAGGGAACTTACAGCTTCAAAACATACTTTTTTTTTTTTTTTTTTGAGACAGAGTCTCGCTTTGTTGCCTAGGCTAGAGTGAGTGCCCTGGCGTCAGCCTAGCTCACAGCAACCTCAATCTCCTGGCTCAAGCAATCCTTCTGCCTCAGCCTCCCAAGTAGCTGGTACTACAGGCATGCGCCACCATGCCCAGCTAATTTTTTATATATATATATATATTAGTTGGCCAATTAATTTCTTTCTATTTATAGTAGAGACGGGGTCTCGCTCTTGTTCAGGCTGGTTTCGAACTCCTGACCTCGAGCAATCCGCCCGCCTCGGCCTCCCAGAGAGCTAGGATTACAGGCGTGAGCCACCACGCCCGGCCCAAAACATACTTTTTAAAAAAAAAAAAAAAGAAAAAAAAATGCTTAGTCATGAAACCGGAAGATTAGGTCCTGGTGGCCAACTTGACCATTTTTTTAGCCACTTTAAGATCCTGGGAATGGAGAAGAGAGAAGGAACAAGAGGAGCAAGAGGCTAACCATCGATCATCAGATACTGGCAGAGACGACAAATTAAAGGCTTCTTTGGCCACTGTGATTCACCCACACTTCACCTCAAAATCTGAGCTAATTTGTGGATCCCCCTCACATTTCGTTGTCATGTCCTCCTGTGCTGCTACCAACTGACCCCCTAGATCCTGACGGAGTGAGAAATTCAACCTCCAGAAAGACTGAGTTTGGTCTGGAGTTTCTTCCCCTAACGTGGCTTTCTATGTTCGTGCTCTACACACGAGCTCGTCGTGGTGCAGTAAACCCTAACTCACAAGGGGTTGACTCGACGACTATTTGAAGTGCGCCCACCAAAAGTCAGACGTGCCTGTTAATCCTAGCACTCTGGGAGGCCGAGGCGGGAGGATCGCTCAAGGTCAGGAGTTCGAGACCAGCTTGAGCAAGAGCGGGACCCCGTCTCTACTAAAAATAGAAAGAAATTAATTGGGCAACTAAAAATATATAGAAAAAAATGTGCCGGGCATGGTGGCGCATGCCTGTAGTCCCAGCTACACGGGAGGCTGAGGCAGGAGGATGGCTTGAGGAGTTTGAGGTTGCTGTGAGTTAGGCTGATGCCATGGCACTCTAGCCTGGGCAACAGAGTGAGCCTCTGTCTCAAAAAAAAAAAAGTCAGACGTGGTTCTGGGAATGAGAATACAGCAGGAAACAAGTAAAAAAGACCCCAGCGCAAAGGGATTTGCTTAGAGGAGCACAGAGCTTTGGGATGGTTCCAGAGAGTAGCTCTGTGCCGTGAGGATAATAAAATAGGGTAAGAGAGAGGAGGAAGGGTCCACAGTCCCTCCAAGGAAGGCACAGGTAGGCTGAAATCTGAGTGATAAGAAGAACGTATGCAAAGTACCTGTGGTCGGAACTAGCTTGGAATTTCTGAGCACAGGTGGAACGTAAGTGGGACTAGAGCTTGTGAATAAATGGAACTGTGAAAAGGGCGAGGCCAAAGAAGAAAGCAGAGGCAGATCCTGTAGGGCTTTGCGGGCCATGATGCGGAGTTTGGATTCTGTTCCAAGTGTAACAGAAAGCCAGCTAAGCAGGACGGGGCTGGGCAGCCTGCATGAATTTATGCTGCACAAGCCCCCTCTGGCTGCTGCCTGGAGAACAGGCTGTAGGGGCAAGACCAGCAGCAGGGAAGGCCAGTTGGGGATTATCACAATTGTGCAGATGAGAGGTGACGGTGACCAGAACTATGGTGGCAGCAGTGGAGCTGGGGAGGAGTGGCCAGATTCTGGATATACGTGGCACTAGAATTGGCAAGACATGCCAATAGATGGGCTCATTCCATTAAGTTGCACCTGCTCACATCTGAGAACCCTTTAAGACAGGGGTCCTCAAAGAATGGCCCGAGGGCCACATGCTGCACACCGAGGACATTTATCCGGCCTGCCGGGTGATTTTGCCGCCGCTGCCTGTACTGATTAGCAGCCACTCATCCCGGGCCCGCAGTGCGCATGTGTGGAATGTGCGCCGCTCTCTCCAACTGTCCGAGGGACAGTGAACTGGCCCCCCGTTTAAAAAGTTTGAGGACCCCTGCTTTAACACATTGACAGAGTAGGGGTCCTGGGGCTACAGGCACACTCCCCGAGGCTGATGGTGCAGCCCCCTCTGCAGCTGAACTAGAGAAGCAGCTAAGCCAGCAACCAGCCGTATGGAACATCTGTAAGTAGTGTTTGCTAGAAGAACTGGGTGATGGTCTTAGTTCTGCAGGTAACCCTCTATATTACCTTAAGACAGAACTTTCTCCTCTCTGATGCTCAGCCTCCTGTGCATAAAACAAAGCTGTTGAACAAGGTAACTAGTAGATTCTCTTAACAGCTCCAGTACACCAGCAGCCTCAATCCATTGCACTGTCGTCTCTGCGCTTGCGATCTGAAGCCTCAGCTGTCACTAATAGAGACGGGAGCTCACATTTATTGGGCGTTTGCTATGTTCCAGGTACTGTAAGCATCGGTTTTCATGTGTCGTCTCAATTAACTCTTACCGCAACACCATGAAGGAAGTAGGATGATCCCCAATTAATGTTATTCCTAGATAATAAAAATTGAGGCAAGTGAAGTTGCAGCTGGTAAGAGGATAAGCTGGGCTATAGACCCAGATAATCTGAACCAGAACCCAATACTGCCCCCCAATAAACAGCCCACTTCTTCCTCTTGTATCTACTTGGGCTCCAAACCCTATCTCTGAACCATCGTGCGGTCCTTACCTAAGTTTTCCCTTCTACACGGCAAGCATCTCTACCTTGTTTAAATAAAGGGCTCCTAAGCTCCTTGAACTCCTCTCCTCCTTAGGAGGCTTTTTCGGTTTTTTGATTCCCCTTAAAATGTTGTGCCTAAGCATGGAGACAGTCTTCCACGTGTCCGGCCACATGGACATCACCGAGTTCCCTGAGGTTATTCTTTTCCATTGAACAGACATAAACTTCTTAACACTCACTGAAAGACTGCACTAGTATTTTCTCCTGGCTGTGGATAGTATCACGTAGGGGACCCCTGGCAAGGCCATGCAGGGTTGTGGATCGGCACATGGGTGCACAGACCAGAAATTGGGTGTTCGAGCCTCAGCTGTGCCATTTATCAGCAATGTGGCTTCTGGCAAAGTCACTTCCTATACCAGAACCTCCTCTCTCCCTCTGTGTGAGATGAGTAACACCCCCAACTCTGTGGGGTTACCGTGAGGATCAAAATGAGATAAACAAGGCGCAGGACTTGACGTCGTTCCCAAAGACCTCAAAAAATGCTAAATCTCAGCGAACCATTATTTTATGGGGGAAAAGACTACATTTGTCAACATGGGACGGGACATGGGGAATCCCAAGGCTGAAAATCAGGGGTCCTCAAACTTTTTAAAGAGGGGGCCAGCTCACTGTCCCTCAGACTGTTGGAGAGCGCGGCGCACATTCCACACATGCGCACTTCGGGCCCAGGACGAGTCGGCTGCTAAGCAGGACAGGCAGCGGCAGCAAAAACACCCAGCAGGCCGGATATATGTGCTAGGCAGGCAGCATGTGGCCCTCGGGCCGTAGTTTGAGGACCCCTGCTGTAAATGATCGAAGTGCATACGCAGTAGGATTATCCATTAATAACTCTAGTGAATAGGTCCCAAACCTGGACCTACCCATCACAAAGAGCATCCTGGTCTACCAGCTCCGACATTGCTCAGACTCACGCTTGCCCAGCTGTGAAACCTCAGGCGACTTATTAGATCTCATTTCCTTCACGAGAAGCGGAAATGGCAGGGTCCTCTAGTCACTGGGGGTTGGGAGAAGCATGTGAAGTAATGTACACGAAAAGCTCGTGGCATTGCCGGTGCGTAGCGAGGGCTCCATAGCTACCGGCCACGAGTGCTGCCCTTTATTCAGCCAACGTGTATTCACCGAGCACCTACCCTGAGTCAGAAATGGCTCTAGAAGCTGAGACACAGCAATGAACGAATTCCCTGCTGCCGTGTTGCTCGCATGCTCGTGGGAGACGTCTGATAACGAGCAAATAAATATGTCGGGTGGTCCTAAGTCCTATGAAGAGTAAAGCAGGGGTGGAAAGGATGGAGTGTGCCCTTCATAATCCAAGACACCTTGGATTACCGGGAATTGTCCCCAAGCAAGAGTTTTATCCCTGGTCCTGTTCTGAAGGCAGGAGTATAGAAATAAACAAATGCTATCCCTCGCACCTTAGTCTGGGCTTTTAATGTTTTCCAGAGAGGTTCACGGTGGTACAGCTTGTTAGCAGTCAAAAGATAATTTCCATTTGGCGACACTCTGATGAATAAAACATGGCTGGGAAGAGCAGGCAGGACGAGATCGGCTGGAGGCTACACACAGAGCATCGGAAATGAAAGGCCACCCCGACAGGCAGTGAGGATCACACACGTTCCGGGTACTTAAGAATGACGTTTCTGTAAGTGAGTAACACACCCTTGATCTGCTAAGCCCATGTGAGAAGTAAACTCTGTTTTTCAAATTAGCCAAAAGTAAACTAAGAGGAAAATGGACTTCGCTGGAACATCTCAAATGAGAAACCTTTTCATACTGAGGTCTTTCATGCCTCTGGCATTGGAAGTCTGGGAAAGCAAAGCTAATCTCAACTTTTTTATTTTCTTCAGCTGTATTACTTGGGCTTATAAGACTCTTCTGAGTTACCTATGGCATTGGCATTCCTATCAATCCAGCAGGCGTTTATTGATCTCCCACTATATAGCAGAATGTAAAGGTAGAATACAATCCGTGTCATAAATACACTCGCAGCCGCATAGGGGAGACAGCTGTATAAACAAATGATGGCGACCAAGCAGGATGAGTGAAATAAGAGAAGTTTGCTTAAAGTACAGGAAGGAAAGTAGGAGAGGGGGAGTGAAGAATGAATGCTCCTAGAAGTGGCACCTGGCTCGACTTTGAAAAATGACAAGTAGGCAAAGCAGGTGAGAAAATCATGCCAGATAGAGAGAGCAGCACCAATAAAAGCATGGCATTCTAAAACAGCACGGCACATTAAAAAGAAGCCGAAAATAGAGTTTCGGATTTCAGGGACATAAATGAAGAAGCAGGCCAATGTCAACAGGAAAAGCCCAAAACATAAAGGGGGATTGTCATAGCTCAAGGAATCTGGTTGCACTCTTTCTTATTTTCATACATTTCAAGAGGGTATTAATTGGCTGTGCATGTAAAAATAGCCATTAACAAATTCCATTACTTAATTTTGTTCCTTAGGGTCATTCACACGTTCACTTCCAAATTTTTTTTTTTCTGAGACAGAGTCTCGCTCTGTTGCCCAGGCTAGAGTGAGTGCCGTGGCGTCAGCCTCGCTCACAGCAAACTCAAACTCCTGGGCTCAAGCGATCCTCCTGCCTCAGCCTCCCTAGTAGCTGGGACTACAGGCATGCGCCACCATGCCCGGCTAATTTTTTCTATACACTTTTAGTTGTATAGAACTAAAAGTTCAACACTTTTAGTTGGCCAATTAATTTCTTTCTATTTATAGTAGAGACAGGGTCTCACTCTTGCTCAGGCTGGTTTCGAACTCCTAAACTCAAGCAATCCACCTGCCTCGGCCTCCCAGAGCATTTCTAACTTTAATAACTTGTTATTTGTGGCCTAAAATCTGTCCTTATCCTATACCCTCTAGAGTCACACCTTGATATATGAAATTGAATTTATGGCTAGTGAAGGGTAACAGATTAATAGCACTATAAATTAATCTATTCATCCATATACTAAGAATAGAAAACCTAAAAAGAGGCAGTTCAATCTAACACCATCTATTATGACGCCTTAAGACTCAAGCCCAGAGAAATGAGATGAAAATTTATAGCTCAAGACCGAAGAGCAGGGCGCATGCACTGGCTGCAGTTCTTGGTTTCCAGAACTCTCTCACAACACTTTCAAGCAGGAATTTCCTCGTTTAAAAAATGTATGTATGTGGCCAGGCACGGTGGCTCACACCTATAATCCTAGCACTCTGGGAGGCCGAGGCAGGAGGATCACTCAAGGCCAGGAGTTGGAAACCAGCCTGAGCAAGAGGGAGACTCTGTCTCTACTAAAAATAGAAAGAAATTAATTGGCCAACTAAAAATATATAGGAAAAAAAAAAAAAACTAGCCAGGCATGATGGTGCATGCCTGTTGTCCCAGCTACTCAGGACGCTGACGCAAGAGGATCACTTGAGCCCAGGAATTTGAGGTTGCTGTGAACTAGGCTGAAGCCACGGCACTCTAGCCCAGGCAGCAGAGTGAGACTCTTGCCCCCCCCCCAAAAAAAAAATATATATATATACACTATATATATACATATATATAGTATGTTACTTTTATATTGGGTCAAATATCAATGTTTCACTGTTTTGTTGATCTATAAGGGAAGCCATATTAAAATATGATTTATTCTGCAAATAATGCTAATAGAACAGTGACAGTAACAGTAAGTAAATAAATAAGGGACATAAAAGTTGTTAAGAATTTCTTTTTCTTTTTTGGAAAGAAAAAGAAGGAGGGGAAGGGAAACTTTGATAATCCCTCACTGGCCACGGCTTCCATTGGGGCCATCAAATCCACAGTCTACACCCCACCCCTCCACGCCACTCAGGGGACAGACGCCAACCGGTTGGGACTCTGTCCTGCGCCACCCTCAGCCAAGTGCCCTACACTGCTGCCATTGCCAAGCTGGCCACCGAGTGCTCCGCCATGGGCCACAGATTCCTGCCTTTTTTCTGACAAAACCAGATCCTCTTCATTCCAATCTACACTCCACCCTGTCTGTCGCAAGAGCTGTCTTCCTAACACTCCAAGCTAACCGGATCATCTTAGCCATGTTTCAAGCTCCCTTTGGCTCCCATTCCAAGGATAAACACACATTTCCCAGCATCGCCTAAGAGACCTTTTACCACTCGGAATCACATCACTCCTTTCCTGGCCTCCCCCAACAACTCCCTTCTCTTTCACAACCCTAACTCAGCCACCTGAAACGTTCCCCTGGCACCCGGAGCCGTGTAACAGAACCCTGACTTTGCACATGCTGATCCATCTCTCTCTCTGTGTCTTCACCTGGTAAGTGATTGTTCATCCTGCAAAGCACAGGTCAAAGGTCATCCCCCTGCCAAGCACAGGTCAAAGGTCATCCCCCTGCCAAGTGCAGGTCAAAGGTCATCCCCCTGCCAAGTGCAGGTCAAAGGTCATTCCCCCTGCCAAGTGCAGGTCAAAGGTCACCCCCCCTGCCAAGTGCAGGTCAAAGGTCACCCCCTGCCAAGTGCAGGTCAAAGGTCACCCCCTGCCAAGTGCAGGTCAAAGGTCATCCCCCTGCCAAGTGCAGGTCAAAGGTCATCCCCCCTGCCAAGTGCAGCTCAAATGTGGGTCCTCCTTACAGTGCAGGTCTGCCCACTCCATCCCCGTGCTTAGGACACGTCCCTCCCCACTCTCAGCACACGGGGTGCCGGAGAGGCTGTAGGACATGTCACGTGACCTCGCCTGGCCAGCTAGGACGGCACCACCCCGACACAGAGACGGGTTCAGATATGGACAGGTAACACCGGCTGGACCAGAAAACCACCTCCCCCAGGATTCTTCCAAACCTCTAAGAGGCACAAATAAAAAATCTGCTAGAAAGTTGTGCTGTAGCTGTCATGGATCATTTTTACCATTATCTGGAAAGAGCCTGCAGAGAAGACCAGAGCCTTAACCAAGAAAGTAGCAGTGAGACAGAGACAGTGAGAGGCATGTTGCTAATGACAGTTTTGAGTCTCTGGATTCCATTTTTTTTACCTTATTTTACATTGAATTGTATTTCATTGTTTGCAAGAAATAAGGACCCAACTGATACAGCTCGTTAGTGCCTCCCAGGGAGAATTAATCACTGTACCTACGTGGTCCCATACATCTCTGTTTAAAATCCCTGTAACAGCAATTATCATGTCCTATTGTAATTTATTTGTTTACACGGCTGTGTCTGCCACTACAGTGTGAGCATTGGCGGAATCTTATCCATCCTGGGGACCTCAGTGGCTGACACAGAGTTGGGGCAGGTGTCTGCTGACTGAATGGCCAGGCAATAAAACCTCAGCCCACACTTTCAATTGCATCGCCGTCTCAGGAAGTCTACAGCAGGACTTTCTACCCTCTCTTCAGTCTGCTCTCATAACTTCTAATGAAACAGAAGGTGATGATATTTCTACACTAGCTTATAAGTGTCTCAAATCATGAACTATATATTGCAGTGGAGTTAAGGCACTATAATGCCCATGGGCTGGCATGCTAAGAAACATAATATTAAATTTTTATTTTATAAGTAGAAAGTACTAAGAAATTTAATGTTTTTAAATTTCTTTAAATGTTTTTAAGTGTTATTGAGATATAATTGGCATGCAAAAATTTGTACATATTTAATGTATATGTCTTGATGAGTTTGGATGTATGCATATACCCATGATACCATTAACACAACCAAGGTCCTCAGCATGCCCATCACTTCCAAAATTTTCCTTGTGTTCTTGTATATGTGTGTTTTGTTTCTTTGTTTGGTAAGAACACTCACCACGAGATCTATTGTCTTAACATAGATTTAAAGTGCACCCTACCATATTATTAACTCTAGGTACCAGGTTGTACAGCAGATCTTTAGAATTTATCTCACACAACAGAAACTTTATACCCACAGAAGAAAAATTCCCCACTTTTCCCTTGCTTCAGTGCCTGGAAACCACCAGTCTATTTTCTGCTTCTATGAGTTTAACTATTTTCGCTACTATATATAAGTGGAATGGTGTAGTATTTGCCCTTCTGTGGCTGGCTTATTTCGCTTACCATAATGCCTTCTATGTTCATCCATGTTGTCACAAATGGCGGGATTTCCTCCTTTTTTAATGATAAATGATATAATATCCCATTGTATGTATGTGCCACATTTTCCTTCCCATCTTCCCATTCATTCTGGTGACTAACATCTGGGTCACTCCCAAGTCTTGGCTATTGGACATAAAGCTACAATTAACACAGGGGTGCAGATACATCTTTAAGATCCTGATTTCAATTTCTCTGGTTATATACTGGTTATATAGCCAGAAATGGGATAGATAGTTCTTAAATAGATTATTATATCAAACCCAATACACATTTCAGTATTTATGTACTATTTAACATACCATTTGCAAACAGAGTAAGCTTCCTGAAATAAAGAAGAGGCTGCAAAAATAAATAAGATACCATACTCACCCCTTGAGCAGCTCACAGAGCCACACCAAGAAATAGTGAGAGAAAGGTCATCTGCAATGGACGGAATGGTTATATCCCCCAAAACTCACATATTGCAATCCTAACCTCCAAGATAATGGTGTTAGGAAGTGATCAGGTCATGCAGGTGCAGCCATCATGATTGGGATTAGTGTCCTTATAAAAGAGACATGCCCCCTTGTTTTTACCATGTGGGGACACAGTAAGAAGGTGCCATCTATGAACCAGAAACTGGGTCCTCATCAGACGTAAAATCTGCTGGCGCCATGAGCTTGGACTTCCCAGCCTCCAGAACTGTGAGAAATAAATTCCCATTGTTCATAAGCCCCCCCTGTCTGTGGTACTTTGTTACAGCAGCTCAAATAAACTAAAACACCATTCATAGAGTTACTCTTTTCACCTAGAATATAAACATAGTGAAGAGGACTATCATGAACTCTAGGAAACCTTCCAGATGTCCCTCTAGTGATGAAGGAATTATTCCACCAGGTGCTGGAAGGTCACTAGAAGACACCCCTCCAACCATCAACCCTCTTTGCAAATGGCCTCTACTGAAGAAAACGGCCATGTCCATGGTTGTAGCCATCTACCCAAAGAGACCCACATCCAATAGATGGCCAATGACAGCATAAATGTCCTGGCCTCATTCCGCAGGTCAGGAGAGCTCTAAAGGAACCTACCCCATTAGATTCGCTAGAAATGTGTTGAGAAGAATTTCTCTTTATTTTCCCCAGTCTTGCTTTCGTCTCTCCCCTTCCACAGGTGTTGATCCCAAGAGCATTCCCTAATAAACATCCTCCATGCCTATCTCTGTCTCTGAGTTTCTTTCTGGGGAATCCACCATGCAACTAAAGCTAACGTAAAAAGCCTTGTTATTTTCATATATTCAATCAATATCTTTTGACTTCCGACCATATGCCAGGCTCTATACAGCCCACTCAAGTTTCCAAAGTGAAGAAAATGAGATACCCCTTGTCTCATGAAATCTAGTGGAGAAGATAAATATAGAACAAAAATTTATACCAATGAACATACAGCAGGTGTGCTCAAACTACAGCCTGAGAGTCGCATGCGGGCTGCCTAGCACATTTATCTGGCCTTCCAGGTGTTTTTGCCACCGCTGCCTGTCCTGCTTAGCAGCCGACTCATCCAGGGCCCATGGTGCGTACTCTCCAACAGTCTGAGAGACAGTAAACTGGCCCCTTGTTTAAAAAGTTTGAGGACCCCTGACATACAGAATATATAATAACAAAAATTATTGCTTTGAAGAAAAAGAATACAGCTCCAAGAAAGCCTGACATAAAGGATTGAACAGTGCTGGGTACTCTACTATGGAAAAGAGGAGCAAGAACTGTGAAGGCTCTCATGTTTTCCCTACTCACAGTTTCACTAATTACCCTGTCGTACTTGTACAGATGCTGGTAGAAGACACATGGCTCCTAGGGCAGAGATAAAGGATAGTTTATTACTCATAGCAATAGCAATAGTCTGACAGTCAGCATGTTTGCTCCATTTCCCTAAGCTCCAGTTCCAACGGAGTGACATGAAGAGGGTCAGATGGCACCTGCATGTGCAGTGGGTTGCATGACAGGACAGGAATTCTGAGCTTAGGGAGCTAAAATCTCTCCCAGTGGGCAATAAAAATGGCGGCCATTGTTCCGGAGGGAGACACTATCTCTATCTTCCAAAGCTGTTCACCATACACACACATCCTCGAAAAGTTAGTCTGGGACAGTAATTTGCAAGACATATGTATTCGGAAAGACAGAAATTTGAGAGACCCATAGAGAATTGTCCACCAACAAGCAGAATATGTAAACCTGCACATTTTCCCTTTGACCTTTCTTTGTTAGATACCCTCATTCTATATTTCCTTAATTAAAGTTTGTTAGAGATGTATTTATGAGGGTTGTTTGCCTTCTCCACAATGGAATCTTAGAGGGTCTAGAGGCATTGTGCATATCCTTTTGGTCAGCCATTGTTTTACAGACTCTTTGGAGTTACTATAGGATCTCAGAGTCTTCTCTTTTCTATCTTAAAAGAGTTAGGTAACTTAGATATTTTTTTTTTTTTTTTTTTTGAGACAGAGTCTCGCTTGTTGCCCAGGCTAGAGTGAGTGCCGTGGCGTCAGCCTAGCTCACAGCAACCTCAAACTCCTGGCTCAAGCAATCCTGCTGCCTCAGCCTCCCAAGTAGCTGGGACTACAGGCATGCGCCACCATGCCCGGCTAATTTTATATATATATTAGTTGGCCAATTAATTTATTTCTATTTATAGTAGAGACGGGGTCTCGCTCTTGCTCAGGCTGGTTTCGAACTCCTGACCTCGAGCAATCCGCCCGCCTCAGCCTCCCAGAGTGCTAGGATTACAGGCATGAGCCACCGCGCCCGGCTTAACTTAGATATTTTTATGTGTAAATGTTAAATGCTATGTGATATATAGGCTTGTAATGGTCCACTTGGACACCCGGAAGCTGGAAGCATTTGGTTGCAACAGAAATTTTTACAACCTAATTTTCAGCACCCTAGCTATAAGATGCCAAGGGCCCACAATCTTAGGCATTCACTAAGAGATATATTAATACATCTCTGTAGGGTATGAACTGGGAAGAGATTGAAAAGGGTACTATCCTATGGACCCAGGAGTACACTAATAGCACTTTTGGGAAAGATTTGTCCATTGAATTAGGCTTTCAGCTTTGCAGAGAAATATTCCTCTTATGGGAGTAGACATGGTGAGGCCAAAAAATCTTTACAAATCTGAGACGGTAAGATCTGTTTTCTGTATACTACTGTAGGGCCCCAGGGCAACCAATGGAACTAGAGAGTATGAAATTTATAATTACAGCACATGTTTTAGCGCTGTTCTAGCATTTTCCTACTCCCTGTGATGAAACACACTCCTGGGTAATCTCTGTCAAGGTAATTTTCATCATGTTTAGCTAAGATATACCCTACATAATAACGTACTGTGAAATGTGGCTTACAGAAACGTTTGAGAATAGCGATTCTCAAAGTGTGTTCCCTGCCACCCCCAGCAGCAGCAACCCTGCCACCCAGGAACGTGTTAGGTGCAAATTCTCAAGTCTCAGACCTACTAAATCAGGAACTCCGAGGTGGGGCCCAGCAATCTGTGTTTCAGTAAGCCTGCCAGGTGATTCTAAGTATGTTAAAGTAGAAAGTCACCGGTAGAGAATTATATGAGGATGTCTTAGAGATGAAAAGTACCATTTAATCCAGGATAAATAAATATCAATACATCTCATCAACACTCAGCCTCGTCCCCTTACCTTTAATCTGAACCTGTCTTCCAACAGCCACAAAAAAAAGTGGTCAACAACTTTTGTTTTATTTTGCAATTTCACAGCCTAAGCAATAAACTGCCTGAATTATCTTTCTTATCAAAACGAAGCGGATTCTGGCCGGGTGTGATATACAGTGGCAACCACCAGATTCAAAGAAAATCAATATGCAAATCAATACATTTAACTCCAAGTCCCGTCTGTCAAGTCTTTCATATAAACTAGCTTAATTAGGAGCTTGGTGAAGTGCAAGAATAGGCCTAACTCAATACCCCATCCCAAAGCTTTATCAATAATATATAATTTTCCAAAAGAGAACACAAGGGATCAATACTCAAGCCGCCTAACTTCAGGAAGTGGAAAGCTGAACTTCACTCAGAAACTATGTATTCACAAGTAGGAGCTGACAAATCCATGAAAATTTTCCTTCTATTTACACAGAACCCTTGTCATTACAAGTTGAGCTAATCTTTGAAAGCTGATACTCCTTAAGATTATGTTATCAAAAGAAAATCATCGCAACAGTTCTCAGCATGGGCTACACACCAGAACCACTCAGAGAACTGTTGCAAGGCCCCATGGCCAGCCCACACACCGAACACAAGTCGTGTTGAAATCCTCACATGCATCAGAATCAATGAGAAGGCTTGTTAAACCAGAGAGAACCACACTTTGACAACCATTGCTCCAGACCAGTTAAATCAGAACCCACGGGACTGCAACCCCAAGGACAGTACTTTTTACACTTTCCAGGTGATTCCATTGTAAACCCAAGATGACAATCACCAGCCCATGGGCCAACTCCACCTGGCCACATGCCCAAGATGTCCACTTTCTTCAGCATGGAACATGTGTGAAAACAGAGGAAAGGCAAACACAAGAAACACCTAGGAAATTTATTTGTGAGCCTAAGATGAGGGAGGGAGAGTCCCCAAAATGTCCAACAAAGTTCATAAATCCAAATAATAATGCGGGTTTCCAAATATTTCCAACCACTAGAGAACTGGTAAAGAAGGCTGG
This sequence comes from Microcebus murinus, assembly GCF_040939455.1. Lineage (NCBI taxonomy): Eukaryota > Metazoa > Chordata > Mammalia > Primates > Cheirogaleidae > Microcebus > Microcebus murinus. The sequence continues at coordinate 11,734,957 of NC_134131.1, read as the reverse complement.
TGTTCACAGGGAACACAAAATGTAATCCTGATGGACCAGCCACAAAAGAAGACCACCATCTCAGCAGATCTCACTTGTCTATGGAATGAGGCCACCAAGTGGGCATTGAACCAGGACAGCTGGGCAGAGCACAGACTGTGAGCACCTGAGGATATGCCTATTGGTCTTCAAAGAGAGAAGGAAGAAGCTGTTGAGTGAAGATTCTAGGAAAAATAAAGAGGGCAATAAAAAAAAAAAATCAGATCTCCTGGGAAGATAAATATGCCCAGCTGCAAAATTGAGTACAAAAGCAATCTTAATATTCTATTTGGCCCACAAATCTGGGAGTGGTTCTCAGAGATACAATGATAACAAAAAGATGATGATCTAGAATGTATTGAGACTTTTTGATGGGCCAGACACAGTTCTTAGAACTTTACATAGATTAACTCCCTCCTCACAGTCTACACATTGGGGACCATCCAAGGCCCAGAGAGTTTAAGGAATTTGTTCGGGTCACACAGCTATTCGGGATGGAGCCGTGACTGGCACCCAGCAGGCTGGATCCACCGTTCGTGCTCCGACCACCACCAGAGCTCTCTGCATGCTTCTCTGCCTTCCATGAGGGCATCTTCAGAAACCAGCGACATGCCTCTGAGGTCATTAAGACCCTCTCTCATTACTATCAAGTTCAAGTGACAGATCTATGTATCTGTCATGTTAATTATATACCCTGAATATTTAAAGCACTTAGTATTTTCAGAAATCTCATTTTTTCCCTAACTACACAATGGCCGACACAGAAGATGGCATGAAGGCACTATTGCTCCTTTTCTACTCCGTAATCCAGGGGTCCTCAAACATTTTAAACAGGGGCCAGCTCACTGTCCCTCAGACCGCTGGAGGCCGTTGGAGAGAGCGGCGCACATTCCACACATGCGCACTGCGGGCCCTGGAGGCATCGGCTGCTAAGCAGGACAGGCAGCGGAGGCAAAGACACGCGGAGGGCTGGATAAATGTCCTGGCGGGCCGCATGTGGCCCACAGGCCCAGCTGTAGTTTGAGGACGCCTGTCCTAACCTATTGAAAAGAACAACAAACAGAACAAAAGGCAAGCAAAAGTCTTGAGTGATCATGACCTAGAACACAATAGGTGCTTACTAAGTATTCCTTAAGAGGATGGACCAAATTACCAAAAAACAAAAAGTTACAAGAATGTGCATGGCTGGGAGGAAGACGTTATAGTGACCATTCACGCTGCAGATGGTGCAAACATTGATACTAGCTTGGCCCTGTGTGTGAGGAGCTTTAAAGATATTCCCTTCCTACATTTTACTCAACATTCATACGTCTGTGCTTCTATTCCATAGAAAATGTGAGCTACTATTAAATATTCACTTACAAAGATGTACCATGCATTATTCATAAAAGTAAAAAATTTAAGACAACCTAAATGTCCAAAGGAGTGTAGTAGTGAAATAAATCATGGCACATCCACACAATGGAAGTTTTAATGACAGGAGAGAAGGCTTACAATGCAATGTCAAATAGAAGGAGCAGGAAAGAAGACTTTTTGCATACACTGTAATGCCAGGTACGTATGGATGTACATACGCGTACAGATAAGACGCTAGAAGGAAACATAATTTAATGTTCATAGTAGTTTTCTCTCCCTGTGGAATTGTGTGTGAGTTATTTTTGTCCTTATGCATTGTCAATATTTCTCGAGCTCTCTACGATTTATAAAAGTAATCCTTTTACAATTAAAAAACAAAGTAATTTCTTAAAAAGAAGAAGAAAATAGCTCACTTGCAACAAATAAATGATCACAACCAAGGAACAAGGCCAGTTCATAACATTTGCCCTTTTTTTCCTCATAGAAAAGAATAATCCTATTTAAAGTTTATTCATTAGGAACTCACAGACATAAGCACTTGACCTAATAGAAAAATACTTCTAATTTTAACACACCGATTGATACAGTTTTCAAACTTGTACTTTTCCTGCAATAGATTTGTCTTTTCAAATAAAGTTTTAAATGGAATATATAAAATGGACACATAACTGACCTGCTCTGAGTTGGATATGGCATTCAGAGTGTCAGGGCCACCAGCCTCCTCTTATCCCTATGACTACGTTGTTGGGGACCTCCGAACTCTTGCATAACAACTCAGAAGCGATCATTCCAGAAATTCGGCAACTAGAAAGTTTTTCTATGTAGTTTCTCAAAAGCTCGAACGAGGGTCCTTTCTAACCCACTGGCAATAAATAATTGTGCACCGGGGCTTTTTCTGAGTGACAGGTTTTGAGCTTGTGCCTAATAGCCACACAATGTCTTGCTGGTGTTGTGATCACATGCCTCTTTGAAACTGTCCACTCTAAATTTACAGGGTCATGGCCCTAAGGAACGGATGGATACACTGGCAAAGTTGCTAAGCTCTGGTTTATAAAGGGTTTCTTGGTGTTTCTTTTTTTTTTTTTTTTTAATTTTATACCATGACTATAGTGACCACAGCATATTCGAAGGAATGCAGTCTAGGTTAGCTGAATTTTTCTCACATGGACAGTTGGTTTAAAGCTGATTTTTAGGCAGGGCACGGTGGCTCATATCTATAATCCTAGGTCTCTGGGAGGCTGACGTGGGAGGATCACTCAAGGTCCGGAGTTCGAAACCAGCCTGAGCAAGAGCGAGACCCCGTCTCTACTACAAATAGAAAGAAATTAATTGGCCAACTAAAAATATATAGGAAAAATTAGCCGGGCATGGTGATGCATGCCTGTAGTCCCAGCTGCTCGGGAGGCTGAGGCAGGAGGATCGCTTGAGCCCAGGAGTTGGAGGTTGCTGTGAGCTAGACTGACACCACGGCACCCTAGCCCAGGTAACAACGTGAGACTCTGTCCCCCCCAAAAAATTAAAAAGCTGATTTCTGTAAGACCCAACTAAAAGGCTCCCCCTACCCTCAGCTTCAGGCCAATGGTATCTACATCCTGTGCCCTAGACTCCAGGAAGTGCCTGGGAACAAGTGTAGGGGAACTGGGGCATTGGGGGAGGGGGAGACGTGCTCTGCCCTCCTCTATTTCAATGAGAGCAGTTCCACCCTGCCCTGCCCTACATATTGGCATTTCATTGTATTTAATTTAGAGAAAGGGCACCACTGATAAAATCTTCACTTTGAAAACAATTACCTTAAGAGATGCCCATCTCTATGCATTCATACCCCCTGGGACTTACCCATGGAGGGATGGCATAAAGATGTAACTCTATGATCCAGAAATTACTCCTGCTACCATTTTGGTGTGTAACAGTCAAGCTTATTTCCTTTGTAGCTTGTCAAAAATATGGAGATATTTTTGAGTTACAGATATTTACCTGTAACTTTTGTATAAAACTTAAGAGCATACTATATATACTTTTAATTTCTGTTTTTTTCAGTTAACAATATATCTTGGATATATTTCATGCCATTAAATATAAACCTAGATTATTTGCAGCCTATAGAATTTCACTGGATGGGTCTATCCATAAAGCTGTCAGTTCTAAAAACAATTTTCTAAACCACTGAGTAGGCAGGCAAAGGATTTTGCTGGGTAAGAAAGAGGAAGGTCCTTCCCAATACATGAAATTATGGTAGAGTGAGTTACTCGATCTGACTCCACATAAAGCTACTTCTACTGCTGACCAATTACATAGCCTTCTGCAGCCATTTTCATGAATAACTATTTCTGCTCAATAATCAGTGTCATAGCAATTTGATATTTCCAGATAAATGGTTAAAGGTTTTGTTTCCTAGGCACAGCTAGTTTGGGCTACTGCTGTCAGATCCTGAGCTTCCTGACACTGAATCAGGTGTCGGATGGGAATGACTCAGAGAGTGTGAGCCCTCAAGCACGTGCCTACTTTGGAATCTCCAAATCTCTATCAAGTTTTTCAGTATCAGTGTCTCTACCTAGAGGAGCATCTTGCTACAGTACAGATGTTAAAGGCAAAACAATCCCCTGAGAAGAACTGCTTTGGCACTGGCATGTTTTCTGAGCAATAGTTCTCAAAATTCCATTCAGAATAACAATGACCCAAGCCTCCTCCAATATCCCAGAAAGCCTTCAATCGGGACCTTTGAAAGTGAGATGTTCTTGGGAAGATCTCTCTGGATAAAAGACTGAAACAGCTTTGAACAAATTGGTTGAACAAATGATAACTTTGGGGTATTTTAAGTGAGAACTTATCATCATTCAAGAGCTAGAAGGGCTGTGCCCCTCCCACCATTCTCCACCACCACGAGTCACTGCAAATTCACTCATCAGACAAATCATCTCACTCCCTTGCTCACAGCTTCCCAATGGCATCCCAGTGACATGCAGAAAGAACACTAAGGACAGGAGCTATAGGCCAAGGATGAGCTTTTGGTTCAACATACAGAAAAAGTGGCTGGGTGGTTGATGTAGAGAAAAGGAAAGAATGAGTGGGCAGAAGTGAGAATGGAGAATTATGCAGGAGCCAAATCATACAGACTTATAGGAAACACTAAGAATGTTGGTTTTATTCCAAGTGAGCTGGAAAACTCACTGGGTAAGTTTCAATTAGGTGAGGGACAAAAACTGACATATTTTTAAACTGTGACTTTGTGATTCTTTGAAGACAACAGCTTGAAGAATGTGCCATGTGTTTAGTTAGCCTCATCTGGCTCACCTGATAGGACTACAGAATTGATGGACCACAGGCTCATTCTTGGCTGCCCAGTTGCCTTTGTGATACTCATCAGTCCCTCTTTTTGCCCTGGGAAGCTGTCCTGTAAGTGTGCACCAGTGGTCATCTTAAATGGAATGATTTCCAAAGTGGGACTGCATCAACACAAAAATCAACCCCCATTTTTAGAGCAGCCAGGAACATAACCCCAAAAATATGACTACAGACTTCACTCATTCATGCATCTGAGAAATATTTATACAGTACTATGAGCCAGACATCATTAAGATGATAATTAAGCCCAACTTGTGCACATTGGCATATGTTTCATAGATCTTGTTAAGGTGATAACGTTACAACCCATGGAGTAGAGCAATGGTGGTTTCTATGGATGTTCCAGGTCAATGGGTCTTTTCAGAGAGATTCTGTACAAGCTCACCTTGGTTGGCAACAAGGTTTTCTCTTCATGCTATTCTCGATTTGTCAAGCATCAGAAAGAGGATTCTACTGGGATGAGTCAAATGGGAAACTGGGAAGAGTCTGAGCAGAAAAGAGTGTCACTTCTACCTGGACAACTGCAGCTTGGCCACTGGTCTCGTGGGTCAGGGGTTTTCAAGGAGGAGGACAACCCAAACTCCATGCAGCTTCTGGATACTAACTTTGGAACATCTAAACTGCTGGCATGGGGGGCCTAGGGGAGGTGGTGAAGGTGGTACAGTGACTCTCCACAATGTTTCTACCTCTCACATCCTCACTTCCCTTATAGCAGAAGGGAAAGTGTCCCTTATAGGGACAGAAAACTTTGCTTAAAGAATGCACCAAGGTCGGGCGCGGTGACTCATATCTGTAATCCTAGCACTCTGGGAGGCCAAGGCGGGCGGATTGTTTGAGCTCAGGAGTTCGAGACCAGCCTGAGCAAAAGTGAGACCCTGTCTCTACTATAAATAGAAATAAATTAGCTGGACAACTAAAGTTATATAGAAAAAATTAGCCGGGCATGGTGGCGCATGCCTGTAGTCCCAGCTACTTGGGAGGCTGAGGCAGGGGGATCGTCTGAGCCCAAGAGCTGGAGGTTGCTGTGAGCTAGACTGATGTCATGGAACTCTAGCCCAGGCAACAGAGTGAGATTCTGTCTCAAAAAAAAAAAAAAAACAAAAAAAAACAATGCACCAAAATGTTTCTGTCTCAACCTTAACGCCAGCACCTTTTTTGAAGTCTGATGGTCCCACCCAGTGTCCACTTGTTTCTGTTTCTACAGAGGGTGATTCAGTTCTCTCTGTGAGGGCAGACTCCTAGGAGGATCTCTAGGCAGAAATTAAGGAATTGAGGATAGGATGAGTGGGGAAATACTCCAATTAATACTTATCCTATTACACTGAAATCCCAATCAAGTACAGCAATGAAGGCACAAGGGCCTTTGTGCCCGCCTCAATCATCTGCGCTTCTGTGTCAAGAGAGATCAACAGATAAAAGAAAGCACTCCTCAACTGCTCTCTTTGAATGTAACTTAATCCCTGTTCTCACCACCTTTGGCTACTTGATAAAAGGCACCAGCCTCAAAAGTCATTTGCACTGAATAAACGTTTTCAAAATCCACCTTCCAGGTAACTAACAGCTACCATTTTGAAAATGCTGCTGCTCTCAGCTCAAAGGCCTCTCAGTTCAACAGGTCCCACCAGTTACCCAGCCGCCTGATCATGGAAAGCAGCAAGGTACATGGAATGCCAAGTGAGTACAAATCACACTGGTTGACACCTCTCTTCTCACTGGCCATCCGTTATTTCCAACAAATGTGTTTTTCAGGCACGATGGAGAACAGCAGACAAGGTCCCTGGCTCTCTGGCAGCTTACATCACAGCAGGGAAAAAACGAAACTCAAACCAAGAGGCCAATGACTAAACACGAAATGGAAAGCCAACACCGAAAGCCATGAATAAACATGGGCATTTCATAAACTGCTGCACGGCACTGTAAGAGGATAATGGGTGGACGCTGGCAGGGTGGGGCGGGGGCGTGGGTGCCACTTCAGAGAGAAGGGTGGATTCCTTTTCTAGGAACGGCATAAGAAAGTGTCACAAACCAGTGGCTTAACAGAAACTTACACTCATAGTTCTGGAGGAGGCTGGAGGTCTAAAAATCAAAGTGTCGGTGGAGTCATCCTGCCTCTACAGCCCCTAGGACAGGATCCTTCCTTGCCCTTTGCCATGCCTGGTGGCCACAGGTGTCCCTTAGCTTGGAGGTTCAGTGACAGCGTAACTCCCATCCCTGCCTCCGTCTTCATCGGCCATCTCCTCGGTGTGTCTCTGTGACCATATCAACCTCGTCTGATAAGGACACCAGTCACTGGGCTAGGGGCCAACCCTAATGAGCTCATCGTAACTTGAATACACCTGAAAAGACCCTACTTCCAAAAAAAAGCAGGGTAAATGAAGTCACGCTTTAAAGCACCAAGAGTGAAAATTTGAACATGCTCTCTTTGGGGGAGGGGATTGCAGTTGAACTCATAACCAGTAGTTGGAGAAAGACTCTCTGAGGGGTGATAGTTGGAACCAAGCTCCAAATGACAGGTGGAAGTTGACGTAGCTAGGATTTAGGTAAAGAACTTTCTAGACAGAGAGAACAGTAAGTGCACCTGGAGGCAGAAGCTTGGACGGGTTCTCAAGTGGAAAATAGATTTTATGAGGCCGTGAGTGATTTGAAGGAAGAAATAAAGGGTGTAAGAACATAATCATGAATGTGGGGAGACCAGTGTTTCCAAGTCCCTATGACAACATTCCTTATAATAGCTAAGAAGCAGAAACTCTCAGCAGTCAGGGAATGGTGCAGGAACCCAAATATGCCTGTTCTGCAGCCATCTAAGCTGACATTTATGAAGACAAAAGCAGAAACCTGGGGAAGTGCTTATAATAGGCTAACTAAAACAGTGGGATACATTCTCATATTTTTGGTTAAATTATGCAAATATACACGTTTATCAGATTATCATTAGACCAGAATTGCCATCATAGTATATCACTGTGGTTGTTAAGGCAGTGACATTATGCTTTTTTTTTGTTTTTAACTCATCTCTAATTCCTGCATGTTGGGGTTAATACTACTTTCTATAATAAAATTAATTTTGGAGAAAACAGTGACATTTAAAAAAAACGTTATTATGAAATAGTCGAATATAGCAATCATGTATCTATGATGAGATCTACCTCATCCCAACAATTTGCTATATCTGCCTTCACATATTTCAAGAAATAAAAGTATTATAAATACAGTTGAAGCCCCCTTTGGAAAGGCGGTGTTTTCAAACCACTCATGCAAGGCAAAGAAAATTTTCTCATAATATTCTTAAAACAATATGGCCTATGTAATCAATGCAGTTGTCATCATCTTCATCAACCAGCAAGGGGAAGCTTCTACTGCAATCAAAATCACCTTCAGGGGAAAAGCTATTGTTAATAGTTCCTGGAACAAAATAGTATCTACTGTACTATGAGAAATGTTATATACTATTCCATTTCCCACATTTTAAAATATGCCGCATGCCCACAGAATGATCAGGCTGTGTATATGTTCTTAGAAGAAAAAGTAGTGATTCCCAAGAGCTGGGGTTGGGCTGAAAAGATACCCTGGCTCGTAATCATAACTCTCAATCAGCAGTTTCACAAGCTGAAACATAAGGTTTGTGGCAGGGGAAAATTTCTTCGCGGTTGGGCAAAAGTGGGCAGCAAATAAATGTCATTTTAAGTATTCCATTCTCTAAATTTGTCTCTGAAGATTTTCATTGCAAAAGTAAATCAGCCTCCTCTGGTGATATGATAAAATATGTCTAACTCGGAGGGGAAGTAAATTTTTAAGGGTCAACTCTCAACAAGTCTGTTAACTCTCAATAGATCATAAAATGAAAAAGGTTGAGTTGCCTTCTTGAGTTAACAAATTTAAGAATTTGTATTTTGATAAAGTTGGTACTCAAATAAAGCAACACCAACAAGTGCTTTTACTTATTTTTCTAAATGTGGCCCAATCAACATTTTATACCATTTTGTAACGTTTTAAAGCCAGCTTTTATAAAAACCAATGAATCCAAATAGTCAGACTTTTCAAAAATAGATTAAAGTCTGCGGGAAACTTTAGTGTCCCGGGTCATTCACTATTTAATGTCCCAGATGGATCACTATTTGGTTAAGCGACCTTAGGCAAGCCATGCGCTATTTTAGCCTCAGGTTATCCCATCTGAAAACTAGAGATAATCATGCCTTCTTCACATGTCAGGAGGATCAAATGGAATACCATACATGAATTTTTTTTTATCTTGTAAAGTGTTATAGGAATATAAATAATGCTTACCACCCTCTAAAGGTGACAATGAGTGTTAGGCAATGAGAGAACTCTGCCCGGCTCTCTCTCTAAACCCTTAAAATTTATTGTGAGCCGTACAAACTGATCATGATGTTGGCATTCTCCCAGAAAGTAAAGGTCTTGCCTTGTCTCTGATATCCCTGTGGAATCAAATGTCAAATACAGTGTAGTAGGGATCCAAGCATCTCTCCTGGACAGTCTTGACTTGCAGTATTATAAGTTTCTAAGTTTCTTAATCATTCAACCTTTTAGGAAACCAGAAATTACTGATGAAGACTATATTCTGTATTCTACTCTGAACAGAGTTCCCCCTTCAGGCTCTTTAGCAAGAGTCGGGGGGAAAGGCCAAACCAAGGGTTTTTATCTTTAGGGACAAACTTTGTGAAAGTTGAACAAAGAAATGGCTTCTTTAAAGTATGATGTTTTTTACCAACCTGACGTATGATTTAAAAATTGCAGAAGATATGCATTCAGGTAAGTCATTTTTCCAGATAGTCCACTTGCCTGGCTACCCACTAGTTTCCACATGACTTTTGCAGCATGCAGTTTTAGAATTTTTCGTTTTGGAATCAGAATCATTTTAAATCTATATAACATTAGGGTCTTCACTTTCTCATCAAGCCAAATCATTCTTCATGTTCAACAACTTGGACATGGGTGACTTGGGTCTTTTCCCAATCATCTAATTCACCTGCAAAGGTTGACAGTTTGCCACCATTTTCAGTGTTCAAAAGAATGTACCAGGGGCTCTACAGATATTAGTTTAAGAGAAATTGCAAGAATATATTGTTCAACGCCAGCATCTTTGGAAAAAGTGATTACCTCTTGACAACAATGAAGGGAAGCTCACGATTCAATATATAAGCTCCAAATGTGTTTATTAAAAATTGATCACAGAAGCCATTCTAAAATGATGTTTTTGCAAATAACGTAAGAAAATGTCCGCGATATAATGGTACATGAGAAGAAAAACAGAACAAACACTGTATATTTGTTCTTTCAGGAAACCATTATTTACTGAACTCCTATGTGCCAGGCACTGTTTTAGACTCTGAGTACTCAGCAAAGGGCAAGTTTATTGTAATGTGCCCATTTTTTTATAAACAGATTCATAAAATAGCTCACATGTGACACACTATTCCAGGCTCTGATCAAAGCACTTAAGTAATTTATCATTTGGTCTGTGTTACAATACTACAAAGAAAGTGCTATTACATCAATTTTCCGATAAGGAAATTGAGCCACCCATTAGACAGAGGCATAGGGTCAGAGCTAGATCTGTAATATTATAGAATCTGCCTCTTTCTCTTCTTCTAACTCCGTGTTTCAGTCTGTCGTACCTACACAACACACTGTTCTAAATCAACCATAGTCCCCTCCACCCACTCCTCACAAATCCAAAATAATTCTTCAACAGCCTTTTCTACCTACGCAAAAAAGGGGACACATCTGAAAACATCAAGATCCAATCTTGTTTCCTGAATATCATACCAATGTTGACTCTTCTAGGTCTTTCTTCAATAAATAAAACAATAGCAAATTATCCCAGTAAACTCTGATTTTTGTCTTATGTATTTCATTTCTCACACTGTGCTTCCCTTATGCTTCCCAATTCCTCCAAAGACCCCCAAAGTCCCAACGACCCAAGACTCACTTGAGTCTTCCTTACTAGTACTCTAAGATACTAGTAAAGATCAGATTTTCTCTATCTTCAGATAAATCATTAAGTCCAAAAAAGATGTGCTGAACACATTTGGGATTAGAGATACATAGCTGATGACATTCCGTGTTACTTAAGGTAATGTTAAATGCCATAGCCACCAACCAACCCCGAAACTCAGTGACTGAACAGAATAGAAACGTATCTGCTACTCGAGGAAGGCCGAAGGCCTGTGTACCTATGGCCTTCGACATGGCCCTCCGTGCATCAAGGCTGCCTCCATTAAAAACAAGCACCCACGCACTCCCCACCAAAGTGGCATTAACTGATCAAGACTTAAGTCCACATACAGTAATAACCTCCATCGGGTGTCAGGCACACGGAAGGGGGGGGAGATGGATACACACACCCATCCGCACAACGGGTGCGGTGCCCACCATCTGGGGGATGGACACATTTGAGGCTATGACTTGGGTGGGGCAAAGGCAATACACGTAATCTGAACACTTGTACCCCCCATCATATGCTGAAAAAGAGGCCGCCTCCATTTTTGTGGCCCCATTGTTCTCTAATCCTTAGTTTTCCCCATTCAGATGGCAAATGAAGACAGACCGTGGAAAAGGCAAACCTGTTTCCTCCACTCCCACTGCACTGGGCAGAACCAGTCTTACAGTCCTGCCTGATGCAAAGGATGCTGGGAAATGGAGTCCTGGCAAGGAAGCCACCGACGAGCTAGGAGGGGCCCACGAATTTTTGGAGGTCAGGTAATACGCTGGCCGCACATCCCAACCAGATGTTAAGGAAAATTACCGTGGGAAGATCTACAATCCCACATGTGGGGGAATTGAAGGGCACAAGTCAAAATAAAGCCTGGGGAAAAAATAGGATCTGTGAGTAACGTGAGATACCTGAGAGTAGGAGAAGAGAAAGAACATCTTGGCCACCTGGAAAGGTAACATCCAGAGAAGGTGAGAGAAGACTCAGAAGTGAAATTGTTTGAAAAGAGGGAAGAGCTGAGATCCTAACTGTCTCAATCAATAATATGACAAAGGAAACTAATTCCATTTAAAACGATGTCCTGTTTCCAGAAACTGCATGTCACTTTACAAGCCGAGATGTGGCACACATTTAATTGCTGTTTTGTCAGAAGCACTAATTCCCTTGATTGTGTTGTAAAAACAAAACTACTGAAGAAAATGTTTTAAAAGCCCTGAAAGAAAAATTAATATTCATACACAGCTGTCCATTTAAAACCACACGAGGTTGAAGTTAATAATTAGCTTGGCCAGAAAAGTTCCAGCAAGTGGCCTTATATTGAGAGTTTTTCCATGTAAGTTTTTCTTTCTTAAATACATCTGTTGGGCATAGATGTGAGATGACAATAGTGGGGTGACTTGGCAAACCAAGTTCTCGTATGTAAAGAGTACATCATTCTAGAGACACCAACCATCTGGACTTGGGTTTTATCCAGTTAAACAAGGAAGATTTAAATTACATTTGATCCCTCATGCTACTTAGGTAAGGAGTGGCTTTGAGAGTCACAAATCTGACTTTTAGGGGTGAAAAGCAATTTTGCCATCATCTGATTCATGCCATTCCCCACTTCCCGGATGAGAAAATGGAGGCTTCGCGAGGGTATGCGTCAACCAAAGAACAAAAACGGTGATGAAACAAGTCCAGGACTTAGGTTTGCTGAACAGGGACAGTTCATTGAACAATAGCCCACACATCGGCCTTACCTTCAGACCTTTCTAGCAAAGGAGCTCCATGCATAGCAATATCCGCTGTTCCTACAACTCTGGGAGATCTGGCTTGAAAATTGGTCATTAGTACAAAAACAAGACAGATTTATCTCCATTATTGACAGGCTGATGAGAACAGTGACAAGATACCAGGCAGTGGGCCAGAGGGTGGAAGAGGGGACCAGGAGGCAGCTTCTGCCAGAGAAAGCACGGGGCTCCAGGGAACGCACAGGACTACAGATGGTAAGCGTCAGTGAACTTCTGATGCCCCAATAATTATTCTGTTTGGTCTTCTGACATTGTTCCCGCACCCATTTAGGACTCTGACCCTGCTCTAAGGACTGAGATTCTTCCAGATACCACTGTTTGGGAAAAGTACCCCATGTTTTAATTTATGGTGTTACTGCATTCATTCATACATTCATCCATTCCACAAAGCTTTCCTAAGTCAGGAGCCAATTGCAGGTGTAAGAAAGCCAATGGTGAATGCCATACCACTTTGCTCTTGAGAGGTTCACAGGGAACTGGAGGAGAAGGATACAGAAAAATACGTGATCACGGCCATACCCTATAGTTTTCCTACACATCCTCAAGTGGAGGCACGGGTCTTGACCAAGTTGTTTAAGAGGAAGGAAATATTCAACATCTAGAACTACATGGGAAACTCTGTTATCTCCCAAGGATTTAAGGTCCCAAGATAGGAAATTGCATGGTGTGGCATGAAGCCATCTCCTCAAAAGGTGGCTGGCAGCAAAGCAGAATGAGCAACATCTCAGAGATTGTTAGAAGTGCAAAATCTCCAGCCCTACCCCAGACCTAGTGAATGGCGACCTACACTTTAACAAGATCCCAGATGGTGTGTGTACAGAGTTTCATATAGAGCCCCAAATCTGGAGGCTAAAGCCATACCTGATGTTTACAAATCTCACAAATAAATATCACGACTTTACCCAAGACTCATCCTCCTCACCTGTCAAATGGGGATAATTATTTCTGTCTCAGAATCATTGTAGAAATTAAACGCGATATCAAAAGTAAAATTGTAGCCTACATGAAAATGGGCATGAAGCAATTAATCAGCGATGGTAGTCCTGAGCCTCTGCTGCTTTGGGGGGATGTTTAATGGTCTTACACACAGGAAGTGTCACGACACTTTGCAATGTGGGATCCATTTTCAGTCCAACCTCCAAACAGGAAATGATTCTTCCTACCCAAAGAGTCTAAAAGGGAAAAGGAACACAAATGAGAAGTGGAAGAAAAAGACATTGAGACGAAAATGAGGGAGAATATAAAAGAAAAAACTAGGAGATTAGATAAAGGATGAAGGCAAAAATAGATCCCGGCCCTCTGGTGCCCCATAATGGACTCAACCGTTCTTCCTAGCAATGCCTTTTAACTCAGTGAGTAAACTGCTTCCTTCAAGGTTTAGACTATCTGGTGACCCCCAACACTTTTTCAAGGCTATTTCTCTTCTGCATGTCATTTTTATACCCATACAGAAGATTTCCAACAGGGATGTTGTCCTTATCAGTTCTATTCAATGATGCTTTCTGTCTTGTCCATTCACAAGAGCACCCTAGAAAATGTCTTAGAGAATAATGGTATTTAATCACTAACACCAGCTCCAAGAACCCCAGAAGGAAAATCTAAAAGTATATTGGGAAGAAAACCAGGGTCACTAGTAGAAAATTCCAGACATAGCGTTAAGCCCGAAACACCAACCATTTTCTCTAGCTTTGCAGACTAGCTGCATGAATATTGGAGAGTGATGTGGCTTGTCTATATCTTGGCCTTCTGGTCTGTGAAACGAGCACACTCGGCGATAGGTTGTCTTCAGCTCTTTCCTGGCTTCGGGACTGTCTGTTTTAACTATTACGCACACCTAGCAATTTGCTGAGACTGTGTAGAGACCGATATGAAAAGAAGAAGAGAACGCTCACAACTGTGGGTGGATGGGAGGGGGACAGGGGGAATGAGGTCGGAGGGAGATGCAGGAGGACGGACATGACCAGTGCTCATGAGGGCACCATGTCATCCAAACAGATGGGCACGAATGTCGCCAGCTAAGGTCCAACTGCATCCTGCATGATAGTGAGGGTTGGTGCCCCAGCTGTACAAAGCAGCTGTCTGCCATGAGGCTGTGTACCCAGCTGAATGGGAAATCTTTTCTAGAATTGATGAGCCATACTCGGGCAGCAGCCAGAGCTCTGAGCTCCACATCAATCATGTCACCCCTCACACATTCACTTTCCTTGATGTAGACAAACACACACAAAGGGGGGCTGAACTTCACTTAAGTCCTTTCACCTCCAATTTACACTACACCTCTTGATGGTAACACTTTTCTCTCTCTGAGATACGCAATTTCCAGTGGAAATGTGTAGTGTCCAAAATTGGGAATTATAGTAAAAACTATTAACCCAAATCTCAGGGAATGACCTTAATTTTGAGTAGGGGAGGCACTCTCACAAATTGTAAATCAGGGTGCAGCTTGACACTGGGAGGCCCACGTGGATATCCTTTAAGTTTCCATCATTTTACAGACATGCAATGATGGATCGAGGTCTCACCATCAATGTGCGAAAGGACTGGCGTTTGTATTCAGGATGCTTGACCGCTACACTTTAGTGCCACGTCCACTACTTCCTTTGCTAAGATGCACATGAACTTCTCTTTGAAGTCCACCTCTGCCACTTACAGAAAGTGCGACGTCAGGAAAGTCCCCTAACCTATGTAGCCTCCGTTTCCTTATTTGCCAATGCAGATAATTGCAGCTATATTAAAAGAGCGTGAAGGTTAGTGCAAGGGCCCCCTGGATGTAATTCCTAGCACATAGGGGCCTTTCAGCAAATGAGAGAGGAAGGAGGGAGTTTTATTATTTCTGTACCTCCCTGCCGTGTAACCATTACTAATATCTTAACATATTCCCTCCCGGTATCTTTCCCCTTAGCATAATTTTTACTCACAATCACAGCTTACAGGTACTATTATCCTTCTGCACTCAGATGTCAAGTGTGACTCGACATGGGTAAGTAAATAAAGGAATCGAGAAAAAAGCAATCAAGTGCAAAGGGTTAAATATGTTGGTTTATTCATGTTTCTGTACCAATCTTCATCATCTCTCACTGAGTGGATTACCCTCTAAACCGGAAGCACCATGATCCTATCACATTAGCTAGCTTCCCCATTTTTGGCCTTGAGAAATTTTATTGCAATAAACTTCTTTATGCACTTAATTTAGTCCACATTGTGAGTGGGTTCCTTAGGCTCAATTTCCCAAAGTAACCACTCAGGGGTTTTTGGATATAAAGAACTCTCTTAAATTATGTTTCACTGTGAGAAATACTTAAGTCACCACAGAGTCACATACACATACGTGGTTTATCAAATTCAGATTCTTTCACAATATATATATATATGCAGAAAGAAAGGAAATGTAAACATCTTGGAGACAATGCCAGAATGTATTTGGATCGAAGCTATTTTGAAGGCGTAGTTAAAGCACATGGGAAGGACAGAACCTATATGGAAGGCGATAATTTTACCCTAAAGGCTAGAACGATAGAGACAAATGCAATGTGACTCAAAAGAGGAACGAAACATCCAAGAACTGGATTACAGGGATAGAACTAAAGGAATAGCTTGGTTCACAGCAGTTACAAGTTAAGTAGAAAACTCAAATGTCAAGGAACTTTTCCCATTTTCTTCCAGGAGTTTAATGGTGTCAGTTCTTACATTTAAATCTTTAAATCACTTTTGAGTCGATTTTTGTGTATCGTATAAAATAAGAATACAATTTCATTTTTTTCTTTGCATGTGCATATCCAGTTTTCCTAACACCCTTATTAAAGAGACTATCCTTTTCCCATGTGTACCTTGGCACCTTTGTGGAAGATTGGTTGACTGTACACACGTGGATTTATTTCTAGATTTTTATACTCTAATGGTCTATGTGTCTGTTTTTGGTCTATACTTCTAATGGTCTGTGTGTCTGGTTTTATGCCAGTAACATGCTGTTTTGATTACTACAGCTTTGTCATATAATTTGAAATCAGCAGGTATTCCCTATTGTTCTGATTGTTAGGACAGAAAAATGCCTTTAGAGATCTGGGGGGAAAGGTCTTTGGTGATGATGCAGTTGGAGTAGACAACTCACAGCAAGAGCAATAGCAGAATATAGCCACATCTCACTTCTCAATATTAAGATTTAAAAAACCCTGAAATAAATGTAATGCCCCTTTAAAACTCAAAACTCAAGATAAAACCTTCTAAACAATTCATCAAGTACACCCCAAGATGAGTTTAGGAATAAACATCAAAAATATTAACCCAACAACCTGAGAAGCACATGGAGCTACCCATAAAAACATTTAAATGTCATGCAGAGCCCTTCACAATAATTTCTCACTGGCCTGCTAAATCATATTGCCCACACCTTCCCAGCCTAACACCTCTGAGCCAGCCACGGCCAACTCCCCCATCATTCCAGAGCTCTAAGTCTCTGTAGGCATTTCCCACACCTCTCTTTCACCCTTCAGTATAAAATCAAAAGCCAAGTATAGTTGTTCCAGTCCTCAGAACTGATGACATACCCATTCGTTCTCTACTATAGGGCTTATCATAGTAATAGACAATCAATTGTTTTTGATATTTTGTCTTTCTCGTTACACAGGAAGTTCCACAAATAGGAGGACTGTGCTTTATTCTAGGTGCCAGTACAATGTCTGGCACATCATGGCCATGAAAGCCCTTGATGAAAAATGAAAACCAACACAACTGAGTGCTCATTATGTGCCAGGCCCTAAGCTTTAACCCTTTGCACTCGGATGTCCAGTGTGACTCAACACGGTTAGCATCGGTAGCAGCAAGATAAAAAAGCAAGCAAGTGCAAAGGGTTAAGTACTTTACGCCCCATTATCTCACTTAATCCTTACATCTACCCGAGGTATTTCATATTATTGCCATTTTACAGAGGTGCAAACTGAGACACAGAACTGGTAAACACCTTGACTTCAGCAACGAGTCATGCCAGGACTAACCTCAAGCAGTCCAGCTCCAAGTCTGAGCACTGATCACTAAGCTCAATGAGTAACAAGCAAGAAAGCAAATGAATAGAAGACATGGCAAAGTCGGATGATTTTATGCATCTATCCTTTCGACCCAAACATCCTAAGTTTAACATAATACCAAAATGCCATCTTTGATTCTCCCAGTAATTTTGCCCTTTCTCTTCCTGTCTAACCACTCTTTTTATCAGCGTGCCTGGCACAGATTGGATGCCTCAAGAAAGTCTGAAATAGGGCCGGGCGCTGTGGCTCACGCCTGTAATCCTAGCTCTTGGGAGGCCGAGGCGGGCGGATTGCTCAAGGTCAGGAGTTCAAAACCAGCCTGAGCAAGAGCGAGACCCCGTCTCTACTATAAATAGAAAGAAATTAATTGGCCAACTGATATATATATAAAAAAATTAGCCGGGCATGGTGGTGCATGCCTGTAGTCCCAGCTACCCGGGAGGCTGAGGCAGAAGGATCACTCGAGCCCAGGAGTTTGAGGTTGCTGTGAGCTAGGCTGACGCCACGGCACTCACTGTAGCCTGGGCAACAAAGCGAGACTCTGTCTCAAAAAAAAAAAAAAAAAGAAAGTCTGAAATAAATACAATGCCGCCTGCAAACTCAAGAGCTTGGATGTGTAGCCCTATAAGTGTGACTGTATCTATTTAGCACACGGATGGAAGGATGACTGATGGATAACCCAGCCCCCCCCAAAAGGATCCATCTTTGCCACTTCCCAATCTGAAAGGCCAAAGTTTGCCATAATAAATGACACAGAAAAGAACAAAGGTCGGCTTTGACTCTCAGATCCAGAGAGCAATAAGCTCTCCAAATGTTATTTTCGTTCTGGCTGCGATCTGAATGGTCAAGTTCAAAACACAAAACTTCGTAATATTCTTGGGTGAGTTCATGACCTGAGTTGAGTCACTGTGCCTTAAGTGGAAGGCTAGCCCTGATCCCATTCCTTTGGGGGACCGTCCTCAAATCACGATGAAAGGCAACATTTACTTGCAAAGATATGCGCACAGCCACTCTCTGAAGACTTCCCAAACACTTTCAATCACCAGAAACATAAACCTCCTCTCTTCCGATTTCAAAAAAGCAAATAAAGAGATTGTAAAGCAATGGGCGTCGTGTGCCCTGTAGGCACAGCACGGTTGCATGGCATCCGGATCGATAGTTTCCAAGAATCTGCTCTGTCTCGGCCTTTAAAAGAAAGGCAGCAGCACCAGGAAAAATTATTTCCTGAGCTCCTGTTATGTGGTGGGCTCTGGGCTTGGAGTTGAGGATCATGCAGCCAACGAGCCAAGTATAGTCTTTGTTCTTAGGGAGCTTATGGTCTCATGATAAATCAGCTATGAAAATCAGTGTGATGGGTGATATGAGATTACGTAACCAAAGATTCCACATAGTCTGAAAGACCAGGGAAGTCCTCCACTGGGAAGTGGCTGTTAAATTAAGCCCAAAGAATAAACGGGCATAGAACAGAACAATACTGCAGGGAAACAGTAGAGCATGAGCAAAAGTGCTGACGCTGGAATGAGCATCGAACATTCACTCTGAAAAAACGCCAACTATCCCGGAGCACAGAGAGGGTGGAAGAGAAGCAGGGAATTAGGAATTCCGGAGGATTCGTTACTTATTAACTGATCAATAAGAATGCACTGAGCTCCTAAAATATGTACATTTTTGTACTTCGTCTGGTTATAAAGCTAGAGGAGTATGAGACGAAAATAATTTTGGCTAGCTTTGGACTTTCTTCCTTAACTCCTTGACCAACCTCCAAATGCCCATCTACTGACTCAGTATACTGTGTGCCAACCATTGAGTGCTCTTAGTTTTCCACAAGTTTTGATATCCTGGAATAAAAGAACTCTTTATAAGGAGTCGGGTCTCTCTGTGCAGTCACACAATTTTTGCAGAAGTAGTATGCTTTCATAAAAACAAAATAACCCCCCGGAGGCATGTCACCTAAGCATATGGTAGTATTACTAACTAAATCTGTATTATCTCTTCTTAAACTCATTGTTTGGCTCTGGGTAATAAGAACAATGTCTTTCATTTGCATTTTTCTCACATTTTCTTTCATTCGGATCAGACATTCAACCTGGGAGGGCATTATTACGGAGGGGAACAGACCAGCAAGGTCAAGCAATTTCCCCCAGGCCAAATTAATGAGTGGAAAACCACAATTAGAACCATGGGTGGGAGCAGTGGCTCACACCTGTAATCCCAGCGCTTTGGGAGGCTCAGGCAGGAAGATCTCTTGAGGCCAGGAGGTGCCGGGCAGTTACGGTGAGCTAGGACAGTGCTACAGCACTCCAGCCTCAGAGACAAAGTGACAGACACCTTGTCTCAAAAACAAACATACAAAGAACGAACGAAGGCTTCTCTCAGTCCCATACGCTTTCTCTTTATAAAGTTTCTTAAGATGTGACCCACAGAACACTTGGTTGAAATACAGTTTCCAGGGTCTGGCCCCAAAACTACCATGTCAAAATCTCAGGAGTCCTCCAAAGGATGGGTAGAGCACCCTCACTCAAAGTTTTAGGACACTGCTATTCACCAAAATCCAAAAGAACCTACTTCAAATAATTGCCAGAATGTATTAAAATAAATATCACTGACCAAAATCCGCACTAGAATATTCATAACAGCATTACACATAATAACCACAATCT
Organism: Microcebus murinus; assembly: GCF_040939455.1. Lineage (NCBI taxonomy): Eukaryota > Metazoa > Chordata > Mammalia > Primates > Cheirogaleidae > Microcebus > Microcebus murinus. The sequence goes on along the minus strand of NC_134131.1, from coordinate 11,714,814 downwards.
GGAAACTACCCAAATGCCCATCAAGTGTTGAAAAGATAAAGTGTTACATTCATACTGCATGTAACCGAGTGACAGAGCATGTATACACGTAATATTGATGACTCTCACAAGCATTACGTAAAATAAATTAGACACAAAATAGCCCATATGCTGTCTGATTCCAGGTTTAGGCAGTAAAAACAGGCAAAACAAATCCACGCTGTTGGAAGTCAGGATGGTGGTTACCATGGCAGCTGTGGGGCAGGTGGGGTCGGGGGGACCAGACGGGGATGCTCAGTGTACTGACTAGTGCTAACCCTAACCCTAACCCTAACCCCTGGCCTAGGTGCTGCTTCCATGGCTATGTGCACTTAATAAAAAACCCGGAGAGCAGCATCGTCAGGAGAACTTTTCTGGATCTGTATTATAATTCAAGAAAAATAAGAAGAAGACAGTAATCACCATTCCCAAGTTTTAAGACAAAAACTGGAAGTTGGTCTCTACTTGGCTGTGCTGTCCCTCAGAACCGGCCATACGTACGTGTGTCCCGCCTTCCAACGCACAGGACATCCGTCACTTCCTGGTCCTGCCTTGGCTGCCTTTGTTCTTTTCTGGGCAAGTCTCATCCTGGTCCTAAGCAACACAGTCATTACATATATACCTAATTATATTGATGGTTTTGCTGGTTGTAAAAGCAATACCAACTCACTGCCCGCCCTCAACAAAAGAACCAGAAAATAAAGCCAAGTATAAAATCAGAAAGCCCTATGCACTACTTCCCTTTTCCTCCTTGAAATCATCACTGTGGACAGTGTTAGTTTATTTCCTTTCAAGCCCTTTTGTCGGTGTATACAAATGTACTCGACACAATTAGGGTGGTCTAACCGGTCATTTCACATCCTCATTTTTTTCACTCAATATGATATTGTGAGCATTCTCTGAATCGTCACAAACACTTCAGATTATGATGTGGAGGGTTTTCTATTGACCAACTGATCCTTGAGAGTTTATTGAACTCCCATAACATGCGAGCCCCTGCCCGGCATGCAGTCATGGAGTTAGAGACACATGAAACCCAGATCATACCTTCAAGAGCTTTGAAGAAGATCATGTGTGATCTTGATTAAACTGCCCCTTAATCCCTCAGAACCCATTAAATCTAGGCGTCCTCAAACTATGGCCCGAGGGCCACATGCCGCCCACTGAGGACATGTATCCGGCCCGCCAGGTGTTTTTGCCGCCGCTGCCTGTCCTGCTCAGCAGCCGACTGGTCCCGGGCCCACAGTGCGCACGTGTGGAATGTGCACCGCTCTCTCCAACGGCCCCCAACGGCCTGAGGGACAGTGAGCTGGCCCCTGTTTAGAAAGTTTGAGGACCCCTGCCCTAATCCATAAAGTGGAGGTGATAACACCGTTGAGAGGACTGAGACAGTACCGTGGAATTCTCAGCATTTAGTAGGTAAATGGTAAACATGAATTCCTTTAGAGAGGAAAGTCACGCACCTCAAACAATGACTGATACTAAGACATAGACATAGAATTGGACATTCACCAGTTCCAGAGCAGGGGAGGTTCTGAGCAGGTTCTAGCCCAGGGGTCCTCAAACTTTTTAAACAGGGGGCCGGTTCACTGTCCCTCAAACCGTTGGAGGGCCGGACTATAGTTTAAAAAAAAAAACTATGAACAGATTCCTATGCACACTGCACATATCTTATTTTGAAGTGTAAAAAAAAAAAAAAAAAAAATGGGCAAAAACACCCGCATGTGGCCCGCGGGCCATAGTTTGAGGACGCCTGTTCTAGCCTATAGCAGAGAGCATGCTAGAGGCTACAGCCCTCTTGCTCCAAGAATGGCCCATGGACCCCAACCATCAGCACCGCCTGGTAGCTTGTTAGGCGAGTGGACTGTCAAGCCTGTCCCAGACTTACTGCGTCAGAATCTGCATGTTAGCAGCATCCCTGGGTGACACGGACGCCAATTAAGGCTGGAGGGGCGCTAAGCTAGGCAGGTTCTTGGCGATGGGTAAAAATCAGACACTCTGGGAGAAGATGGGTACAAGGGACATCCCATGGCTGGGGACAGAAAAAGGCATTTTGTAAGCCAAAACACTAAAATGCTCTTAGGAGAGAGAGTACTTGAAGCAACAGGTTTTGGGGGGGGCACCGTGAAAAATCGAAGTTGGACTTCAAAACCAGGGTTATATTTATTGTCTTGGATTCTACGCGAGAGGTTTTGCTATTATTCTTCCCTCTGGTGTAATGTGTTTGTATGTTTTTCTCACACATTCCTATTTCCAACATGGCTACAAACCTATAAAAAATCATTATTCTTAACGTATGAGCAGCTGAGCATCTAGCACAGAAACCCCAGGAAGCTGGCTGGAAATGCAGACTCCTGGCCCTGATCCTGACTTCCTGCCTCAGATTACTAAAGGGTTGCACATCCTGGAATTGGAAGTTTGAGGACCACCATTGTTATCCAGTGTTTATCATAAGGACACACCATATAATAGCCATGTTAAAATAAAAGTTTCTTTAGGATTCCATTTCCCAATTTTAAAAACAAGCACTAGGAATTCAATTCTGATGCATTCCTTAAAGATAAAGATGAGGATCAATTTTCTGTGTCCCCAGTGCCAAAAGCAGTGACTGAGTGACCAACAAGCATTTGTCGAATGAGTGCATGAATGCATAAATGCACAAATGACTAGGCAGATGCTTTGAGAGAGAACTCTGAAGGAAACAATCGTTTGTGTAAGTCACAGGTGCATTTTCATGCCGTAAGTAATGAGTAATGAAATTACTTATTTTCAGGAAGAATAAAATTCACAATTGCCTGCAACTTCTCACACACACACACACACACACACACACACACACACACAAACTGACTTGAATTTTATCAATATCCAACCAATAAAAACTTTTGACAAAATTGAATCTTTCCACTATGGATGGGAAAATATAATTTCAGTTACAGTAAACGGTAGTTAGTGTTGGAGTTTGGGAGATGCTGGAATCTTTCTGGCAAAGCCCAGCATGTATCAGAATGAGATTTTAACCAAATCAAATTGGTTAACTAACATCCTAGGAGATTTTAACCAAACCCCCTAGCTTTGGGGTTGGGGTTAAGCATTGGACTATTAGAATTCACCTGCATGTCACTAACTTCACTGTTCAAAAAAAAAAAAAAAAGCACAGAGTTATTGATGTTACCTCAGATTTTCTCAAATCATCATCTCAGGAAATATTACAAGAATGGAGCAGGCAAGAATTCAAAAAATTCAGAATGTGTTAGAAAACTGGACAAGATGAGTAACAATGTTTCTTCAAATTAGCAATGACGGATTGCACAGAACGAGAGGGAAATCAAGTCACTCTATCGAAACAGAACATTTTAAGTGTTGATGATGGTCAACTAGCAGTCTCAGCGCCCCGTGTAAGCAAATTGCAGCCTGGAAACCTGTCAAGTCCGTTTTCTGCTACTGTAACAGAATACCACAGACTGGGGAATTCATAAAGCAAAGAGATTAATTTGGCTCGTGGTTCTGGAGGCTGGGAAGTCCAAGTCCAAGGGCTCGTGTCTGGTGAGGGCCTTTCTGTTCTATCGTAACACAGGGGAAGATATCACAGGGCAGGACAAGAGAGGGAGAGATCATGCAGGACAGTGAGAGAAGAGATGCCAAACTCTCAAGGTAACAAACTACTCCCAACAGCATGAACCCTTTGCACTCACTTGTTTTTCTCATCCACTCGACATTATCCACATTCAACATCCGAGTGCAAAGGGTCAATCCACTCATGCGGGTGAAACCCTCATGACATCATCAACCTCTTAATACCATCCCAACAGCAATTACATTTCAACACAAGAGTTTTAGAAGGGCCCTCCTAACCCATAGCAGAGCTAACAGCAGGGGAAATTTCTTGTAGTTTAGATTAGTCAAGATGTTTAGCACTGCAAAGACAGAAAAGTCCAACTCAAACTGCTTAAGCAAAAATGAAAATAAAACCAAAAAAACAACTCCTATATCTGAAAACCACAGTTTCTCCTCTGGCTTTATGCAAAGCGCGATTTAGGCCTGAACAATGCCATCTCCCCACCCCGCCATGACACGTTTCTCCATCTTGGCCCCACTCTCAGGCTCCACGTAGGGCCAAGCAGCTCCGGACCAGCACCTTCCAAGGTTCAAGTCCAGCAGAAAAGAAGAGCTGTTCCTCCCTGTAGCTCCTGAATTCACTTCAACTAAACCAATTTGCCACATCAAAATAATCACTGAAACTCAAGTAGTGCAAGATTGTGCTGACTGGCTGGGCCTGGGCCATGCGCACACCTGAACCAATCTCCATGGTTACGAAGACACAGCGCTCTGGCGGGTGAAGCTCACATGTTCCACCTCTGGCACTACAGGCAGAGCCACACCCGAAAAACTCGGGCTGAGAGCGTGGATAAAGAGTCTCCCTGCAAAGGGAACTCTGGGTTCTACGAGTAGAGGAGGAGAATGGACCTTGGGCAGACAGAGACAGTCAACACATGGTTGACTCTTGATCCACATGGGTTTGAGCTGCAAGGGTCCACTAGACATGGATTTTTTCAGGCAAACACTGATGGAAAATACAGCATTCTGAGGACTCAAAACCTGCCTGTGAAAGGGCCGGCTTCTCACACAGGACGTTCTGCAGGGCCAACTACAGGTCTCGAGTATGAGCAGATTTGGCTTACGCGGACACCCCGGGACCAAGCCCCCACGTGTACCAAGGGACAACTGCACACTGAAAGGGTAGTCAGGTGGAAGCTTTTGTAGGCAAACCCGACACCGTTGACCTCAAGCTACCATATCTGACATGCACATACGAGGGATGAGCTCTAAGTATGGAGCAGTCGCCCTCAGCGGAAATCACGGTGCTTCCTTCCTTGTGTAAAATCCAGAGACAACTCAGGAGTCCACACCCTCAGTGAGGCTTCTAAGATGTCTGGGGAAATGGCCTCATCCTTCTTCTCTCTCTCATTCTGCGAGCTGTTTTTCCTTCTGCCGTGGATTCTGTCTCCTCCTCCAGGGCGACTTCTCCCCGTCACACATTCAGGTCTCCCCTACAGAGAAGCCCCTGCCCATGTCAGCCTCTGGTCATCTCTCCCACAGTACCAATATTCTCCTTTAACAGCCTCGCCCCATTTTATAGAAAATGCTTCTTTGAAAATGCCACAACTGTAGCATAGGGTCAGTAAAGACCGGCATGTTGCGTCTTCCTTTCCTTTTATTCTAGAGGAAAAGAAAGCTCCAGGGGGCAGCAGGGTGGCTCACGCCTGTAATCCTAGCACTCTGGGAGGCCGAGGTGGGAGGACTGCTTAAGCTCAGGAGAGTTTGAGACCAGCCTGAGCAAGAGTGAGACCCCGTCTCTACCAAAAACAGAAAAAATTAACCGGATGCAGTGGCACATGCCTATAATCCCAGCACTCTGGGAGGCCGAGCCGGGAGGATCATTCAAGGTTAGGAGTTCAAGACCAGCCTGAGCAAGAGCGAGACCCCGTCTCTACTGAAAATAGAAAGAAATTAATTGGCCAACTGTAAATATATAGAAAAAGTTAGCCCGGCATGGTGGCACATGCCTGTAGTCCCAGCTACTCGGGAGGCTGAGGCAGGAGGATTGCTTGAGCCCAGGAGTTGGAGGTTGCTGTGAACTAGACTGATGCTTCAGCACTCTAGCCCAGGCAACAGAGTTGAAACTCTATCTCAAAAAAAAAAAAAGCAAGCTCCAGGGAAAAGTATTAAGTGCTCAGAAAATATGTATAGGATAGATGGATGGACTGGTAGAAGGATGAAAGTTCAAAAAGAATATTATAAAAATACACATTAAAATATTTTAGCCTCACTCATTTATGTAGACATATTACAGCATTTATGTATAACTCATGTTTTACAGCATTGGATAATTTTGAAGGCCTACTCTGTGCCTCTCATGGTACAAGGCACTGGAGGGAGACATATCAGTGAAAACAGATAAAAATAACATGGAAGTAGACAATAGACATTTTAAGTAAGTTAACTAGCCAGTGAGAATATATTATATTAATCATAAGTTCTAGGCCGGGCGCGGTGGCTCACACCTGTAATCCTAGCACTCTGGGAGGCTGAGGCAGGAGGATCACTCAAGGTCAGGAGTTGAAAACAGCCTGAGCAAGAGCAAGACCTGTCTCTACTATAAATAGAAAGAAATTAATTAGCCAACTAAAAATACATAGATAAAATTAGCCAGGCATGGTGGTGCATGCCTGCAGTTCCAGCTACTCAGGAGGCTGAGGCAGGAGGATGGCTTGAGCCCAAGAGTTTGAGGTTGCTGTGAGCGAGGCTGACGCCAGGGCACTCTAGTCCGGGCAACAGAGTGAGACTCTGCCTCAAAAAAATAAACAAACAAACAAGTTCTATGGGAAAATACTGAGCAATGGGGTCAGGAAGGCTGGGCTGGCAGAACGCAATTTTTAACAGGGTGGTTAGGGCAGTGCCATTGAGAAAGTAACAGCTGAGCGACAATATTGGGAAGGCAAAGGGTGAGCCGTGCAATTGCGTAGGGAAAAGTGCCCCGGGCAGACAGACAGCCCCAGACAAGGGCTCCAGAGAGACCACACTGGATTGACAGGTGCTTCCGGAACTGACCCAAATCACAGACATCTTGGTACTAAGAACAGCAAAAACTACTTTTACCTAACTGCCAAAAAATTATTTTACTTTTTTTGGGGGGGCGGGGAGACAGAGTCTCACTTTGTTGCCCAGGCTAGAGTGAGTGCAGTGGTGTCAGCCTCGCTCACAGCAACCTCCAACTCCTGGGCTCAGGCGATCCTCCTGCCTCAGCCTCCCGAGTAGCTGGGACTACAGGCATGCGCCACCATGCCCGGCTAATTTTTTCTGTGTGTATTAGTTGGCCAATTAATTTCTTTCTATTTATAGTAGAGATGGGGTCTCACTCTTGCTCAGGCTGGTTTTAAACTCCTGACCTCAAGCAATCCTCCCTCCTCGGCCTCCCAGAATGTTAGGATTACAGGCGTGAGCCACCGCACCCAGCCTATTTTACTTGTTTTTAATTGTTTAATACCTCAATACCACAGTTCTGCTGGAACTTTTTATCATAGTAGACTTGCTATAAATCAAGAGGTTTTCCAAAGACTTGAGAAAATAAATAAAATACAAAAACATTTTCAGCCAGCATGTATTGACTTAAAAATGTTCATTTGCATTAACTTTATTCATCTGAGAATTTAATGGGCATGTCTTAATTATTCAGGGAGACAAATGCCTATTAAAATGTAGGAAGATTATGTAATGGCTATGATGAGTTTCTTTTTATTACTGCTTTAATAAACTTCAACTGGTACCCACAATTATATTACTATTAATGCCTGTTTTATTCATTAGAAGTTGAGGAACGCCTAAGCAGCTAGCTTGAATATTTTTTCCACCCTTAGTAATGATAAGCTTTCTTATTTGCCTTCTTCCCATCTGGTTTGCGTCAACAGAATGATAAAGAAAAGAGTGTAGCAAATTTAATTATGTGAGCCATGTTTCTGAGACTGATAGATACTGTTCTAATGAGGACCCATTCAGACTCATACTCCCAAACTTGCTTAAGCATTGGTTTCAGAATAAGCCTTTTTCTTTATTCTAACCTCCCCAAAATGATTTCTACAATTCTGAGCAAAAACATCTCTTACAACCATTGAAATAATATGACACAATAATAACAATAATAGCTTGTATTTATTCACGCTTACTATGTGCTAGGCGCTATGCTAAAATGATTGAAGCATAGTATTTCATCAAATCCTCGTAACCTTTCTAATAAAGTATGCACTGTTGTTATTCCCACTATCCAGATGATTAAACCTCAGAAGTTACTCTTTGGGTAGAGGGACGTGTGTGGTACTATGCAATCCTACACTCTTAGCCAGTATGGATTGGATCTGCACAAACACCTGATCAGAACAGGACTGATCAGACCCTTTCCTGGGAGAGATAATGAGTTAATTACTGTCTGCAGTTGGTTGGTGAAGGTTTTTCAGTGGCTAAAGAAACAGAGAGAAAGAGTAGGGGCCAAACCACGTGGCTTTATTTAGCGCTCCCGGATGAAGTTCTGGTGTCCTAAGGGGGTGGGGCCAAGAGTCACATCTGTTATACTGTTTGAGCCAGGCTAGGGACATTTGGTGGTCATTGAGAAATAGGAGGGGCTGGCGGTATTTGCAGAATCTAGGAGCCAGAACTCTCTTATCTGGGTGGACACCTGGGTGTGGTTCCTCTGGCAGTTTGTCCTTGGCGGGTCTGGTCTCGTGACCGGGCCCTTTTCTTTTTTGATCTAAGGAGAGGAAGGGGCCCTGCCACCAGCCTTACAGTTAGAACCTCCTGTAACCTGGAAATAGAGAAAAGTTCTCTGCTATGAGCACAGAAGGAAGCAGAGATGGGAGAGAGTGGAGAGAAAAGAGAGAGAAGCTTGGTTAGTTACGAATGCCTGTCCAGTACCTGTTCCCAGTCCATACAGAGGTTTGGCCTCCAGCCCCTGTGCTTAGGATGTGTCTCCCCTATACCGTGTTTCCCCGAAAATAAGACCTACCCATAAAATAAGCCCTAGCAGGATGTCTAGGCATTTGCACAATAGAAGCCCCACCCCGAAAATAAACCCTAGTGATGGGCGTGGCTATGCAGCGTCTGCACAACCCGTGCGTGTCGTCGTGGAGCAGGAAAGACGACGAGGAGCCCTTCTCATCTGCCCCGTGAGAGCTCTATTGCTTCACATGAGAGATTGGGGCCAACGGTTCTACAGGAAATAGAGTCACAAGAAATTCAGGATGGAATTCGAGGTTTGGAGAGTGATGATGTTTCAGAAGAAGATGACTTCACTCTATTTGAATAAATGTAGATTGTTGTACCATACTTAAAAAAAAAATCCCCTGAAAATAAGCCCTAGGGTGTCTTCCTAAGGAAAAATAAATATAAGACCCTGTCTTATTTTCGGGGAAACACGGTAATAGGCTCCCCATTGTGGCTCAAGCTATATGGGAAGGGTTTCTATTACTTCCATTGAAGCACATTCATTATGTTGATTCGAATTCATCTGAGAATTCAGTGGGAATACCTGTATCAGGAACCCATTAATCACCAACCGGGCGAGTAGAGAAGAAGCAGACCAGTCGGGAGGTAACAACTGGAAAATGAGCCCATTAGCACGGTCATGCCTAATTTTTTCACAATATCTCTCACATCCAAATCTTTATCTCAGCATTAACGCTGAACTCTTTCTAAAACGGCATCAGCGTGGCCGCAATGTTAATAATCATACAATTGAGTTCAGCTTAACCAACTAAGATCCCTGGGTCAGTCCTGTACCTGTTTATGGTCCAAGAAGAGAACGTTCAGTAGCCAAATCTCAGTGACCTCTTCAGTTCAAACATAAAACGAGAATGTAGTAGGACCATGTGGGTTCACTAAAGTGACCACGCCCAAAATATGCTAACAATTAGCCCAAGTCTAAAAGAAACAACATGAACAATTTAATCATTTTAAGAGTCACAAAATTCATACAACTTTGAGCCTACTCATATAAACCAACAGCTGACAGTATTGCTAAGAAACTGGTTTTCAGAGTCATTGCCAGTGAATATATTTTCAGGCTGACAGTTTTAAAAATATCCGATGGTTATGAATATGTAAACTCACCAAACTTCATCATAGGTGGGTAGAAAAATAACATTACTAATCACAGAGCAGTCTGATATTAAATAGTTGACGGTTTCATAACTCAAACGACTTTCCCTTTCTTTCCTCTCTCCAGTTCCCACCTTGCTATAACTTGCTGCAGGAAACTCACACTTCGCTCTTTTCATTCCCAGTTACTCGTATTAGAATAGATCTGTTAAAGTAAACATATGCTTCTAAGAATTTAGGATCGCTAACAGTCCTAGCGAACCCTTGAACTTCAGTGCTCCAATGGATGAAGGTGTAACTCGAGGGTTCAGTGTTAAAGCAAAAACACGCAGTACGTTTCTGCCCACTCTGGCGTGTAAACTCCAGGAGTTTTGGGTTCACAGAATGCAGCCCGGGGTGCTGGGGAATCTATAATGTCCCAACTGCAACAGCCAAAAGCAAAACCGCCTGGACAAGAGCCTTGCATAAACTGGCCCAGAAAGCTCTCCTCCCTTCCCTTTTATTTGATGAATTATCATGAGGGGGAAAGAGACTGATTCTTGTAGAGAAAAATGGGAAAGTTCTCTTACGAAATCCTCGTGCAGGCTTCTCTTTCTGAATCAGGTACGGATCAGAGCACTCCTTCCCTGTTTCCTTTGAAACAGGAGGCCTCAAACTAAGGCCCGCGCCACATGCGGGCCGCCTAGCACATTTATCCGGCAGCCCTCCGGGTGTTTTTGCCACCGCTGCCTGTCCTGCTTAGCAGCCGACTTTTCCCGGGCCCACAGTGCGCACTCTCCAGCGGTCTGAGGGATGGAGAACTGCCCCTCCCCGCCCCCCCGTTTAAAAAGTTTGAGGATCCCTGCTCTGAAATACCAGGTGTTATGCAACCGATAAATTCTTCTGAGATCCTCATGTAGGGTCTTTGTCCTGTCTTAAGTTACCCCCAGAACCTAGAATCTTCCAGAGGTCATGACTGCTATGGGAACGGTACGAGTATGAAGACGTATCTTACCGGATGCCATAAATGTCTTCCTGAAGATCTCAGTGGCAACGTGAGCTGGAAGGAAGAGTACTTGCTATGCAAGAGGATGCTATTATAAATTCACAGAATTTTACCATCATACTAAACAATCATCCCTCCATTATCTTTAGTCATCTGGTCTTGATGTCCCAGAAATGATTAAAGCATAGACATTTTGCCCCAAAGCTTATATTGCTAAAATATTGGGGAGACAGGGGAGATTCCCAACCACACAATACCCCCGAAGCCCACAGAGCTCAGGGATGCGTGTTTTCCTTAAGAATGTCTGCCTACCCCCCAAGGCATTTTTGTCAGCTCAGCACACACATGAAAAATAAAAAATCACATTGCGGAAAGAGAAAAGTAAAGGAAATCATTTACTTCTATTATACTTTGAAGTGTGGTAATTACATTTACCCTGAATGTATTGGACAAAGAAAGTCAAAAATAATATAAGCCCCAATTCCATTCTATATAAATCAGACTCACATGATCTCTAATAAAGGCATAAGCATATTTAACAGTTCAATCTTTCTAACATATAGTGATGATCTATTTTAAAGTATAGCAGCGTGCCACCTCCTGTGGGCACTGAATTATTGGGATCTCTTCCCTCCAGTGGCTCCCGGTTGGTTGGGGGTATGGAACCTGCACATGCCTCAGTATGGCTCTGATTCGGTTCAAACTTTACAAGCTCTAATCACATCCCTTCCCAGACTAAACTGAACACCCTTCACTTTCTAACCTCTCCTAACACAAGTCCTTAATATTAGAATTCCCTGTGCTGTAAAACACACACACACACACACACACACACAAATACCTAACCTCTCAGGTACAAATTTCACTTAAAAAGTCTTTTCCCCTCCCTAACTGAACCACCTTCCTGGAATTAGCATGCTTATGGAAACCAAACACCAGCTCCTCTTCTCTAACCGGCCAAGTCATAGTTATATGCTAATATTTTCACTTCTGGAATCATTTTGTAAAGAAGAAAGCTTGTCAGATGCGGTAATGAAGCCAACAGAGGCTTTACTATGACTTCAGATCCAAGCAAGTACCTTTTGATGATATCTGCATTACCTTATGATGCATGGAAACAGGATGGATTTGGCTACACCCCGTGGGGAGATGCATATTAGTTTATCACACTCTGTGCCATTAGCCAGGAAATAGAGTCTAGAGAAAAAGACATCGAGTTTATGAACTCAGTTCTGGATCAGGTTATTTTCACCAGACAAAATTACTGGAAGACCAGTCAGCCGTTTTTGGCTTACGCCACAGGGTCACTCAAGGTTGTCACTTCCTACAAAGCGGACTCGAGACAAGGATTTGAGGGCAAGTAGTTTATTTGGAACAGAATCCTAAGCCACACACCAGCAGGGCAATGGAGAGCGAGACAGGAAAACAAAAATAGCCAATAAAAGGCAAGTTGTGGCTGGGCCCGGTGGCTCACACCTGTAATCTTGGCACTCTGGGAAGCCGAGGTGGGCAGATTGCTCGAGGTCTGGAGTTCAAAACCAGCCTGAGCAAGGGCAAGACCCCGTCTCTACTATAAATAGAAAGAAAGAATAGAATTAGTTTGGCCAACTAATATATATAGAAAAACTTAGCCTGGCATGGTGGCGCATGCCTGTAGTCCCAGCTACTCGGGAGGCTGAGGCAGGAGGATCGCTTGAGCCCAGGAGTTGGAGGTTGCTGTGAGCTAGGCTGACGCCAGGGCACTCACTCTAGCCTGAGCAACAAAGCGAGACTCTGTCTCAAAAAAAAAAAAAAGGCAAGTTGTTATCAGAGGTAACTGGAGCTTAATATCCCCCAGGAAATTCTGGGATTTCAGAGTAACTTCCAAGTTATCCTCCACCCCCAACGGGTAAAGGAGCCATGGTGTTTATAAACTAACCCCACTAAGTCCCCGGATGGTGGCTGTTCCCAGAGGTCACTAATCCCTAGCACCATGGGCAAGGAACCAGCAAAGCAGCCCATGGGAAAACAGAAGCAGAAGGACCAACTGGCCACCTGACCCACGTGAACCATGGTAGAAAGTGCAAAGGGCTGTAGGAGGGACCCAGTCTCTGCACCCCACGGGCAATCAATAGTCAGCAAACCTGGGAGGGTACATGAAAACCCTACTCCGATCGTGACGCTGAGCCAGGAGCAATTGATTCACTCAAATAATAACCCTTTGCACTCGGATGTCGAGTGTGACTCGACACGGTTAGCAAAAATTTTAGGAATTATAATTACTCTTTGAATATATCAATAATTTGAAATATAAAAAAATCCGAATATACAAGTTTGCATGAAAAGAAAGTCCAGTTTTTTATTCTGCCGCCGTGCTTTGTAAAGTCTGAGGTATTTAAAAAATTAGGCCGGGTGCTGTGGCTCACGCCTGTAATCCTAGCTCTTGGGAGGCCGAGGCGGGCGGATTGCTCAAGGTCAGGAGTTCAAAACCAGCCTGAGCAAGAGCGAGACCCCGTCTCTACTATAAATAGAAAGAAATTAATTGGCCAACTGATATATATATAAAAAATTAGCCGGGCATAGTGGCGCATGCCTGTAGTCCCAGCTACTCGGGAGGCTGAGGCAGAAGGATCACTGGAGCCCAGGAGTTTGAGGTTGCTGTGAGCTAGGCTGACGCCACGGCACTCACTCTAGCCTGGACAACAAAAGCGAGACTCTGTCTCAAAAAAAAAAAAAAAAAAAAAAAAAAAAAAAAAAAATTAAATCCAGGGTGGAATAAAGGAATCGAGAAAAATGCAAACGAGCACAAAGGGTTAATTCCCTACTGCATGACAGAGGACAGAGTCATGAGCAAAACATTTACGGCCCATGGCTCTGCTTACCTTTCCCACTTTGTGCATCAGTCAGCAATCTGCAGAGAAACAGAACCAACAGGAGACATAGGTGTATAGAGATATGATTATTGATTGATGATGAAGAATTGGCCCATGCACTTATGAAAGAGGAGAAGTCCCACACAATCTTCCCTCTGCAAGCTGGAGCTCCAGGAAACCCAGTGGTGAGATTCAGTCCAAGTGCCAGGGCCTGAGACCCAGGGGGAGGTGATGATGTGAGTCCCAATCTGTGGGCGGTAGACACTGAGATGACATGTCCCAACTCAAGCAGTGAGGCAGGAATAAAAGGGGGTGAATGTCTCCTTCCTCTACCTTTCCTTCTGTTCAGGCCTTCGATGGACTATCCAAATGCCTGTCCACACTGGGGAGGAAGCTCTGCTTGACTGAGTCCACTGATGGAAATGCCAATCTCATCCAGAAACAATGTTTAATCTGGGCACCCCATAGCCCAGGCAAGTTGACATATAGAAATAACCATCATGCCCCTCCATGCCTTCTGCGCACCAACCTCAAGCAAGCTTCACGGGGCCGTGCATCCTCACAGGTTCTATTTGAACAACTTTCTCCCCTGCAAGACACCTTCTCCTCCTTCTAGGCTCAACTCGGCACACAGCAACCTGTGCCCTTGTAAAACGTCGTGTTTCTCTCCACTAACATCTGTCCAGGTGTGTATCATAGTTATTTCATCTTTTTGCTTCTACCAGGCTCTGGGCTCCACTCTTAGCACTCAGCGTAGAGTTGGTTACTCAGCAAATGTTTGAGTTGAACAAAAGGAGAGTCATGGAGGAACCAATCAAATCCCAATGATAGCACTTTAAACAATAAGGTAGAAAATACTTATAAACACAAATATGTTCAATTCTACAGTGCCCACAAATTATCTTTAATAAATGTATACATTTATACATAAATAAGTCAAACAGATAATACACAACTGCATTTTAACAGTGAACTTTGTCTTTTGGTTTATCTATATTTTCTAATTTTACTGCCACAAAAGCATATGAGCTCCACAATTTAGAAGTTAAATAGATCTTTAACCACTTTGGTACGGCGCTCACCAGCCGCGACACCTCGCCCACAGCGGCACTCACAGTCCACACGGTGGTCTGCGCTGCGCATTGATGATGCGTCTGTTTTGCTCTCGTGTGATGAGGAAAGCTTGAAAGCACTGGAAGCTTGTTTTACTTTACAGGCAGCTTTACTTATACGTATATGTTACTTATTCTGATTTACGTTACGTTTTCATTGTGTTATTTTTAAATGTTCACGATTTTATTTTGATAAATGAAAAATTAGAAAAGTCACATCACGGCTGTCGGCTAAAGTTTCAGTCTGTGGCTGTCGACCATAGCTGGCGCGCTTCATTAGTCAAAAGTGAGGGTTAGGCCAGGTACAGCTAGCAGACTTCCAGGCTAGCCAGGGAGGCCAGCGAGTGATCAGACAGGCTGGACACGCACACAAGATGATCTGGTAGGATGGATTCACGGATCAAGGTTCCTAGGAGGGCAGGATCCAGTGACTGGATCTCAGAGTGGGACCATCTGGGACCAGAGGGGGGCCGGTCCGTTAGGCTAAGGACATGGTAAGAGAGCCAGCAGACGGGGCCCAGGACACAGGAGGTGCGGGTGTGGGTCCCCACTGCTCCCCGATGCCTGGCTTCCTGGCCTTCAGCTTCACAAACTGAGCTCTCGACTGTCTGCAGAGCATCCAATGAACAAATAATCCAACTCTCGATCCACTTGTCTGTCTCTTAAAACACTGAAATATCAAGTTAGAAAAGACCTTTAGTGATCATCTTCTTCAAACATCTGGTTTTATGGATGGGAACATCGAACATCGAAGAAGAGAACCATTTTAAGACAGCAGTAGCTTTCAATTAACATTCCAACTCAGGTTGGGAGTAGCCTCTACAAGTGCTATTGGAGAAGGACTCCAATAGCCATCAGGGCCAACTAGAGAGAGTTGGGGTTGATTAGTAATGTCTGCCACAGGCAACGGACAGGGTATAGGTGGTCCGCATGCCATCCTCTCATTAAGCGCTTAAGCAGTAGCAGGATAATCCGGCACTTAGAAAAGAAGCCACACATGGAAGAAAGGTGATATGGCACCAAAGGCAAATTTTCTAATTTTATATTAATAATATAAGGACACTTTGAAAGACGAAATGATATGCTCAAACTAAAATGGTACGTGATAGGATAGGAGTTCCAAGTCGGGTCTGCCTGCCCCCCAAAACCTGTGTTCTTTCCCACTATGCTGCAGGGTCCCTCCTTGGTGACTGTCCCCTTTTCCATTAGCCCCCAAGGCTACCCGCCTGGCTCGACTCTGACAGCTCTTCTGAAAGAGCCTTGAGATTCACCTTCTTGTGATTTCAGTAGCTGCCGCCTCTTGCCTCCGAGACAAAGACACGCTGTCCCCAGTCCATCTTCTCTTTCAGGTCCAAAGGGTGTCATTTTCCGAGCCTTTTCCACAGAACGTCTCTGGCACGTCGCTTGGCTCCAGCCCCTCCCTTGCAACCTGCTTGATTTATTCAAATGTGGGAGAGTGACTCATCGGTGGCGTGAAGACAACCCCAGCTGTGTGCCAGAGATAATTATTTCAGAGTAATTAAAGCGAGCCACCGGGCTGCTGAACTAAACACCAAAACATGATTCTGCACTTTCCCTCTTATCTGCATGGTCTGTTTTCTGTCTGTCAAAAGCAAGTGCCCGCTGGGCTGGGGCTCCCCACCCGACACGTTCGTCATCACTCTTCAGCAGCCTTGCTCGGGGGTCATCTCTGGCTGGGAGGCCGCCTAGAGCTTGACAGGAAAACCCTGGCCTGAAATCAGAGAGCCCCAAGGTACCCGCTGATGTCGCTTGCTCTTGGTGAGCTCCCCCAAAGTCTGTCCCAAACCAGCCAGAGTGTCACACGCCAACAGGGGCAGTGGAGCGCCCACGCCGCCCCTGCCTAGCCCCTTGTATGGATGCTCTGCAGCCTCGGTTTTTAGCCCCCAGTATAACAAGCTCGAGCTTCTCCGTGTCTCAGGTTGGATCCACTCAAGCAGAGCTGGGACGGAGACCCTTGTCCGAGTGGCTTACTGAAGCAGCACTCTAGGGAGAAACTCACGGGGGCGTGAGGGCGGTGGGGGCAGGGCAGGGGAGCAGTGAGGCAAAAACGTGCTTTCTGGAAAGTTCTCGGCCTGATGTCACGAGGGCTCAGAAGCGTAAGTTGCATCACAGATTGTACCGCCAGGGCACTGGCTGCTGGAGTCTGTATTAGTCGTTGCCGAGGGCCACCCTGTGTTGGGGGTGGGTGTCCCACGAGCCGAGAAAGCAGGGCCAGGGTCAGTCATGAGCAGCCGACACCCGCAGCAGCTGCAAGGGGGGAGCCCCAGTGCAGAAACAGGGATCTGAGCGGCGCACGAGCAGCACCTGCTAAGTGCTCTTGACTTGTTTTATGGTGTTTTGACAAAGAACGTTCAAACCTACAAGGGAATTCAAATCACGGGTCCTGGACCTGGGTGGGGTCTATGGCCCCCAAAATATCCATGCTCGACTTCAGGGATTATATGATCCCACTGAAATGGTTTGCAAAATGTGCACAAGTACAAATGACAGGCACCAGGGAACACGGTCTCAGCCGATGCCCTGTGGCACGTATGACCCTCCTGGGTTCAGAAGTTCACCTCCAAGCCTGCTCAGAGCAGGAGAATCCCTAACTCAGCCTCTTCTACGCAACTTTCCCTGACTCCTCCTAGGAAAGGTAAATTGCTCCCTTTTTACCTGCCGCCCACCTCAGAGACAGATCCGGGGCTACCGGAAGTAGATAAAATACTACCTCCCATTTTCCTAAAGTAGCAACTTTTGGCCGGGCACGGTGGCTCACGCCTGTAATCCTAGCACTGTGGGAGACCAAGGCAGGAGGATGGCTTGAGGTCAGGAGTTCGAGACCAGCCTGAGCAACAGCAAGACCCCGTCTCTACTATAAATAGAAAGAAATTAATTGGCCAACTAATATAAAAAAAAAAAATCAGCCAGGAATGGTGGCACATGCCTGTAGTCCCAGCTACTCGGGAGGCTGAGGCAGGAGGATCGCTTGAGCCCAGAAGTTGGAGGCTGCTGTGGGCTAGGCTGACGCCACGGCACTCACTCTAGCCTGGGCAACAGAGTGAGACTCTGTCTCAAAACAACAACAACAACAAAAAAGTAGCAACTTTTTAAATTTGAAGATGGGGATGACAATGATTAAAGTTTGAGTGCCTGCCACGTGCCAGCTGCCGTCCTGAAGGTTTGCCTGTATGGTCTTACTTAGTTTGCAAGTAGGAATGCTTATCCCATTTTCTCTTAGGAGAAAACCAGAGCATTAAGGAATTAAGTAACTTGCCCAACTTCCAGGAGCGAGGAAGTAGCAGAACCGGGACACCTGGGCTCGGGCGGTCCCCGTCCAGAGCCACCAGGGCGCTGGCGGAAGCCGGGGAAAATCTGTGGCTGAGGCACAAGGGTCGGGTGCTGACGCAGGACGGAAGGCACACAAAGGGGACGGGGCTTTTAATGCTCCCGCTGCCCCACTAGAAGTCGCACAAGCCCAGCGCCCCCGGACACGGTCAGTCCTCAAGGAACTGGTTATATAAGTGAACCGACCAAAGATTTTAATAGGATAAATAGAGCGGAAAAGTTCCCAAGCGCGAATCCTAGCACCTAGTAGGTGCTCAGGAAGTGGTCATTTGCCTTCAAAAGAATTGTTCTTTTTATCCCCTTCCCACCAGACACTCCACAATGTCTCAGAAAATCAGCGCCGAGTACACAATGACGGAGTTGAATTAAATGCATGGCAGAAAGGGAAAGAGCAACATTCAGACGAGGGACTGGAGGGGTGGAGAGGAGGGAGAGGAGAACAGGGAGAGGAAAGAAAGAGGGGAGAGGAGAGGCCAGACTCTACTGCCAGAGGTGCCATCGCAGGCACCCACATCTGCAAACATTTGACGAGAGCGAGCCCAGTGCGGCCGGCATCTGTGACTGGGTTTCCCTGTGGGTGCCCGGATCCGAAAGGGAAGGTGCTCCCTGAATCGGAACACTGAATGAGAATGCATACTCACCCGCCCCTTCCTCTCCAAGCCAGTCTCCCAGCGCCTGCTTTCCCTCCACCGCCTGCAATCCTGACCCCACAGCGCCCCCTGCCGTCTCCGCGAGCGCACAGGCGAGGTGGGCGTCTGCGAGGACCACGGCCTGCCCGAGTGGCCCATCATCCGTCAGGCGTGGGACAGCCCCGCTCCGGCCACAGACACTGCCACTCAGCATTGCCAGGTGCACGCTCGCCCCTCCTCAGTGCCAAGCTCTCGTCCCTGCGAAGGCCTTTTCTCGCCACCAGAGCAAACGGGCAATTCGGAGAGAAGAAGAGTCTCCCGGACATCAGACCTGGTGCTGGGCCAGCCCCGGGGTTTCTCCTCCTTCGGCCAGGGTGATGTGTGGCTCAGAGGAGAGGCCAACGGAGCTGACGACTCCAGGAAGCGGCGGGCGGGCTGGCATGCTCCTCCTCCCTCTCAAGACCACACAGATGAAGACTGTTGCACTTGGCCTCAAGCCCTAAAATCACACCAGTCTTGCTGGGCGAGGTGGCTCACGCCTGTAATCCTAGCTCTCTGGGAGGCGAGGGGGGCGGATCACTCAAGGTCAAGAGTTCGAAACCAACCTGAGCAAGAGCGAGGCCCCGTCTCTACTAAAAATAGAAAGAAATTAGTTGGCCAGCTAAAAATATATAGAAAAAATTAGCCTGGCATGGTGGTACTTAGTAAGTACAAACTTACTATTTGCAGAGCCTCAGACAAGTTACAAACATACCCTGGCCTCAGTTTTGTCATCTGTAAGATGGACGTAATTATCGTATCCAACCCACAGAGTCGGACAGGGATCAAACGGTGGATGATGCACAAAGTGCTTTGTGCACGGTCTGCCACATACTTATTAATGGCTCCAGCCAAGGTTCTCCATTACTGATTTTAGTATTACTGTCCTCATCAAGTTTCCCAACGAGGAAGCATTTCAGAAGAGAAATTGCAGGTTCTGAGTTTATTCAGAAAGCTACTACCCCAGTCTAGGAATCCTGGAGACACACATGAAATTCCAACCAAGAGAAGCCTCAGGCAGGAGAGCTACAATGGATGAGGCAAATACCTGGTCCCACTTAGTCACTGCCCAGTATAAACTAGACGCTTTACATGCATTGACTCATTTAATTTGGACAACCAACTTATAATATGGGCATTCCTTTCTCCTTTAAACAGATAAGGAAACCAAGGCTTAAGAAGCTTAAAACAAAAAAAAACTTGCTCCAAATCACACCAGTAAAAGCAGTTGGCGAATCCTTGGCCCCAATCTGGCTGAGCAGTTCCAGAACCCATGCTCTTAACCATGAGGCTGCCTTGTAGAAAGATCGATAAGGTCACGGGCTAAGAGTGTGAAGAAAACGAAGCAAGGAGAGCTGTGTGCACGCACCATGCAGGAACAGAGAGCAAACAGGGAAATTGCTTAGCACGCTTCATTTTTGAACATCTAAGGACAGAGGTGTTTGCAGGAAGGCATCGTACGAGGCCAGGCAGCAGGGATGTCTCAGCAAACATCAAATAGCTTAGGCATTAGAGACTCAAAAGGCTTTCACCCCCTGGGGTGTCCTCTCAGTCTCTTGAACTTTGAAGGATTCCAGTATGAAGGAAGCCCACTGGGAAAGCTGGCTCCCTCGAGACCCTCCCCCTGCCAGGCACTCAGTAGCCAATTCCACACCGAGCACCAATAACTGACTCCGGCAATAAAAGCAGGCGCTGGGTCTCATGCACTGGGAAAATTGCAGCATGGTGCGGTCTGTACGTGAAAGTACATTGCAATAAGCTCACACCAAGCCCTGGGCTCGGGGCATACTTATTAGAAATACAATCTTCGTCTACAACTGCAGGAAATCATTGACCTTTGCTAATAAAATAAGCATTTCCCATACCATAAGCGACCCTGCCAAGGCCCAGTCCAATGGGGCCGTCAGAGCTCTGTAATGAGGATGGAAAGTGAGGGAGGCCTCTCGAACAGAGTAGCTGGGGAAAGGTCCCATGGGACTTGGGCAGTGCCAGAAATCGCTGCACAGCAAGCAAGGGACTGGAGGGAGAGTTCATGACACAGTTTAAAGACATCTCGGTTGTTTGCCTGCATTTTCTGGAAGAAATGGTTTTACAAAATGCTCACTGCAAAATCCCACACACAGCCACCTCTTACCCACCCCCACCCACCTTGTTGGTGGAAAGGACTTCAAGGCCCTAGAGGAGAACAAAGCCACAGGAGAGACTGCAAGAGTGAAAGATGACCCCCGACCAAGCACACGGAAAATGACTTTTAGGTTATAGCGATCAACATGACTAACCCTAAATAATACCCCACACATCCCAGATGCGGAACTCCCAACCCTGCATCCCTCTCTCCCTGGGTACCTTTGTGAAAACTGCAAAAGCAACACAAAGGAAACAGCAGGGTGGGTCTGGGAAATTCCTTCTGGGGCTTTCTGTGGGCTACGCCGGGTCATCAGTAGTGACCACAGCTTGGCGGTAGCACAAGGCAGGCAGCATTTCTGAGAGTGACAGAGAGCTGGACGCTTCCCACGAAGTAACCTGCCACTTTCAAAGCGTGCCAAGCAGGACGTGTCTCCTGCCTGGCCCGTCAGTCACACCCTTTCACGACAAACAGCATTTGTGCTGTGACTGTTCTCTCCCCCGAGAACATGCACACCGACATGACTCGGTAGCATTTTGAGGTCAGCAACATCAACAGCAGGTCGCAAACATTAACAAAGAACAAAAGAAGAACACGCCAACTGACCAGCACCAAGGAGTCCAGGACTAAGAAAGAAAATATTGTTTTGCTGACATTTGATCAGTCCAAGCACCAGAACAATCTTTCCCAGTGTCTGATACACTTACCAGTAATGGTAAGCTTACTATTTGCAGAGCCCTGGACAAGTTATAGAAATGGCCTCAGTTTTCTCATCTGTAAGATGGACGTGATTATGGTATCCTCCCACAGAGCAGAAGCAGAAAGTGGTATAAAAATGAGTATTTCTTTCTGTTTCAGTAAATTTTTATTTTTTTGTCACTGCCTTATGGCAAGCCTATTTTAGGGGTGGTGCTGGCTGCTCAAAGTGTCTATAGCTTGAATACAACAGAACTTCACATCTTGCTCACAGCAGTCTGCAGTTCCTGGTGCTGGAAGATTAGGAAACCAGGCTACTGCCATCCGTGGCTCTGCCCTTCTAGAAGGTCTTGGAATTGGGCTTCCAGCTCACGAAAGGAATAAAAGCACGTTTAACGTACGCACACTTGTTACAATTCTGGGCCCAGAGGCGACACCTCACACTGCCACTCCCATTCCGTGGCGAGATCCAGTCTTTGGATCACAAAGACAGGACGGGAAAATGTTCGTGAACCACCTTCTTGCTGTCGATAGAGGTGGCATATTTCCGTTCATCTCTTCTGCCCTCCTCAGAACAACTCTGTTAGTGAAATATTTGACAACAGGAGTTCAGATAGGTTTTTGGAGGGAAAATGAGCCCCTGGATGTTATCAGCAACACAGAAGGTGGGACTCTCTCTGCAGTATGGGATT
Source organism: Microcebus murinus (assembly GCF_040939455.1). Lineage (NCBI taxonomy): Eukaryota > Metazoa > Chordata > Mammalia > Primates > Cheirogaleidae > Microcebus > Microcebus murinus. Next base: position 11,692,670 of record NC_134131.1, on the reverse strand, counting down.
TCTTTGGCTGTTCAGGCTGGTGAAGAGAAAACATTGGCACAGGCCGGGCGCGGTGGCTCACGCCTGTCATCCTAGCACTCTGGGAGGCCAAATTGGGAGGATTGCTCAAGGTCAGGAGTTAAAAACCAGCCCTGAACAAGAGTGAGACCCTGTGTCTCTACTAAAAATACAAAGAAATTTTCTGGTCAACGAAAAATATATATAGAAAAAATGAGCCGGGCATGGTGGCGCATGCCTGTAATCCCAGCTACTCGGGAGGCTGAGGCAGGAGGATCGCTTGAGCCCAGGAGTTTGAGGTTGCCGTGAGCTAGGCCGATGCCACGGCACTCACTCTAGCCCAGGCAACAGAGAGAGATTGCCTCAAAAAAAAAAAAGAAAGAAAAAGCAAACAATCTACAACCACAGGAAGTCCAGACCCAGGGGCACGCACAAGAAGGTCTTACAATCGTACTTTTTTCTGAACATTTGTCTGGTAATAATCTATCATTGGTTTCCTCTTTATCAGGTACATCTGCCTCTTCTCTGCTGTCTTTGTTAACATGGCTTCATTTATTACTCTTTCCCTCTGAGGGCTGTTTCTTTTGCTTCTCCCATCCACGTCCTGCACAAAACATCGCACTTTCCGGACAACTGTACTTGCTGGGTGTATTGGTCAATCTTTGCTGCAATGTAGTTGTGTAATAAAAATAACCTAAATTCGGTGGCTCACAAAAATAAACGTTTATTTCCCTCTCTGGGGCCTGTAGGTGGGTACGATCCTACTTGCACTCGGCTGAAATAGGCTGGACTCGGCCCCAGGCTGCATTCGGATCAGTTCCATGTGTCATTTTATCTCCGTCGACCAGCTTCCTGTCCGCGTTCTTCTAACGCGAGAGGCCCAGCCAAACCACACCAGAGCAGTTAAGGTCCTGCTTCCTATGGCGCCCTCTCCCCTCCCATTGGCCAGAGCAAGTCACGTGGCTGGGCTGAGTGACAGCGGAGTGTCGCCCTAGAGAGCAGCAGAGTCCCCTGGTGAAAAGTGCAGATGCATTGTTCTCTTACTGGGAGGGAGTCAAGAGTTGGAAAAAATAGCCCCCATCTACCATCCAGAGAAATTTTTACTTGCAAAGCACCCTGAGGAAACCCCACACACAGGCAGCCACCTCAGCTCGAGGGCCAACGAAGAAAGAAATGAAGATCTTGGAGGATTTGCTGTGAAACCAACCTGTGACCTCACTTGGAAATGACCCAGGTAGATCTGACTCTGCATCAGCTACTACCATTTGCATTCCATGAAGCTGTTCATACCAGAATATCTTGGAACTGAAGATAATAGAAAAGCTCATCTTCCCCCAGTCGACTCATGCTTCACTGGTGTGATCTCATCACACAGCTACACTTAGAAAGAAACTGAAGAGGAAGTCCCCAGGGGCCCCGCCATGAGCGGCGTTCGGAGGCTACATCTGGGCTCATCAGGAAAGCCTCCCCAATGCGTCAGGGATGTCTGAGTTTGTGGGGGGCAATGGCAGCCTTTGAAACCCACGAGTCGATTTAAAGTAAACAAACACATTGTAAATAACAGCACGGGTAAGTTTGTGACATGTCCATAATCTTGAGGCTAACTAAAATTTGGAAAGCTCTAGACCAGAGATTCTTGAAATACTGGGTCCAACAACTCCTTTGCCAAAGTGATAAATTTCACACATATTAAATTCTCAGGTTTCATTAATCCACGTTGTTAACTCTCAGGAATTTAACCTAAGAATATAATGCCCAAAGGAGATGGCTTTATAGCATAGACACAAATTGCAGCTAAGCAAGAAATCAAAAACTCAGAGCCCATTAACAGAACTATAGGTTTAAGATTAACATAGACAATGGTCTCACTCATGAAGGCACATTTGGAAAATTAAGTTCAGTTTAGATGCAACATTTTAAAATTACATAAGTGGCATTGTAAATACAGAGAACTAGAGAGACCCAGAATTCTACTATTCTAATAAATCTTTCAATTTCTCTTTTCTCTCCTTATTCACATTTGTATGTAATATTTACATAAATACAATCAATATAGTCAGAATTTTATTTTCATCTTCTTCATTTGACATGATTTTCACACATTTTCCCATGGTGTTACATTTTTTCACATTATAATATCTGCATCATAATCCATTAAGGTATTATTTGATATACTATAATACCACCTGCCCATGTTTAATATTTAAATCAATTCCCATTTCTTCATATTATTAACTTTTGTTGTTACATGTTTACTGAAATGGAGACCAACTTTTATCCTAATATACAGATCTAATAATATTATCCATAAAGCCCATTTCCATGCTTAAGACATGACTACTTGCCCTTTTCCCTTAGGGTTCAAAGAGGTAAACTGCTAGGTCTATCGTACCGGCATTCAAGTGTACCATCACAGTCAAAGCATTCCTCTTTAGGGAAGCAAAGACCAGTTCTGAAATGGAATCCACAGTGAAATCATATGTATCTGAACCTTTGACGTCATCTGGCACTAGAAATCACACCCCTGGCCATCAAAGGGAAGAAGATACCACTACTTAAAAATGTAGTTATGGGTGCTGAGGCCAATGTTGTCCACAAAGGTACCGGGGCTGAAGGGCCATCTGAGAAGGTAGCTGTGTTAGTTACCTATTGCTGCATGATAAGTCACCCCCAACAACAACTTAACCTACAGCAAACAGGTGTCATCTCACCATTTCTTAGGTTCCAGAATCTAGGGTGTGGCAGTTGAGTGGCTGTGGCTCAGGGAATCTCCTGAGGTTGCCATTAGTCCATCAGCTGGGGTGCAGGATCAGTTTCCCCAGTAGCTCACTCACGTGGCTGTTGGTTGGAGGCCTCAGTTTCTCACCGCATGGGCCTTCCTGGGCTGAACGAGACTCCTAACAACATGGCGGCCAGCTTCCCTGGAGTAAGGGACCCGAAAGAGCAGGGAAAGCACGCTGCCCCGAATGACCTAGCCTCCTAGGTTATACTCTCCTTGTGCTTGTCTGGTTTTCCTACTCATTAGAAGCAAGTCGCTGAGCCCAGCCCACACTCAAGGGGAGCAGAATTAGGCTCTGCCTCTTGGAGAACATCAAAGAATTTGAGGACACACCTTAAAGCCACCACAGTAACTATCAGAGAATAATGGGCAAAGTATGGATTTTACAGTCACAGAGAATGTCTCATAAAGTCTGGCTGTGCCAATTATTACCTACTTCAACGTTGAACAGACCGCTCAGTGCCCTCAGTGCCCTTGGCCTCTTAACACTAAGGCAGACGTTTACTGGTTGCCTGCCTCACGGGATTATTATGAGACTCAAATGACATCATTTAAAATGGTGGGGTTTGTTGGTCATAACTAATAGAACAAATAAAAATTGATTAGTACTAATGGCCACCATCAAAACCATGGCGATTACTCAGGACTCTTCAGGTGACAAATGACCTCACTGGAATCACATGCAATAGAGGTTCAGCCAAACATCAAACGTGTCAGTTCACATCACGAGAGGTGCACTTCAGGGATGCCTGGATCCAGGCTTTTATCGTATTGTAGAGCTCTTTTTCCTTCTATCCATCCCTGCCCTCAGTGTTTTAAATTTCTCTTTTTGCATTGGCTCCTTTATTTAAGAGCTATTACTGCCTTTCTTTATATGACCAGGAAGATGCGACAGTAGCTCATTCTGACATCTTCCTCACTAGCTCATGACCCCAAAGGTGCAGAAGTACCCTTTCTTTCCCAATATCTAGATATCACATCTCAGGGAAGTTTCCAATTAACCCTTCTTGGTCACTGCCATATTCAAAACCCTCCAATGTCTTCTCTTCACACATCTCATGAACCCGAAGTCCTCCCCATAGTCTATGAGCTGCTCCTGCGTGGTCTGGCCCCTTGTGACCTCTGTCCTTATTACCTGTCAATCCATCCTTGCTCTTGGTATTCTAGTGACCTAGTCTTCCTTGTTACAGCCTCAGGGCCTTTGCACTGGCAGCTTCCCCTTCCCCTGCCCCCAGTGCTTTTCTCTAGGTATTAATGCCTTATTGCTTCGCTTCCTCCATACCAAATGGAGGTACCAAACTTCTTCATAAAGTTCTTCCATGAACTCCCTTTCGAAAATAGCAGCCCACAAACCCCCGTCTCCCTCAATCCTATTTCATGCTTTTTTTAAATTTTTTTCCTTTTGAATTTTTTATGGGGGCGTTGGAGGGGTCCCTTGTTCAAGCTTTTGAGAACATTCCATGCTTTTTTAAAAATAATATTACCTGACATTTTAGTGTATTTCTGTTTACTGGATTCGTGTCTGTCTTCTCCAACTAGAAAATAAGGTCTACAAGCACAGAGATCCCATTCTGCCCACTGCTGTATCCACAACAATGCAAACCAATGCCTCACACAGGCTCCCTAAATATTGTTGGGTGAATGAGTGAAATTGAGTCACCCCCTGTAAATCATAGCTTCCTCCTACCAAGCACCTGATATTTCTCGCTAAACCTTGTACAGTGTCCCAAAACTTCATGGCTGTTCCTCAAGACAGGCGTCATCAGCACCGTTTTCAGGACGCGCCAAGGCTCGGTGACATTGAGTCACTCGCCCAACGTCTCACAATTACTATTTAGCAGAATGGAGAATTCAACTCTGGTCTGTCTGATTCAGTCTGTCAACCGATCACTGCGACCAGGGACTGGAGTATGGTGGCCAAAATAAATGACATGGCCCTTCCCAGGGGAGAATCGAAATGAATGGTATAGTAAGAATGTGGAATCGTGGCGGGTGGTGGCCTCCGACAGAAAAGCAAGGAAAAGCTTTGTGGGAAGCAAAGGGAGGAGACGTAGGGCAGGCAAAAACCCTAGCTACCCCCGATCGCGTTTACCCCAATCGCACGCCGAGCCCAACAAATAAATGTGAAAGGGGAGGGCAGAGCTGGATGGAGTAGGTTTTAAAGCTGTTATGTACACGACCCAAGGCCTATAACCAAGAGCCCCAATGAAGCTCATGCCTATTTCATAGATAAACACACACAACCAAAAACTCAATACAAGATTTATCACAAACGCCTGATACGAGCGGCCGCAGCCCCCAGCACTCTGCACGAACGACCATCAGTAAGTGCCACGGCATTAGAAAAAGTGAGAGGCGTTTTGTGCAAAAGCCGGCACGGAGAGGAAGACGTTAAATCAAACTGCAGTGCCACGGAAAGGCAAAGGAGAGAGGTGGAAAGGATAATTTCTCAAAAAGTAACTTTCTGACGGTGAGAATGGATTGATTGCACTATCGTGCTTTATAGGAAAGTTCCCAACAATGAATTTCCCTGTCATCATGATCTAATATTGGTTACCAGCTATTACTCTCATTCGTCATGTTCCACATCCGCGCGGCAACATAAACAATATCAGGGGTTTCTGCAGCCGTATTTCATGGCGCTTCTTGCAGGGGGCGGATTTTGTATTCAAGTGCAAGCCAAAGTGTTCCAAATCTATCTAGGCTCGTAAAAACTATAAATGACCTGGTTGGGGTGCACGAATGCCCAGCGGTGCTATAAAATGTAAGGCTGGTTTGCTGGAAGCCTCCCTTGCTTTAGAAAATTTACTTATCCCTACGTTCAAATTTAAATCAGGCTGCTCACTGAGACACTCCGTCCACACGAAGCAGATGGCCTCTGCTCACCATCAACGCCGTTCCTCCACGCTCCAAGGCAACCCCGCTCTCTTCTCCCTCTTTCTTCACTGCCCCCCATAAAATTATAGCTACCTGCTACTGAGCACCTGATATTTCCTGCTGAACTCTAGACGACGTCTCGAACCTTTACACAACAGTTCCTCAAGATGGGCATCACCACCGCCATGTTCAGGAGAAGCCGAGGTTCAATGACATTGAGTAGATTGGCCAACGTCTCGAGATTACTATTTAATGGAATCAAGAATCGAACTCTCATCTGATTGAAAAGCCCACCCTTTCTCAATTCTATGACATGCCCTCCCCCTGCCAGCGACGACATGCCTTCATGACGTCTCCCAAGTATTTCTTGGATTGAGGTTCTGACGACTCCATACCAATTCTGACTTTCATCACCTTACGTCTAAATTGCTGCCGTCACGTCCTAACTCATCCCCACAACCCCCGTGTCTTCTACCTCCAACATCTCCTGACGTCCTGCTATCCTCACATGAGGAACCTTAAGTATTTCCTCAATTCTTATCAGACCAGTGTAGACAATTCTTCCCGAGTTGCAGCTTTAACAGGACCTGCCATCCCTCTTATGTCTCCAGATGGGAAAAGCTGCCGTGATCTGGCCTTGCCTGCCTCGGTCAGGAGGCACTGCTTGCTGCCCCTACCATATTGGCATACCCCTCCGTGTCACCATGACAGAAACAGAGAGAGGTGCCGTGGGGGGGGGTGGTATATAAAGGAGGAAGAGAGTGGGGAGGGGGTAGAGAAAGAAAAAGAGCTGGGGATGGGGGGATGGAGAGGGAGGAGGCAGGGGGGGCATGGAAGAGTGGGGCAGAGAGAGACAAACAGATACAGAGATAGAAAACCAGAGAGATACAGAGATGCACAGAAACATGGGCATGGTTTCTCACAGTCTGTCACAAAAAGAGATGAGAAATGTAGTATGTAACTTCGTGTCCACGCATGTGCCAAATGCTATGGTGAAGATGTATGCAAAGGACTTTGAGAACAGCTAACTCAGAAAGTACAGGCCCACAAGCCCTAATCCTCAATCTTCAAACCCTGAAAAGTTTGACAAACCAAAATGGTAAGTTTTGAAGCACATAAAAATGTTTCTCTTAAGTCCAGCACCAAAATAATTTGTGTCAAAACCCAACCTGAACCCAAGTGTCAGTTGTGTACCAGTGACGGCCCTGCCAGTCGTAAACACCTCTGCAGGTCTTGGCTGTTTTTGTAACTCTTGGTTTCATTACACTGTGAAACTATCAGAAAGAACCGCACACATATGCCAATGGGTAATAGTGAGAATAGAAGTCACCGTGATCGGAAGCACAGCCCCTTTGCTCCAGCAGGCTCACAAGCTGAGACCTACTCAGAAAGTGGCCCCACACCTCCTCCCCCGAGGTGTTGTGGGGGAACAGGGGCGAACAATTTGGGGCTGTGCCACCTGCCAGCACTTTGCAGACTCACACACCAGCGGCTTAGAGAAGCCACTCTCAATGCACCTGAGCATGAGAGGGGTCCAGGGGGATGCAGAGGAGAAGTCTGAGAGCTGGACTCAGGCGGCGAGGAAGCCCTCCACACACACACTTCCGATGGGAGAGTGTAGTGGGGCGCTGAGGAACAGGAATCTGGGAGTGCACCCATACCCCCCATTGGAGAACCGCCATATTGGATAAGGGCGAGGCATTTGGAAGGGAATAGCCATGTCCCTGGCAACCAAATGCCTCACATTGGGGCATACCAGCTGATCAGGTGTTGAGGCCCCTCCTCCCACCTCATGACAATAGGGAGAGCACCCCAATAACAGAACTGGACAGATCCTCCTGGCAGAACATAAACAAAGAAACACTGGGCTAAAATGGGGCGCTAGAGCAAGTGGGCATAATAGACATTTACGGAACATTCTTCCCCCAGATTACTGAATATGCATTCTTTTCAGCAGCCCGTGGAACATTCTTTGATATTGATCATATGTTAGGCCACAGAACACGTTATTGTGAACACAAGGGAAAAGAAAAGCGCATATGGATGACTATGGTGAGCAAGTATCATTAAATCACAGGTGGTCTCTACAGTGTGTGTTTATCAGTGAGCGAGAGAGAGCGGATCAATGAACAAGCTGCTACCTGGATGAAAGCTTACGGTGAAACCAATGACACTGGAAAAAGACCATTTCAGGACTGTCAATTATAGAGATTACTTGATAATTCTATGTGGCTCATCATCAGATGTCCAAAGGCAAAAACTTATGTGTCATCCTCACAAAAACAGATTTAAGCAGTATTTGCTCAATGTAGTATTTGACTTACTCCAAACCTGAAAATATAGTCCATATTTATCAATGTATGGTCTGTATATTGTACTTTTACACGTTTTTACTATACACATAAATTTTAAAACTGATTTCAGATCCGTCCCCTTCTATGTGAATATTCTCATGTTTCACTGCCACACTTGCCACTGGAAATAATGATGTAAGCAAATTTATTTCTTTTCTAAGACACAAATTTTCCTAAATTCAAAAATGTATCTAGCCCTAAGAGTTTTGGATAAAGAATTGCGGACTTATATTTAATATGCAACTTTCCCTTGAAGGTTTTTATACTTCAACTTTTCTTTGAAAGAATTACATTGGTAGATTTTATAATGTTGAACCAACCACCTTGGCATTCTAGAACAAACCCTGCATTTTCATCAAGTATTTTTTGTCATGCTTTTCTGTGTTTGTTGATGTTAAATTTGGAATATTGTATCTTTATTCCTAAGTAGAATTTATCTTTTTGGCTTTCTTTTGCTAGCATCGCTATCAGGTTTGAATGTTAAAGTTATGATGCCTTCGTATTGTTAAGGGTAACAACAGCTGTGATTCCATGCGGTCTTTATACCTTTTTCAATGGCTAATGTTTTTATTGTCTTTCCAATCTCGTCTATGGCTGTTGATCCCAGTCATGTTTTCTTCTTGTTGTCAGTCAAGTTTGGTGATTATTAACTTGGCAAAAAAAAAAAAAATCATCTATTACCTCTAGGTTTACAGCAGTATTTTCTTATAATTATTTTAACATTTCCTGAATGTGTGATTATGGCTTCTGCCTAATTATCTTTTCTCTTTTACTCTTTTCTTCATTCTACCTTGTGTAAGCTTTAGTGTTTTATTAATCTTTACAAAAGAACCAGCATTTGACTCTAAATTTCTTTTCTACATTTCTGTTTTTTCTCCCTCATAATTTCAGCTATTAACTTTATTTCTCCCTTCCCAATTTCTATCTGCCTTGATACCCAAGACAAAAGTTTATTTTTTTTCTCCTCCTTAAATAATGCATATATTTAGGCAGGTATTTTTCTCTAATTAAAGATTTTTATTGTATCCATTTGGATGTGTTGTTTTATTATTACCTTTATCATAGCTGCTAGTATGTTTTTTATTTTCTGTTTAATCCAAAAATTGTCTAGGAATGTGTTTGTTAGCAACCTAGAAGTTAAGTTTTGGGTCCTGCTTTATTTTTAAATGTATTGTCTTATGCTTGGAGAGTTTCTGTAGTCCTGTAAAATATTACTCTAAAAAATTTGCTAGCATTTTTGTAGTGAAATACACAATAGATTTTGTTTCATAAATATAAGGGAGGAAGCTATGTTCTTTATTAGGGGGATTAAAGGTTCTCTCTGTACATTCAGTTTGTTCCTCTTATAACAAGACCACTGTTCAGATCTTGCAAACTTAAAAGAAAAAAAAAAAAAAAAAAAAAAAACAAGACCACTGTATCATTTATTTTTTCTAAAATCTGTTCAATTTGGGGGCATGGTGGTAGACACCTTTAGTCCCAGCTACTCAGGAGGCTGAGGTGGGAGGATCACTTGAGCCCAGGAGTTGAGGCTACAATGCACTATGGTCATGCTACTCCAGCCTGGGCAACAGGAGGAGACTCTCTGTAAAAAATAAATAAAACAAAAATCTTTCCAATTTTCAAAAAGCTATGCTAAAATCTCCTGGTTTGACTCATTATTTTAAATTTTCTTTGCATGTCTAATAGTTTTTGCTTTAAATATTTAGCCACTATGTTTAGCACATAGAGGTTTAGCATAACTATATCTTCCTAATAGATTTTCCTTTTGTTATGTGATGTCTATCTTTACCTGTTTAGTGCTTTCAACTATAAATTCTACCAAATATGGTATTTTTTCCTTTCTTATGTTTTCATTTGCCTATCACTCTTTCACTATTCCATTATCAGTCTATATTACTTCATATGTATGTTTTTAACTCAACCTATTAATGGATTTTGTATTACAACCTTATTTGGTATCATCTATCCTTTTAATGAATGCATTTAGTCCATTATTAATGGAATAATCAAAACACTTGATTCCTTCCTTAAAACTTTATGTTGTAAGTTATTCTACTTTGGGGTTTCCATTTTGTTTTTTCCTTATTTTTTCTGGTTTGAGCAAATAACTATTCCTCCCATTCTTTTGCCTCTTGTTAGTTGGCAAGTTCCACTGCATATTTCCATTTCTCAGAAATGGTTGCTTTCTCTTCTCTGACATAAACCTATTTCAAAACCATGGCAGAACTCTAGAAATTAGAAATACTTAACACACATCCAAGTTCATTTTTAGGCTAGCGAAGCTGGTTACTACTGTCAAAACACAGTCTTTTTTTTTTTTTTTTTTTTTTTTTTTTTGAGACAGAGTCTCACTTTGTTGCCCAGGCTAGAGTGAGTGCCGTGGCGTCAGCCTCGCTCACAGCAACCTCCAACTCTTGGGCTCAAGCGATCCTCCTGCCTCAGCCTCCCGAGTAGCTGGGACTACAGGCATGTGCCACCATGCCCGGCTAATTTTTTTTTCTATATATATTAGTTGGCCAATTAATTTCTTTCTATTTATAGTAGAGACAGGGTCTCGCTCTTGCTCAGGTTGGTTTCGAACTCCTGAGCTCAAACGATCCGCCCACCTCGGCCTCCCAGAGAGCTAGGATTACAGGCGTGAGCCACCGCGCGCGGCCCACAGTCTTTATCATAGTCTCGCACCAGCAGTAAAAATGGTGAGAAGTTACCTCAGTCTCTTAGATCCGCCTTAATTGACTAATATTCCACCTTCTGCTCCTCCATGATTTAATGTGAAACTTGAGAAAGTTACTTGAATTTGATGTATCATAAATTTCCCCCTCTATGAAACGGCTATAATACCTAATGTACCTTGTGCCAGGCTTGTGAGAATTAAATGACACCATGGCTATAAAAGCTTGTTATTAGAGATGAAACTGTGAGTATAATAAAACCTGAGTTCTACTTATCCCAAGACATATTCCTCAGAACACTACTCTCACAAGATAGTCGGAGGGGGAAAAAAATGGTTTCTGAAAATATGCTTCGAAAATGCTATCTCTATTCTACCTTTGTCTTGGAAATTTCAAATGCATATAAAATATTAAAAGCTTTGGGAGGTTCTTAAGTTTAAGAAAAAAAAACAAAACACCTTGTGATTAGAGCTTGGCACTAGGTTCAGAAAGACTTCGGTGTGATTCCTTAGCCCTCCTGTTTACTGGGTGTGAATTTTGAGCAAGTTACTTAACACCTCCCTGAGCCTCCATTTTACTCATCTACAAAATGGAAATGGAATAATTTCTCCCTCAGAAAACTGTTGGAGACTCAATGAAACACACGCAAAGCACTTAGCCTAATGCCTGGCACATGATAAATGCCTAATAAATGTTAACAATTATTTATTTTGCCTTATTAGTTCTAACAACATTAAAATTTTCTTAACTCAGCTTTTTTCGTACTCTTTTGGCCATGAAATGTTTATTTTCCTTTCTATTAACATACTTCCTCTCTCAGGACACCATTTGGAAAGCCCTGTCTTAGGTAATTAAAATAAAGTGTTTGTCTCTTCTGCGTTTCTTTTTCCCTCCTAAACTTTACAAGGTATAACCCTTCATTAGTCTTAAATCAACAATGAGTCTCTCCAGAGAGGAACTGTTCCTTTGCCTCAGGAAATGAGAGGATTCTTCTTGGAAATGCAAAATATTTCTAACAACACAGGACAAAGCAGATGAGCGTTTCTGAGAAGACGACCAGAGGAGGGAGTGATCTCAGGAGATAGAAATGCCAAGGGAAGGTGTATTGGAAAACGTGAGACCTAAAGTCACTCTTGAGACACGGTAGGACTTGGGAACTGTAGGAAGGTGTGTGTAGAAGAGGGAGGAATCAAATTTTAGAACTGAATGCAAGGCCCTTCAATGCGTAATTTTGCTCTAGACCACAAGGAAACTTGGGATTTTTCCCCAAGGGTAAGCCACTCGACTTGGCTTTTCTTCCCCCATATCTGTCACCCCTCCCCTCAATCAGCCACGGTGGTGATGCCCCATGTAGTGTCCGACTGCTTGGGTTCTCAGGAGAAAGGCCAGCGGGGCAGACAACCACTCGGAGGCTCCATTCCTGACAGAGGAAGCTTCTCTCCTAAGCCCTAAGCTTTTCCACTCTCACAAGCCAAGAGGAGGTGGGGGCGGGGGTCTCAGAATTTAGAATCCTGCAAACTGAGTACGTGTTTAACTCTTTTCAAAGAAAGCATTGTGAACTAAAATGCTCACCCCACCACCACCAGCTGACTGAATGGACCCCCTCATGGCCAAAGGAATATCCTAGGGCAAAGTTGCCTGCCAGGAGGAGGGAGGTCAGACAGGCCTTGTCATGCCCCCTCCCTTCTTGGAGACTTCCTTTGTAACCCATTAACAGGCCTAAGAGTATGCAAGACACACCTGCAGGTCCTCAATTTATGCAACAAATGGTGGCTTATCTCTGGTAAACAGTTTATGTGAAAACATTCCAAGTCTTTAGACAAAGCTTCATGCCTTTAGCCAATTACAATCTAAAGAATCTTTAAACCTACCTATAACCTGTAAGCTCCCCCCCACTTGAAGATGGCCCTCCTTTTAGGGCCAAACCAATGTATGCCTCCCACATATTGATTGATGGCTTTACCTGTAACCCTTGACTCTAAAAATGTGTAAAAACCAAACTGTGACCCAGCCACAACAAGTCCACTTACCCAGGGTCTCTTGGCAGTGGCTCCGGGTCATGGTCCTCAAATTTGGCTCAGAGTAAATCTCTTTAAAATTATTTTGCAGAGTTTGGCTTTTTTTCGTTGACAGGATCAATACTGGTGGTAATAGATACTCCAATTACCCATTACCTATTGTATGCTTATCTCAAAATATCACAGGTACCCCATAAATATGTACAACTATTATGTATTCACAGTAATTAAAATGGTTTTTTTTGTTACAGAGAAAAAAAGAAGCCAAAATATTTTGACTCCCATGTCAATTCCTGATAATTTAGGTGGCTGTTCTAAGCATTGTGTTGAGAAGGATGCTGAGGCCCAATCTGACCCAGCAGGGGAGGGTACTGTGATCAATTCAGGGATGTCTGCTGAGAACACAGGACGGGGAGAGGCAGTAAGAGCACCACATGGATCTCAGGCGTCCTGAGAACATGCCCATTCTCTTCTCCCTTGAGCTCCACTGGGGACCCCCAGAGTGGGGGGCCCTGGCAATGAGAAGCAGAGAGGTGCTCTTCCCCTTCTCATAATACCTGTGCAAATCCTCCTTCTTGAGGTTTAGCCGTACTCAACCTGGAAAAGGTAATGCACAAGAGGAGGTGGAAAGGAAGGGTGCCAAGAATAGCCTGCTCAGCTGGCCTTTTCCTTTGACTGCCCACAGGTAAGACTCTTACCCCAGCTGGAAAATAAGCCCAGGCTCCTCGTGATTAGGGATGACATCTGATTCATCTCTAACTGAGAACTAAACCTGTGCCTTGCTCACAGAAGGTAAGTGACAGCAGAACAATGATTAAGTGCTTAAATGCACCAAGAGGCTCTGCCAACTGGCACTGAACTCTTTGGATCTCTAGTACTTTTTCCCCGTATTTATCTTAATAGCAGCTCTTCTGGGAAACCTTCCCATGACCTTGCCCCTCGAAAGTGGATCAAGCTTTCCTCTGGACAACCTTTATATTCCCATTGCTCTTCTTTGCAAAAATATATGAGGCTTCTGTGGTTACGTCTCATCTCTTCTTGGATGGCCCTCTCCCGGGCAGAGACCATGTTTTATTTCTGATTCCTCCTGAGCTTAAGTTTGACTCTGGCACTTATTAGTAGCTCAATAAGTGTGCACAAAGGCATTGAAACGTAAAAGAAAAAGAAATCAATTAATCATTCAAAACCAGGAATGAGGAAACTCCTTCTAGTGGGAAAGTTCTTGGTTGTCGTTTTTGTAGGCAAGGAATCTTTAGTATCTTGAATTTATGGGATTCTACCATTTTATTCAGATTGAGAAGTGAGAAAATAAGCTGAACTAGAAAAGAGATACAGAGCCAGGAAAGAGAAACATGATAACTATCATCCCCAGTCAGACGCCTGAGATATGACATAATTCTTGTGATGCTGAGAATCATGAAAGACCCGGTAACAAAGGCCCAAAATCACAAACCCAAATGGACATCCAGAAAACATATGGTCTGGCTTAGAAAACACTAGCTTATAAACCTGTCTTTTAAATAGCCCAAAATAATCATAAATCCTTGGAGATTTCTGGCTTCCAAATTTGTTTGAAATCTTAGAATACACAAAAAAAGCATTTATAAAAATGAAATATGTCATTTATAAAAGACCATGCAGAGTGCTTTGGATAGAATGGGAGAGGGAGAGAAATCAACCACATGGCACAGAAACTTACTTTCAATGGAAATTCATTTAGAGAAAATTATCCCTAATAACAACAAACACCCATGTCTGCCAAAGTTATAAAAATTTGGACAGCCTGCAAATATCCATCTCATGATTATTGTTTTTGGATTTCTATGAAATCTTTCTGAAAAGTTGGTTTTCTCTTCAGTATAGTTACGACATGCATTCATTTCAATAACATAAGCACTGAATTCTAAAATAAAGTTAATGTGTTTGGATCATCAATGCATCAATTTGATTCTTTTTCTCATCCTGAACACCTGGCCTCTCAGATGATTCTCTTTGCCATGTCTAGCATGGATTTAAAAGTCAAATAAATTGAAGCTATTTCATATAAGAAAAATACTTCGGGGAACCTTCTAACATTTTTTGTAAATGCATTCTGAAATATAAAGCCCAACTTGAGTGTACCCTTAAATGTGAATCCTCTATGAACTTCTACACATTTCTGCAGAGTAAGAGTGGCCATTGACCAGATCTATCTCCAATCCCCTATCACAAAGGGGAAGGAAAGGTGGCCCAAAGTAGTTAGGAAATTGTCAAGGTTCACAGTAAAAGCCAGAGCCAGAAGAGGCTTCAAGCCCCTTAGTCCAAACCTCCTTCCTGTTTCAAAATATCAATCATACCCTAACGAACCACATTCTACCAACCAGGCCCCAATAAAATTTTCTAGGCAACCACAGAGTAAGGTTTGAGCTGTTATTTACTGTTTTTGCTAATGACAACAAATCACAACCCAACGTGAACTCCACCACAGCACAAGCGGGGATCGTTTCTGTTTGCCGTGGCATTCTCTAGCACCTGCAGCATGCCTGGCAAACAGCAGGCGCTCAACTGAGTTGTGTTATTTATTAAGAGTGCTCTATGTGTTAGACATGGGGATGAGTACTTCACACAGTACCTCATTTAATCATCAAATCACACGCACAGACTGAACGGTACCTACCCCCAAATTCATAGGTTCAAGGCCTGACCTCCAAGATGACTGTATTTGGACATAGGGCCTTTAAGAAAGTAAATGAGGTTAAATGAACTCATAAGGGTGGCGTCCCAGTCCGGATGGACCTATGTCCTCAGAGGAGGAGACACTAGTCATGCATGTACGGAGAGGAGAGGCCACGTGAGGACACAGGTAGGAGAGGCCACGTGAGGACACAGTAGAGAGGCCTCACCAAAAACCTCAATCTTGGACTTCCAGACTCCAGAATTGAGGGAAAACAAACTTCTCTCGTACACGTCAGCCAGTCTGTGGCATTCTGTTATGGCAACAGTAAGTCACTAGTACATACACCATCAGAATATTATTTTATCCCACTTTTCAGGTACAGAAACAGAGATTAAATAATTCTATTAACATTACCACTGCCGTCTCTAGGTTTTGGATGATTGGCAGACAATGGGTGTCAAAAGGGAAGGGAAGCAGACAATTCTTGATAGATTTCAATGCACAATGAGCTCTTACAGCTCTTACTGAAGGAATGCAGAGGGAAATTGTTCTGAGTAATAAGCAGCTCTTGGTTTCCCAATTTTCTTATTCTCCTCAAATTCAAGGTCATACGCAATCACGACCTGTTTTCCTTTCCAAGATGGTAGCGTTGGTTTTGGTGACAGTGCCCACAGCACTGCATTTTGAGCAGTAACAGGAGCGACTCTGACAGTTCAGAGAGAATCCTACTTAGCCAGCCCCACTCAGAACAGCAGACTGTCTTCTGGGTCTCCTTGTTTGATCAGCAACCAAGAAAGAACGTAATTCTCCACCTAAACCGACCAGCTAGCGAAACCAAGACAAATTATTGAGGGTCAAGTAAAGTGGTTTGTTCCTCGACGTTCAAGTACAGAATAATGAAAAATGCTTAAAATGCTTCATGTTGAAAAACTCTTAAGTAGTCATGTAGGTCAGTTTAACAACTACCAACACACACACACCACTGTAGGATCCATTGCAAGATTTTTAAATAATGGCTTATTAATAAACTCCAATTCCAGCTATTAAATAAAATGAGAAATCCTCACATAATCGTAACCCTGAGTCTGGGAACCTCCTTCCCCCGTGAAATGGAAGTCTGAATAGATCGTCTGAGGGGGAGATGAAGGATTTAGACTCACCCAGAAACAAGCCCAGAGGCAAAAGAACGGCCGATTTTACATGAGCACAATTCGCTTCCACCAACAAATCAATGCTTGGTAGATATTAAACAATAATCCAAAACTCAACCCGAGCTATACTACAATGTGACCTTTAAACCTGGCTAGAATCTGAACCTGGGGAAAAAGACAAAGAAAGGTTTCCTCCCAGGAAGCTTTTTGAAGACTCCGACTGGCAGGAAGGAAGCCAGCATCCTCACACGCTGTCCCCATTAACTGGCCTTGGTATCACTCTGCCACAGAGCAACGCAAAGAATCGCGTGTCTGAAAAGCACGCTCTGCAGAGCGGGGGAAGCAGACCGCCCAAGGGAAGCAACAAAAATAGAGGAGGCATTCTCTTACAGTGCAGGCTCGCGAAGTCCAATATTCTGCACGATTGCCTTGCGGAAAGTAAGGGAAAGCACCACTGAGGGGTCCCGCAAAATTATGGTAGGCTTAATATCCCTGCGCATGAAAACCAGAGGCAATGGCACACCACCACCCAGTGAAACAGCGCGCAGATTGAGCATCTGCTGAGGCCCTCCAGCCACCCTCTTACGGGAGGGTCCAGCCACCCAAGACCTAATGTTATGAGCTGGTAAAACCTCTTGGCTAAATGATGTTTACAGGAGATGTAGGATCACTATCCTCATAGCTAGAGAATTATATGCCAGTCCCCCCCCCAAGCTTATGGCAGTGAGAGTCTCCATTTTCATTTGAAATAAGGAAATAAACGTCTCTGCAGTTTAACATTATCCCAGATTCAGCATCACACAGCAATATAATTGGCATCCTTGCTTGAATAATATTGTGCTGAGAGAAGGAAGACATCCATCTTTTCAGCATGCTTTTGTAGTCCATTTACAAGCAGAGAACTGAGCGGGAAAGCCTCTTAAAGAGAAACCTGAGAGGGGACAGGACCTTAAGACCACGATTACGCTGTTTTACTAAGCTGCAAGCCTGCCAAATGGAATCTTCAAATTGGAACCAAGACCCCAACTACGAAGAGATTGCAATCTGTACCTCCCAGGAGACTAGCGTGGAAGCGTTATCATTGTAGAGGTCTATTATCCTGAATTAATACTACCTTGGTTTTTCCACTGATATAATTTAAACATACCTAACTCACTGGAGGAAAAAATACTTGAAACAGAGGCTTTTAATAAATTCCATTAATACATTGATAAATAAATCGTTAAAATGCTACATGAGTCCTCCCTGCCTCTTTCCTTGGGCCTAGCTCTCTACTCAGAAACCAGGGAGGTTTTTATTAACAGAACACTAGCTCAAAACTTAAGAAGTTCAAATCTATTTAACAGAATACTCTTCGGTAACATAAATGTTCAACCTTGTCTAATATGGCAGCTGCCCCCATATGCCTGCTGAACACTAGAAATGTGAAAGATATCTGAGGATCTGAATTTTAAATATTGAATTGTAATTAATTTTAAATTACGTAGCCTCATGTGGCTAGTGGTTACTATATCGGACAGCATAGCCCTGCATCCTATGCTCAAAAGCTATGCACCGTTGGATGTATAACTGCACCTTTCTATGCCTGTTTCCTCGTCCCAAAAATGGGGATAAAAACACTCCCTCTCAGAGTTGTTGAGGGGATAAAATCAGGTAGGGCGTGCAAAGCCCTCAGCAGAGCACCAGGGACTCAATCAGAGGGTTCTTTGGCAACATCTTTCCACTTGTCCCCTCTCTATGTCCCTTCTGAGGCTGCCTCCGTCCCTCTGTGTGTCCCCTCTATGGCTCACATCATCAAAAGACCCTCTTGATTCACCGTCACCAACCATTCCAGCAAAATGTAACCAGCAAGTCTTGTTTCTAAAATGCAGCCCTTAGCTTATCACCCCTCTGTTCAAAAGCCTAATAGCTGTGACCTTTCACACTGCCCCCACTCCCTGGAAACAACCCACAGTGCCAACAGGTGGGGCCGCTTGCCCTTCCTCCCATCAGCCATGCATATATATATATTTTTTATTTCAGCATATTATGGGGTTACAAATTTTAAGGTTTCAAATAATGCCCTTATCCCTCCTCTCCCCACAAGTCTGAGCTTCAAGCATGACCATCCCCCAGACGGTCCACATCTCACTCATTATGTGTGTATACACCCGCCCAATACCCAATTAATGCAGTTCCTATGTGTCCACCTAGGTGCTGCTCAGTTAATACCACTTTGCTGGTGAGTACATGTGGTGCTTGTTTTTCCATTCTTGGGATACTTCACTTAGTAGAATGGGTTCCAGCTCTATCCAGGAAAATACAAAGGTGCTAGATCACCCTTGTTTCTTAGAGCTTAGTAGTACTCCATGGTGTACGTACACCACATTTTATTTTATTCCACTGTTACTGGCTGAGAGCATTCCGGTCTAAAATGCTCAGTTCTTTTGCCTTTACTTCATCACGGTCTCTTCTGAGGCCGACCCCAAGACACCTCCATTCAAGAAGCTATCCCCTCTCAGTTGCTTATGAAAAGGACAACACATTGAATGATCGATCGCAGATGCTTTGTTTTTTATGGGTGCGGTTCTGGGTTTGCCCTCCACGAACAAAAGCTCCTTGAACATGGGAAGTTTTTGTGAATCCCCAAAAGTGCATGGTACATACATAACATAAAACATATATAACGCATGGTACATACATAAGTTAGGGGCTTTGGACAAATGTGATAAAGAAACCCTGCTAAACATGAACACAGACGCTGTTCAAATTGAAAGCTAGGCTCTCTGGAAATCTCTGCCATTCAAATCACTAAAGGTATTAGAAATTTCTACCTAAAGATAACTGCCTTTTTATAAACACATGGGAAAAAAAAAAAAACTAGGTAGATATTGATTACTAAACCACCGTCCACCTTAAATAAAACCCTCAAAATTCCCTGCTCTCCTTCTGAGTCGTCCTACAGAAACTTCCTTAGGATGGTCCACCCTTGTCCTTCGATCCTTTGCGGTATGAGCTGTTTGTAGGCTAAACGACAGCCACATCCGCCCACGAACTCCACTCCCCCTACCCTCTTCGACTGTACCCACACCTGACTTCTCCAACCCCAACTCCCTACCACCCCAACTTTGGAGAACACTTTCAAAGAAGGCCCCAGCCTCCTTATCTCCCACCCTTCAAAGCTCCATAAAACCCCATCTCCGAATATGTTCTCCTTATCCAGTGGGATGACCCTTTACACCTTCCTTTGCCGACAAACAGTTGGGAAAAGGGGAAGATGAAGGTGATCAGAGAGAAAACATCTTGAAAACTGACTTAGGTCATTGCATTAATAGTAGCTTCTGGCACAGAAGAGAGATCTTGGATCTCCAGGAGAGCTCTCTGCGAAACAACATGCCAGGCAGCTTCCTGTCATTTGCACTGTCATTTCAGACGTTCTCTACGACCGTAGTCCTCAAACTCTGGAGGGCATTAGAATCACCAGGAGTGCTCGAATGCTGATTCCTGGACATTTTGCTGCCAGGAAATCTAAGCCAGCCTGTCTGGGGCTACCCAGAAGTCTGCATTTTAATGAATACTGAGCTCACTCTCTCACAAGGTCAAGAGCAACTGACAAACAACGGACCTCCCCTTCCTCTCCAAGCCGGCCTTCTGTTCCCCCTCTTTGCACCAAGGAAACAGGAATAACTAACTGCAGCCAACAGACTTCCATCTTCTGGAAAAACAGAATCTTCCCAGTGAGGGTAATTAGGTGGAGAAGTGAAAGCAGAGAAAGGTTGTCAGGCGAACGCAGGGCTCATGGTAAGCAGAGGTCAAAGCAAATGGCAAGTCACGAATCTCAAAAGAAGAGCGAGGAAATGTAGTACCAGCAGACGGGGGAAAGATGTTATTATAAAGTCTTAACAGGTGTAGAGCATCATATTTTAATTGCAAAATGCCAATTTTTAGAGGGGAGACACACCACATTTTAACATCTAAGCTGAGTCAGACCGAGTTATATAGTCGCGGGCTCAGCTAATCAGGTCATTGCCCAAGATCAAAGAAGAAAGAAGAAAGGGGAATTTCAGAGCACATGGCCTGGCTCCTACCTTGGGGATCAGCAAAGAACATTTCCAGGAAATTAGAGGCATTGGTAGGTGAGAGAGAAGATCTTAATAGTACCAGGTAGGCTGGCCACACGTTCTGGAACAGAACCTGGATGATCCCTATTCATACCTTTCTCCCAGCGTAATTATTAATATCACTTCCCTTTCCTTCCCAAGAGTCTTGGTTTAGCAGTAACTGGCATAATCCCCTTGCTAATACCTAACAGGCACGTGCTAGGCATTGAGCTAAGTGCTTTACTTACATCGCTTAAACCGTTAACATTATAGGGTACCAGCATTAATACTAATTTATTTTTTTTTAAGACAGTTTCACTCTGTCACCCTGCATGAAGTGCATCATCATAGCTTACTGAAACCTCAACCTCTTGGGCCCAAGTGATCCTCCTGCCTCAGCCTCCCAAGTATTTGGGACTGTAGGTCCACACCAGGATGCCCAGCTAATTTTTCTATTTTTCCGTAGAGACGGAGTCTCGCTCTTGCTCAGGCTGGTCTCGAACTCCTGAGCTCAAGCGCTCCTCCCAGCTTGGCCTCCCAGAGTGCTAGAATTACAGGCGTGAGCCACCACGCCCGGCCAATACTATTCTTATACCCATCATTATGCCGAGGAATATTGGAGCCTGTTGGAAGTTAAATTAACTTGCCTAAGTCCCACAGAGTCAATAAATAGCACAATTTAAATTCATGGCTGCACAGGTAGTTCTCAGCACAAGACAGGTAAACTGCAGCCCACAGACCAAATCCAGAGCACCTCCTCTATTTAGAGATAGAGTTTATACTTTTAAATGTGGAAATTGTGGAGACAGCCACCCTGCTCATTTGCATATTGTCCATGGCTACTTTCACACTACAAAAGCAGAGCTGAGTAGTGACAACAGAGACCTTCTGGTCTGCAGAGTTGAAAATATTTATTATCTGGTCGTCTACAGGAAAGGTTTGCCGACCTGAGTTTTCCCTGTCAGCAAAATTCACAAACTTGGTTCTTCTACCAAGGATGACCCAAGGTAAAGGAAAACATGACAAGATAGACTCGTTTTCCCAGTTTGGTCTTGAACTTCTGATCTCAAGCCATCCTCTCGCCTCACCCTCCCAGGGTGCTGGGACTATCGGCATAAACCACCAACACCCAGCCAGTTTTCCCAATTTGGACATTTCAGATTTTGTTTTTTGGTTTGTTGTGGTTTTTTATTTCTTAAGGTATATAACACATTGAGTTGGAATGGTTACAAGAACCACAATATTTCTTACATAATAAAAAAAAAAAGACAGCACCTAGAACCAAGGCAGGGAACATACAAGGTGAGCTGGAAGCATTCTGCACTGCCCCAAAGCAAGGAGTGTTCCCAAGATGCCACAGCGATGAGGGGACACTAACGGGACACAGAAACCAACAGAAAGAGCTCCCAATGTCCAAAGCTAAGACAAGTTGAGCAAAAAAATAAAGTAGCATTGGATTATAACCCAAAGTATAGAATTAATATCTATGAGTCCCTAGTGATATAAATAAATGGTTGAAGAAATTAACAAGAGGGAAGAGAAAATTCTCGCGCAAAAGAATTCCAAATAATTTATGCAGAAACCTTACCCTAAAAGAAGGAGGGCATAATCCCCACTCCGTAAGTATGGACCACACATGGTAACTCCCTCCCAGCGAGAAAAGTAGGAAGGATGAGGGGACAGGGGAAAGCCATCTTACAGGGGAGAAACCTTACAAACATCACCTCAACCATGGGGTTGAGATTAGTATCAACGGTGACAAGTCAGCACCTGCCTTTAAGGTGAAGCGATAAGAATGGCATCTCTTGACTTCTGTGACTTTCCTCCTCAAAACCCGTAACTCCAGCCTCACCACGAGAAAAAAACAACACATCCCAAGTCAGGGGCAAAATACCTGACCGATGCCCAACACTGTCAAGGTCATCGAACACAAGCCTGAGCAAGGGTCACAGCCAAGAGAAACCTAAGGAGACACGGTGATTCAGTGTAATCTAGTGCTGACCCGGATAGGATCCTGATGCAAAAGACAGACATCGGTTAAAACTAAGGAACTATGCATCAAGCACGGGCAGCTAATAGTACTTACCAACATTTGATCATCAGTTACGACAAATTCCCCACCCTAACGTAAGAGGTTGAAAGAGGCAAAACTAGTGTAGGGTACGTAGGAACCTTCTGTACTACCTTTGCAATTTTTCTGACACCTGAAATGATTCTACGACTAAGTTTATTTTTTAAAAAGTTAAGAGGACAAAAAAATAGCACCTACTTTCCACATTTAAACTCACAGGAGGATCTCATTTGGAAGATTTCCTTTCCCCCGTGTGGTTTACATACTGTAATTCTAATTTTAACTGGAAGGTGCAAAACACAGATTTTTCAAATTATTCCCACATAAATAATTCAGTCTGCGATGAGTGCCGAAACAGAATAAATTAAACCGGGTATAGATTAGCAAGTCACTCTGAGCAAAATTCTGCATGAGAAAAAACAACAACCTGGGGTGAAGGGTTTCATTAATGCTGCTTACTGAAATCCTAGAAAGTACAACTGAGGCATCAACAACACAGACAGCCCCGTCTACTTTGCTTGTCATCTGGGCGAATACAAATTAGTGCTATGTCACCCACTGTTCTTTGAAAATGTGATCCTCCTCCTCCTTGGAGAGGAAAACTCTTCAGGGAAAAAATGTACCCAGCTTCAAACCTACATACCTTAGCAACATTTTCCTTACCCCAAGCACGTGTGTAGATTGCTCTACAGACCACGAGCGAGGGACATAGGGCATGCTATCCTAGGAAAACACAGATATGACCCATCTCCCAACTATCTCTCCAGCCATGATGAATTTTCTTCCATTGCATGAAGACACTAAATTCTCATAACATTGTCTTTTCATCTTTCCCATCATTTAACAAGATTGTAACAAAATGTTTGACTATGTAATTATTCATTGAATGCCCCGGTCCCATAGTGAACAGAAAGCTTTATGGTGACCACGTCTATTTTGTTCACTGCCATGTTCCTATGATGCCACATACCTAAACCCTAGCATGTAACAGGTTCTTAATAAATATTTGTCGAATGAATGGATGTATCAGTCAGGGGTTGTTGGAACACAGCTCAAGTGTACCGATAACCCGATTTCAAGCTTATACATTTACCCCAGCAGTTCATTTAACACCTATATATCCACTGTAATATCAAAATTTTGCCTTCAGCTCATTGGCTTTATAGGTGCTAAGTCAGCGTATTAGGTTCAAACAACTCAGCAATGAAAGACAGAAGTGATTAGCATTATCCTCATGTTCAAAGTGTCTGAAAAAACAGAAAGCAAAGAATCATACGTAAGCTTCCAACTGCACCACTGACTCCTATTAATGAATATATTTGTATGGAGGCTACTGTCTCCTGGGCCTGGGCTAATTTTTTAAGCTATTTTATTCCAAGTCTATGCTAATTCACACAGCTAGTTAAACCACACTCTTATGTTTTGAACATCTACCTCCCAACTAACACTGCATCCAACCTAGAAGAGTCATAATTTATAGAAAACTATGTTTTCAGTATGTTAAATTGGAAAGACTACACAACCCAAGTCTCAGAAAACGTAATTCTAGTCTTAGTTTAACTCCTAACCATTCATTAGCAAACTTTTACTGAATACCTTTAACAGATGCTATGCTAAGAACCATGTAGTTATAATCAAATCATAAGCAATCTAAACCATATCTCCAAATTCAGATGGACAGATTGGATCAAATGTAGAATAAACATGCAACCAACCATCCTGCCTACTCAAAATCCCATGAAAAAAGTTACTGGAAAACAAATCTGTAGCTGCTCTGTCGTTTGAGTACTATTGCTGGATAAGAAATTCTTCATTCTAAAATGTTGTCCACAAATTCTAGGACTTCCTGAATATAGGACGCATATAAAATCACATCTAAAGATATCCAACCCAGAGAAAAACGATAGACAACAATGAGATGTGCAAGAATGATGAAGACATATGTTCAGAAGAAGTCTAAATCCAGAGGTAATTGATGCAATGAGTTGTTTACAGAAGACGGTTAAGTGAGAAAGGAACCAGGATGGTAAATAGATACTCTTATATTTTATCCTATGTATTTAGGTATTTCTTAAATATATTCTCCTTGTAATCAAGAGTTATTTTGGGGAGGCCAGGTGCTGTGGCTTATGCCTATAATGTTAGCACTCTGGGAGGCCGAGAAGGGAGGATTGCTTGAGGTCAGGAGTTTCAGACCAGCCTGAGCAAGACCAAGACCCCCGTGTCTCTAGCAAAAATAGATAAAACTAGCCGGGCAACTAAAAATAGAAAAAATTAGCTGGGCATTGTGGTGCACTCATGTAGT
Organism: Microcebus murinus; assembly: GCF_040939455.1. Taxonomy (NCBI): domain Eukaryota; kingdom Metazoa; phylum Chordata; class Mammalia; order Primates; family Cheirogaleidae; genus Microcebus; species Microcebus murinus. The sequence continues at coordinate 11,667,708 of NC_134131.1, read as the reverse complement.
CCCAGCTACTCGGGAGGCTGAGGCAGGAGGATCACTTGAGCCCAGGAGGTGGAGGTTGCTGTGAGCGAGGCTGACGCCACGGCCGGCACTCCAGCCCGGGCGACAGGGCAAGACCCTATAAAAACACTAAAGTAACCATATCAATAGGATTGAAGGCTGACTCATCCCAGATCTCATTTTCTCTTCTAAAAGGCAGAATCGCAAGAAAAATAGAAAGAACCAAAGTTTCCAGCAATGAAACTCCACGTCAGAAGCACGACCTGCTGTTTCCTCGCCCCACGTGGAGGGAAAGGGCAGCAGGCGACGCAGCTGCGATGCAGGAAGGCGACAAAGCGCCACACCACGGGAACAGAGGAACAGACCCCGCTCCATAGCGTCACGTCTCGGCTGTTCCCTCCTTGCAGTTAAACGTCCCCTCTACCAGCTGGGCAGAATCATACGCGACTTGCCCTCTCTCAACCTGAGTTTAATCCATGTCAGCAGAGGTCACGAGTTTTCTCCAACGAGAGACCTGGTGCAGGGCAAGCACGCGGACATTCCTTGTCCTCCCCCGTTCCAGGGCTCTCTTCCCAAAGGCCAGTCGCGCCCAGCGGGGCAAACCTCATTTCAATTAAGCTCTTCCTCTGATTTCAGCTCATCCCGCGCTATGGCTCCCAGAGAGTGCCACAGAGGGACGTCAAAAAAGAAAACTGGTATATGGTTAGAAAAAAGACTAAATCCTAGCACTCTGGGAGGCCAAGGCAGGCGGATTGCTCGAGGTCAGGAGTTCAAAACCACCCTGAGCAAGACCCCATCTCTACTAAAAATAGAAATTAATTGACCAACTTAAAATACATACACAAAAAACAAGCCAGGCATGGTGGCACATGCCTGTAGTCCCAGCTACTGAGGAGGCTGAGGCAGGAGGATTGCTTGAGTCCAGGAGTTGGAGGTTGCTGTGAGCTAGGCTGACACCATGGCACTCTAGCCTGGGCAACACAGTGAGACTCTCTCTCAAAAAAAAAAGAAAAGAAAAGAAAAGAAAAAGAAAAACTAAGTTAAGTTCGCCAGAGCATTATGTAATGCTCGTCCACGACTGAATTGTTCTTACAAATTCAATCCCTAAAATAGGTAGGAAGAATCCTGAACAGAAACTGTCCTCTGGCTGTCTTTTGCAAAAGGGTAAGAAAATCATGAGTTGAGGCTGAGATGGCTGGTTGTCACCTCTGCCTCCACTCCGTGGCTGTAGCTGTATTTCAACAATATTGCTAAGCTCCTGGGAGCTCAACAGGAAAAGGAAGCATTATGAAAATAAAACATGGCCCCGTGTTGTTACAGCAATAGACCAGGGAGAAGGGAAGGACGGAGGGCGCGGTGTTGGCGCCTGAGAGACTGAACAGCGGAGGCTGAAAACGCAGGGAAGGGAGACTTCCAGTCCCAAAAAGTGCAAAGAGATGGACAAGTCCATTCCATCTTGCCAACCTGCAACAGGTGGTAGTACTCAAAGATCCAAAATAAAACCCTCCCTTGATAATGCCGCACACTTAAATCAGTGTCACCCAGGGGTGAGGTTGTCGACTCCTCTCTCTCAAGACTGACACACACTCTTTTCCAGGAAGACTTAAGAACTGATTTTACCCTGCGCTAAATTGACCGTATGAGGCCTACTGCTTTATGCAAAGATCTCCTGTGTACTCACTTTCTCCGGATATATCTAAAATTCAGAGCCCAGGGATTATGTTGCCCTGCATAGCAATTATCGAAGACCTGGGATCACCCGGGGTAGGTGTGTATGTGCGTGTGTGTACATGCAACAGAATAATGATGGCTGGCTCCCTCTCTCTAAATAGGCCCATTCTTCCCAGGCAAAGGTAAGTAAGGGAGAGAAAACACTAACAAACAGCCTTCTGAGATGACCCTGAACCCTGCTAACCTCAAGGAACCAGAAGAATGAGCTCTCACCTTTTCTCCCTGTTTCCTTCAGAAGAACAATGCCAATAACAGAACAGAAATACACAGACACCAACGTAAGACCTGCACCGTCCATCTTGAGTGGAGCCAGCAGGTGGAGGAAGAAGTTAGCAGTATGGAGCAGTTTAAAACAACAGTCTCAATACAGTTCTTTTGTTTATAAAGCAAAAGATTTCCCTAAAGAGCTTATTCTCAATTTTGCATTCTGGACTCCATACCTTTGCCACAAGGTGGGGCGAATTAAACCAGGCTTGGCTGCAGTTGTAATTATGGTTTCCTGATGTGGGCATTATCTTTCTTATTGTAATGCCATTACCACAAGGTGGGGATCCCACTGACAAGGCAGCTAACAGCAGAGAGTACCCCAGGGCAGCCTTGACAAAGGCTTTAACTCCACTTGGTCATGTTCCTACCATGTCTTTGTCCTTCCAATGTCCCTATGTCTCCTGAATCTTGCAGCTGGTTCCATTCTGCGTTTTTCCCCCTTGTCTCATTCCTAGTTCTCTATTCTGCATGGCTGAAAAACAGAGCGGCTCTTGAATTTACTCATTTTATTTCTGCTAATTTTTTACTGCTACCATCTCACTTTGAATTGGGGGAATATTCCTTTTCCTCCCACACAAAAGATCCCCACTCTAAGCGATGTTTTTCATTAAATCATAAGTACTATAATTAGTTTATTATTAGACCAGTTACAATTTATTGAGCACTTCCTCTGTGCCTGGCACAACGCTAAATGCCGGATACGCCTTCCTTACACTACTTAATCTTCATAATAGTCACATGAGGAGGGGCCCATCATTGTCTCCGTTTGACGGAAAAGAAAACTGAAGCTCAGAAAAAGTCACTTTCTGGCCCAGGTTGTGGAGAAAAGAGAACCCTGGTACCCTGTTGGGAGGAATGTAAATTGGTATAGCTTTTATGAAACACAGCATAAAGTTTCCTCAAAAAATTAAAATAGAACTCCCATATGATCCAGTAATCCCTCTTCTGGGTATATATCAAAAGAATGGAAAACAGGATCAAAATAAAAAGAAAAGATAAAACCACTATCTCAAAGAGATACCTGAGCTCCATGTTCATTGCAGCACTATTCACAATACTGAAGTTATGGAAAAAACCCTCAGTGTCTAATGATGGTTGAGGGGATCAAGAAAACGTGGCATTATTTTTCAGCCTTAAGAAGGAAATCCCACTGTCTGAAATATCATGGGTGAACCTGAAGAACATTATGTGAAGTGAAATAAGCCAATCACAGAAAGACAGATACTGTAGGATCTCACTCATATCTGGAATCTAAAATAATCAAACTCTTAGGAGAAGGGGAAATGGGGACATGATGGTCAAAATGTACAAAGTTTTAGTTATGCAAGATGAGTAAGTTCTGGAGCTCGACTATACAGCACAGTGTCGATCACTAACAATATTGTATACTTAAAATCTGCCAAAAGGGTAGATCGTATGTTAAGTGTTCTTATGACATAAACAAAAAATTTTTTAATAAAGGAGGTAAAAGGGAAATAGATTTCTTCTATAGAAAAATGTACACATCTTTTAAAAGAACTATATTGCATTTGTAACTAAAAATGTATAAAGTGAATGAAAGATACAAGTTATTTTATCATAAGTGATATGGGCATTAGACATGAGAATGTCTTAACTTAAATTTATATAACCTCAAATAAAAAATAAAATAAAAGCATGTTATTTGTCTTGAAAAAAAGGAGGTAGAAGGAAACTTTGGGAGGCGATCGATATGTTTATGGTCTTGATGGCAATAATAGTTTCATGAGTATATACTTACCTTCAAACTCATGGAGTACACATTAGATATGTACAGTTTTTTATGTGTTAACCATACCTCAAATAAAGTAGTTTAAAAGAAAAAAAAATCACTTTCCCAACATCTGACTCTAAGACCAGTGCTCTTGACCAATACTACACTGCCCAGAGCAACTGTAAGGCCAGCATTTTCTTTTTATTTTCCTTTTCGGCAAGAGTATTTCATCTAAATGCATTCCTAGAAGTGATGTAACTGTGATGCCTTTGGGAGACATTTTATGCAAACATACACACATCTGAAAGTGATTTTTAAGTATGTCCTGATTTATGGTTTTAAAAATGTAGTCATCCTTGCACCGTTTCACTCATAGCTACAAATGTGCCCATCCCCACACAGCGTGTACTGTACCTATTAGGTGCGAATTTACCCATTCCCTCTCCCCCCCTCCTGCCCGACACCTGATAAATGCTACTTGTATATGTGCACATAAGTATTGATCCATTAATGCCAATTTGCTGGTGAGTACATGTGGTGCTTGTTTTTCCATTTTTGTGATACTTCACCTAGAAGAATGGGCTCCAACACCAGCCAGGATAATATAAAATTTTTTAAAATGTAGTCATCCTAAGGCTAAGATAGGCAGGAAAATGGTGGTATATAGTAGATCTTCGAGAATTATTTGTTCATTTATGCACAGCTTCAACCTAGAGTAGCTTATGCTCCACAATTTCTGAGATTCTTAGTAATTTTTTTCTTGCCAACAGGATTGGATTTGTCTGTGGGCACATACTACCTTCTGGTGTTCAGCAGAATGGGTACAGGGAAAGCAATATGGAGATACCTTAAAGCGATGCAAGTAGATCTACCATTTGATCCAGCAATCCCACTACTGGGCATCTACCCAAAAGATCAAAATTCACTCTATGAAAAAGACACCTGCACTCGAATGTTTATAGCAGCACAATTCACAATTGCAAAGATGTGGAAACAACCCAAGTGCCCATCAATACATGAGTGGATTAATAAAATGTGGTGTATGTATATACCGTGGAGTACTATTCCACTACAAGAAACAATGGTGATCTAGCACCTCTTGTATATTCCTGGCTAGAGCTGGAACCCATTCTATTATGTGAACTATCTCAAGAATGGAAAAACAAGCACCACATGCACTCACCAGCAAATTGGTATTAGTGGATCAACACCTAAGTGGATGTATAGGAATAACATCTATGGGGTGTCGGGCAGGTGGGAGGGGGGAGGAGACGGGTATATACAAACATAATGAGTGTGATTCGTACCAACTGGGGGATGGACATGCTTGAAGCTCTGACTCAAGGCGAGAGGGGGAGCAAGGGAAATATACTTAACATTTGTACCCCCATAATATGCTGGAAAAAATAAATTTTAAAAAGGCTGGAAAATAAAACAACAGAATGGGTACAGGAAGGCTTCTGATGCATGAATACCAAAAAAAAAAAAAAAAAAATCCTTCCCATTTGGACACCTAAAATTCCACCATGTGCAGGTAATTCTTTTGGGCTGAGCTTTTTTAAAATACAGATTTATTCACTGAGAAAAACAACCTTAAGCCACTAAGAGCTTAGTGTGAATGAATATTCTAAGTGCTTCCTGAGAGAAGGAACTGGAATGGAAGGAACGAGCACAGTTAGCTCCTTAGGATGAGAGTCACAGCCCTCAAATGGAGAAGGTCGTCCAGAAGGTCATGACGAACTTTTCCTTTGCTGTATTGACCTGGATCAGTCCGTGAAACCATCAGTGCTGTGTAAGGTCCCATTCACTGGAGAGAAAAAAAAAAAAAAAAAGAAACACGGGCCACAATCTTATCCATTGGGTCTATTTGGCCTCACTGTAGTAAAACCATAAAATCCAACTGAAAGATTGTCCAGGAAATGCTATGCCTGATCAATTCCAACTGTCCAAGTGAGAGCCACGCTGTAATACACTTGCTTGAAAGTTAATAGCATCCAAGTGTTTTTGTTGTTGAATCAAAGGAATAAAGCTGCTTTTATCCTAATTGAAATTATATGTCCTTTTGATTCATAAAACTTCAGTAACAATTTGAATTGCCGAGGTCTTTAATCACGAGATTATTTGCATCTCAGAACTGACAGTTATATTAAAAATCCCACCTCTTTTTATCCACAGTTGAGGGCTGCTCATTCAACCTGAGTCTTTGACTAAATACATGGAATTTTATTTTATAAGCTTAAAAGGAGAAAGAAAGCCTTCAGAAGGCTTTTATTCTTAGCTTCTTAAAAATCAGTTTCTTTAAAGCATCTCAAGGAGTCATTTCGTTATTTCTGACTGTAACACTCGAAAATATTAGACAGCCAAAGGGCCCAGAAAATCAGATATGTTCTTTCCTGTTCTAGAGGAAACATCCATTAACGCCAAAGTTATCACTGTTGTTTGAACTAGAGTCACTGAAACTAAAAATTAAAGCCAGACTTCAACAAATCGTGTAGGTCTTGGCAGCAATCTTCAAACTCAACAATTGTGCCTGAAACAGAGGTAATACTTCAGGACAAGCCATTATACCTTGATGTGAATCCGAACCCTACACTAAAATAAACATTCATGTACCTGCCGTGCCCACTTCCTTGGGAGGGGAAGCTCACTGAAATGATGTATGGGGGAAAAAAAAACAAACTTTCAAAGTGCTACCCAAACATAAGGTGATGTAGTTTGTTATAAAATTCAAAGTAAACATCTGACCTTGACTTTTAAAAATACCCTATTGTAGTGACTGAAATGGCCCACTTTTATTGTGTGGTTGTCCGTCACATACCCACAACCCTACAATGCCATCACATGTACTTTCCACTATCCCTGAAAAGTGTCCCCAGCAATTAATTAGTACTTCCTGAATCTGTGTTCGCATCTACTGTCCCTTTTGATATAATTGTCTTACTTTATTAAAGTTTTAACTACCGGGAAAGCAGCATTGAAAAGTGTGAATAGAAGCCAGAAAGCTTTTATTTTAAGAGTTCACAGGAGACAGGCGGTAACTAACATTTATGAAGTGATCACGGCTTTGGGCTCTTCTATGCACAAAGCTCTTAGTCCTCACAATGACCCTGGAAGGAAAATGCTGTTATCCACAAAGCAAAGACGAAGAAACTGAGGTGCACAGAGGTCGAGTTGAACTTGTGGAAGCTACTTAAATAGACATAAGTTATTAAAGATAAGATGGGACCGTTGAGCAATGTCACCTCTATTCACAATTAAGGAAGACAACTACATTTGCCCTTTGGTTTTTCTGTCAGTGCAGACCCCCAATCTGCACAAATGTGGGGCTCACTATCATATACTTATTAAGAGTACCTTATTTGTCGTTCACATATGTAAAGAAAGAGAGCAAGGGTCTTGCTCTGTTTCTTTGAGGAGAGGATCAATGGAGAGAAGTGTCTTTCTTAAATGAAAAGCCCTCATTGAAAAGCTTGAGGCTAGTTATTTACATGTTAGTGAGAATTGTGTTTAGTAAGTCATCGAATACCAACCTCTTATGAGCTACTGAACTGATTTATTTGGGTTAGTGAGAAAGCAAGCAGCAAAGGCCTTCCATCAAGAGGAAATGGGGGTGAATTTGGAGGTATGTGCATGGAGGTCAGAGAAAGGTCCTAACCACATGTCAGGAGAAAGGCTCTGGGTTGGAGTAATAGAGTAATAAAAGAGGGATCCAGAAAAATAAGGAAAAATGTGACAAACGCTGCAATTGGTTCATGGCCACCGATGATAGCTGAATTCATCCAGGTGGTTTCTGGTGAGTTATATATCACACGGGAACTCTGCATTCTATAACCAAGAATTGTCAGAGGAATGGTCGTAGCAACCAGGATTTATCAGGGCGTTTTATAAAGCCTCCCTGGAGCTAACCAAGCTGTGAGGGTTGAGGGCATAGCTATCCAGACTGCCAAGTCAGCCCAAGACTTCTGACGCCAACTCAAAGAGTCAGAGAGTCCAACTACGAAGGTAAAGGGAAGAGGCCACACAAGAACACCTCACTTCTAACGCCAACTACAAGTTCAGGGGGTTCTCAGAACCACCCTCAGTTTCAGTAATTCTCTAAGACTCACAGAATTCCCTGAAAGCAATTATGGTTATGGTTCATTATAGGATACAAATGAAAGTCAGCCAAAGGAACAGACTCGTAGGGCAGAGTCAGGAGGTGGTGGGTACCAAACATGAAGCTTCCATTGTCCTCAGGATGTGTTACCCTCTTGGCATTGAAGTGCAACAATATGCATGGACAACTGTCAACCAGGGAAGCTCACCTGAGCCTCTGTGTTCAGAGTTTTTATTAGGGCTGTATTAACTTCCTAAGGCTAACACAACGAAATACTGCAAACTGGGTGGCTGAAAACAACAGAATTTTTCCCCCACTGTTCTAGAGGCTAGAAGTCTGAAATCAAGGTGTCAGCAGGACCAAGCTCCCTCTGAAATCTGTAGGGAATCATTCCCTGCCTCTGCTAACTTCTGGTGTTTGTGTGCCTTCCTCAGCTTATCGCTACATCCATTGTGATCTCTGCCTCCATCACAACACAGCTTTCTCCCCACATGTTTCTCTCTCTTCTTCTTATAAGGACACCAGTCCTGGCTAGCACACTGGCTCATACCTATAATCCCAGCACTTTGGGAGGCTGAGATGGGAAGATTGCTTGAGGCCAGGAATTTGAGACCATACTGGACAACATAGCAAGACTCCACCCCTACAATATTTTCATTTAAATTAGCCAAATGTGGTGGTGCACACTTGTAGCCCTAGCTACTTGAGAGGCAGTGGCAGAAGGATTGCTTGAAGCCCAGGAGTTCAAGCCTGCAGTGACCTATGACTACACCACTGCACTCCATCCTGTTGACAGAGCTAGACCCTGTCTTCAAAAAAAAGAAAAAAACCAGTCATGACACACTAGATGACCAGATATCAGACACTAGATGACCTATCTTAACTAATTATATCTACAATGATCCTACTTCCAATAAGGTTACATTTGGTGGTACTGGCGTTTAAGACTTCAGTATATCTTTTGGGGGGTGCATGGTTCAACCTGAAACAGGTCTCCCTTACCCAAGTATGATTGACTGACTGTTCACATGGGTGATATCAGTTTCCAGGGTAATAGTGTGGCTCAAAGCCCCTACCCTAAATCGCATGGTTAGCCTTTCTGCCCTAAACAAAGACATGCCTATCACATATGACATAGATTACTTCTGAGAAAATGAGGGCAAAGTCCAGAGCTCTTTTCAGGCAAAGTCAAATTCTTTACCAATACACAAAGTTCTAGAGACATTCCACGGATCTGTCTTAAAGCATTAGATAAAGGTATCTGGTGTTTTAGAATATCAGAAGTAGAAAAGACTACAATAGGTATGTACAAATAATTAAGATAACATTACTTGTAGTATTTAGTGTCAGTGGTAAAAATGAAAGTTTCCTCAAATAAGCTAGAAAAAAGTGAATCTTTAATCCAAGATTTTAACAAAGTTGTTCTGAGATATTCAAACTAGAAATAATTTCATTGTTTAAGAAGTGCCAAGAAGACAGCAGTGAAGTCAGAGTGAAATATGTATATTTATGCATATTCTCTGTTGGAGAGAAAAATCTTCCTGTTACTTTTATAGCAATTACTATGACATTTATACTACAAAAAAAATTAAACCCTCTTTATCCCAATTTCATACTCATTAGGATCACAAGTTGGTTTGGAGCCTTAAGAACCTATTCTGACCTCAGTATCTTCCACAATACCCCTGAAAACCAAAGACTTCTCTAAATTTGAGGTACAATCACCTTACCTTAGTGGAAGAGAAGAAAGCAGGTGCTCATAATGCTGGCACTTGTGACTATATCCCAAATACAACCAGAAGAATTTTAGAGAAGAGAAAAATTCTCAGAATTTGGGGCCTGAAACAGACAACCCACAGAATGGGAGAAAATTTTTGCAAGCTACACATCTGATAAAGGGCTGTTAACTAGAATCTATTTAGAATTCAGGAAAACCAGCCAGAAAAAAAAATCAAACAACCTATAAAAAAATGGGCAAAGGACACGAACAGAAACTTTTCTAAAGAAGACAGAATGGCCAACGAACATGTGAAAAAATGTTCAACATCTCTAATCATCAGGGAAATGAAAATCAAAACCACAATGAGATATCACTTAACTCCAGTGAGAATGGCCTTTATCAAAAAGTCCCAAAACAATAAAAGCTGGGGTGGATGCAGAGAGAGAGGAACACTCCTACACTGCTGGTGGGACTACAAACTAGTTCAGCCTCTGTGGAAAGCAATATGGAGATACCTCAAAGTGATACGAGTAGATCTACCATTTGATCCAGCAATCCCACTACTGGGCATCTACCCAAAAGATCAAAAGTTGCTTTATGAAAATGACACACGCATTCGAATGTTTATAGCAGCACAATTCACAATTGCAAAGCTGTGGAAACAACCTAAGTACCCATCAATTCATGAGTAGATTAATAAAACGTGGTCTATGTATACCATGGAGTACTATTCAGCTCTAAGAAACAATGGTGATACAGCACATCTTGTATTTTCCTGGATAGAGCTGGAACCCATTCTACTAAGTGAAGTGTCTCAAGAATGGAAAAACCAGCACCACATGTACTCGCCAGCAAATTAGTATTAACAGATCAACACCTAAGTGGACATACAGTAGTAACATTTATCGGGTGTCCGGAGGGTGGGAGGGGGAGGAGGGGATGGGTATATACAACCACAACAAGTAAGATGTGCAACGTTTGGGGAATGGACATGCTTGAAGCTCTTACTCGAGGGAGGAGGGGGGCATGGGCAATATATGTAACCTTAAACACTTGTACCCCCATAATACGCTAAAATTAAAAAATTAGAAAAAATAATTTGGGGCCCGAAACAAAGCTATCTATTTGAAGGAATCTCTACAGAATTCTCCTTGAGAATGAGGAATGTTTTTAAATATACATGAGGCCAACTATATTCCAAATGAATCCATAGAAACAGAGTTAAACGGGGGAGAGGAAGAGTTCTCTGTACCTCAGGCAATGCAACTTTGACCAGGAAAACCATTTTCCAGGAATTAGGTTTGAGGGTTTTTACTATAAAGGCAAATGGATTTAGAAATATCTAAATTCTCTATTCTTACCTCTTCCCACGCTGTCTTAATCCATTTGTGCTGCTATAAACGAAATACCAGACTGGGTAATTTATAAAGAACAGAAATTTATTTCACGTGGTCCTAGAGGGTGTGAAGTTCAAGATCAAGGTGCCAACACTTGGTGAATGGTGGGGGCCCGTTCTGTTTCCAAGATGGTACCTTACGGCCATAACTCCAGAGGGGAGGAACGTTGTGTCCTCACACTGTGGAGAGGGTGGGAAGGGCAATAGCAGCTTCTTCAGCCTTGAGCACTTTTATAAGGGCCCCAATCCCATTCATGAGCTGAGCACCCTCACAACTTAATCACCGCCCAAAGGGCACACCTCTCAATACTGTTGCATTGGGGATTGAGTTTCAACATGAATTCAAGGGACCCCATCATTTAAATCATAGCACTCACACACCTTGAACCTTCTCGAGCTCTGAATCTCAGACCACCCCACCCCAGTAACGAGCGCTGCCATGCTGCACTGCCCAAGCACACGAACGCAAATCTCAGTTCAGTAGAGCTATAGATCTCTACATAAGAAAGCTTTCAAAAATCTTTTGAAAGGAAAGTTAAAAAGGCAGAATAATAAAGAGTTTGGGTCTGTCTTTAAATTGCTTACTGTTACTGGACAGCTAAAACACCCTTTGTCTGGCTAATTCCCCTTCACCTGTCAGGTTCTCAGCTAAGAAGTCATGGTTTCCAAGTGACCTTCCCTGATTCATGAGTCAAGCCCACCCTCAGAACAGCCTGGGCCCCCACCCTCTCTGCAGCACCCCATTCATTGGGCTTACCTGTTTATAGGATAATTACCTGTTTTATTACCTATCTCCCCAGCAGACCGGCTCTATCTAACCTTATTCTCACACTGTGTCTTCAGTACCTAATACCGTGCTTGGCATATAGTACTTAAGGGATGTTTGTAGAATGGAATAGGATAGAGCAACATGGAAAGAACTAGAATGGGATGGCACAGGACTTCCCTCTTAGCAGTTTTACTACCTCGACCTGCACCCCTAATCTACAAAGACTGCCTTGGGCAAAGAAGTGGTTGCAGCAGAACGAGCTGACAATTAAGAAATCCCATATTAGACCTGAAATAAGGATACAATCAACCATGCAACATGGAAAACAAACAAGCTTAAGAACGATATTGCTCCTGCCAGAGATGGTTGGCTTTGAGCATGACTACGATAACATGCAACAAATATAATTGTTCCCATGGCTTATTCAGGTAATTGGGGATTTATCTCCTTTATTCTACCTCAAAAGTTCCTAGAGCTTATTCAGGTAATTGGCATTTATTTCCTTCACCTGAAAAGTATCTCTCCTGGATCTTTGTCTATATACCTCCCAATCGCACACCACTTAGCACCCTGATGCATTCTCACCTTTCCCAAAGTCAAACAGTTCATCATGCAACCTAAAGAATCGTTCATGCATGCTATAATTATTTATTGAGTTCATATGACGTTAGAGGACTTATGCTAGCATGAGAGAATGTGACTATTCAGAGTATAGACTCTTGATTTGGAGAGAAATGGGTTTGAATGCTGGTTCCCACGGTAACTAGGCTCAGTGTCCCCAAGGCAATTATTGAAGCTCTCTGCACCTGTTTTCTGATCTATACGATAGGACTAATGACTCTTTCCTCACAGACAACACCACAGTATTACTACTGGGCATGTTGTGCAGCCCCGTTCATAGAAGTGTGGAAAGGAACCAATGAAATGCAAAGTTCCTGCCTCAGTTTAGCACTCTCAAGTGCCAGCTATTATCATCACACCAAGATGGATCACATACGGATCCTGTCTTCAAGGAGCTTCCTTCCAACCAAGAGTGGCAAATTACACACGTATAGATAGAAAGTAAAGCACGTAAGAAAATTGTTAGTGCAGATAAGGAACAACTGAGCCTGAGAAGAATATGACTGTGTCCAACCAAGATGACAACCTGGCAACTTCTGTTGTCATGCAAAATATTTGTGAGACATGTCACACTAAAAGGCAGAAAGTACCAGTTTGGAGGTTGCCAAAAATCAAAGGTGAAAATCCCAGAGGCCAAAATTAATCCTTGTGAATCTTTGCCTTCAGCGCAAAGTTCTTCTTAACGCAGATGCGCGAGTGCTACGTGGCACGTACCGACACTCACGGAGTAGCTGCGGATGCAGCAGGACTGGTCTGGGCACAGTTTGGTTAAAACCGAATTCGTTCTTACCAAGGGCCTACCATGTGTCCGTGTGTAAAACTCAGCCCGTGAGCGATTATTAATACTCCACACTGACCCCAAGTCAGGATGCTCAGCTTGGAACTGGAACTGCCTCATCCAGCGTGGGAACAATACTCTCAACTCATCTGGAGGGAAGAGCTCTAACTAACGACAGCAGGGCACACAGCATACCCAAAGACGAAGCATGGCTTTCAACTCCAGAACATGGAATCGTGCTCCTCAGGCTTTTTATATATGGGTTGAAGACTTACTTCAGCCCAAGATGGAAGGATATTGCTCTATTTTCATTCTCCTCAGCACGTAACTTCTTTTGCATTACTAAAACATAAGTAACATTTTCTAATTGCATGACAAAAATATTCCACACAGCAACTGCTCTTAATAATATACTTACAGTGGCCCATTTCATTACCTGGTAATTACCAGATCATTAGAGCAAATAATATATCCTTGTGGGATAAACTTATGGCAGTAGTTTCAGAGAAAAAGAATAGGAAATCTCTCCCAAAGTTACCAGCAGGCAATGTGCAGAATTAGCTACTGAACTAAATGAATATAAATGTACTTTAAAAAGGTAAACAGTAATACAATGCCATTTATAGCTAATTCTGGATCATGGAATCCAAAATAAAAGTACTGGGAAGTCCAACCTGTCATTTCACAGGTAAGGACAATGAGGCTGCAAAGCTGAACTGCCCCCGCAGGCTAATGGAGCTAATAGGAGCACAGCTGGGACAGGAACGGGTCGCTCAGAACTTATTTCAAAGGCCCTTCTTTTTAATCATGGCATCCTCTAAATGCAACATAGATTCGATTTTTAAATCTTGATGAACTAAGATATTTGGAAAATGTAGAATGCTAATTAATTAGATTTCCTAGGTAAGTTGGATTCTGCCAAAAACTAATGTTTTCTGACTCACAATCTGATGGTGGCCGGAGAGGCAAGATCTCAGCGTCAAGTCTCTCTCACCTAGTTCCAGACAGTTACCTTGGTCTAGGACACACTTCCTCCACTGCGCCTGGACTGCTCATCAGCTCCTATGGCGGCTTAAGCACCCTTCCTCGGCTGTGCTTTTCCTGACTTCAGACTAGATGAGCTGTTCCCAGACTCTGCTCTGGGGGGACAGGCTGTGTTACTATTAGTTCTGTCTTCTGTGATTAAATCACATCATATATACTAATACAATTGTCCATTTAATATTTGCTTTTCCCCCACTAGACCATTAGTCCTCAAACTCAACCATGCATCAGAATCACCTGGATGGCTCCTGTTTCATTTTTTTTTATTTTTTGAGACAGAGTCTCACTCTGTTGCCTGGGCTAGAGTGCCATGGTGTCAGCCGGCTCACAGCAACCTCCAACTCAACCTGGGCTCAAGCGATCCTCCTGCCTCAGCCTCCCAAGTAGCTGGGACTACAGGCATGCGCCACCATGCCCGGCTAATTTTTTCTATATATATTTTTTAGTTGGCCAATTAGTTTCTTTCTATTTTTAGTAGATACAGGATTCTCGCTCTTGCTCCGGCTGGTTTCGACCTCCTGACCTCAAGCGATCCTCCGGCCTCGGCCTCCCAGAGTGCTAGGATGACAGGCGTGAGCCACCGCACCCAGCCTCTCATAGAAATTGATAGGACTTTTCTTGGTCTTCTCCTCTTGCTGGAGGCGGCAGCCTGCAATGGAGTCCTAGGTAACGGAGCACACAGGGTCAGAAGCTTCCAGCAAATAGCTGCATCAGGCCTTTACACCTGTCACTGCGGCAGACCCCTCTGACTTCAGCGCCCCTGGACAGAAGGAAGAACAGATGCGCCGGGAGGATGCTCTTCATTATTCAGTGGACGTGTCCCGTCACCAGCAAATGACTCGCTGAGCGTCCGTCCTTTGTGAGCACGCAGGGCCTGCCTTCTGCAAAAGCTGACACAGCAAACACCTGTTGGGTGGAAGATTTCCAGGCTCTAGGAAGGCCCCTTGGCCCCCAAATATCCCTACCCTGCCTCACTCCACCTTGCCACTGGGCTGGGATTTCCCCCAGGAGAGGAAAGACCCCTCATTTTCAAAGTCTGGCCTCTCCGCACGATCTCTGTTAAAATGCCAATGTGGTAGCGCTTTTACGCATGATGCATCATTTTACCCCCAGATGGGATTCATTGATCAGACTTTTTCTCCAGCTTGACAGCCAGCCTCAGCAGCCCTGGGAAGGGGGACTGCAAGAGGCAGACCTGGGTACAGAACCTCAGGGCAGGACACGCAGGGGACCCGGGTTCCCAGGGAAGGGGCTGGCAAAAGGTCCTAGAAGGAAGAGGAGGAAGGGGCTGAATGTTTCCATAGATTAGACAACACATCTTTCCACTTCACTAATTCTTTCTGTGGCGGAGCAGGCGTGACATGCCTGTCTGCTGCCGAACGTCCCTTGACATCTAAATTTAAAAAATTTAAAGTAAAGAGAGCAAAGGAGAGGCGTCCTCTAGGTGATAGCCCTAGCTGTAGGGCATCTCCCCCCTTTTGTTTTTGTAAGTACATTTTGAGCATGCCATGAGCACGCTCCACGATGCCTTGCGCTTGAGGGTTGTAGGGGAGACCGGTACGGTGCTCCACACCCAAGCGAGTGCAAAACTGCTGAAAAGATTTTGAGGTATAAGCCGGGCCATTATCTGTCTTAATAGCCCGGGGCTTGCCCCAGGCTGCCCAAGCTTCTAGGCAGTGAATGATAACGTAACTTGCCTTTTCTCCAGCCAGAGGCGTGGCATGAAGGACGCCTGAGCACGTGTCTACAGACACGTGAACATATTGAAGCTTCCCAAAAGATAGGACATGAGTTACATCCATTTGCCACAGATGTAGAGGACGCAAACCCCTAGGATTCACGCCCGTATGAACAACAGTGCGATAAGGAGCACAATTTGGACATTGCAGTACAATCTCACGAGCATCTGCACGCGTGATGTTGAATTTAAGTCGTAAGGTTTCAGCTGGCACATGATAAAGTTTATGAAAGTCTATGGTGGCGGCATGGCCATCAGACACCCAGAGGGCGCGAGTGGCGTGATCAGCCATAGCATTTCCCGCAGCCATAGGTCCAGGTAACAAGGAATGAGCTCTGATATGCTGAATGGAAAATGGGTTCCTTCTGTTCTGAATAGTATTCCTAATTTCTGTAAATACAGAAAAGACAGTACTCTTGGCAAGAATGTGAAAGGAGTTCTCTAACTGTTTAACTGCGTTGACCACGTAAAAGGAGTCTGAGATGATGTTGATAGGTTCAGTGATGGTACTGAGAACCAGACCGACTACGGCACACTCTACTAGCTGAGGAGAAGAATAGTTAAACTGTTTGGTATACACCTTGTCCTGAATGACATAGCTCCCAATACCCGTCTTAGAACCATCGGTATACACATCTAAGGCATCAACCAAAGGTTGTAGTGAGGTTACCCTTGGGAAAATAAGCTCGTTCCGCATTGCAAACTGCAGCAAGGCATGTCTGGGATAATGGTTGTCAATACTCCCTGGGAAGGTGCATCTCAATATGGCCCATGCATCAAGAGTGGCACATAAGGTGTTCACCTGATTGGCAGTATATGGACAAATCAGGCTATCAGGGTGACGCCCAAAATGGGAAACAGCCAAACTAACACCCTTTAAAGCTATCTCGGCCACACAGGTAGGATAATGGCCAATCACCTTTCCTGGAGAGGCTTGAGGATGCACCCATAAAAGGGGGCCATCCTGCCAAAGCACTGCCGTAGGGAGCATAGGAGAAGAGAGTACACAGAGGGAGAAAGGATCGTGGTGCTGAATGCGCACCAGTTGCGCCTTCTGAATGGCTTCTTCTACCTTATGAAGAGCCTTAAGGGCCTCAGGAGTCAAAGTTCTAGGGGACGTAATGTGTGAGTCTCCCTCTAGAATCTGAAATAATGGCTTCAGTTCTGCTGTGGTAAGACATAGGAAAGGTCGAAGCCAATTGATATCTCCTAGTAGCTTTTGGAAATCATTTAATGTTTTTAAGGCATCTCTTCGGATGGACATTCTTTGGGGTACGATTTTGTCAGGGAGAATGCTACTACCAAGAAACGCGCCTACTTCTCCCTCTTGCACCTTTTCTGGAGTGACCAGCAAGCCCTTTTCCTTTAAGTGAGCCTGAAGGGACACATAAGCCTGGCGAAGTACGCTATCATCACAATGACACAAGAGAATATCATCCATATAGTGTATAATTTTTACCTTTGAAAACTTCTGCCTAACCGGCTGGATAGCCGAGGCCACATAATGTTGGCACATAGTGGGACTATTAGCCATGCCCTGAGGTAAAACCTGCCATTGATATCTTGCATCAGGCTGCTCATGGTTTATGGAAGGAAGCGTGAATGCAAATCTGCTTTTATCTTGTGGGTACAGGGGAATAGAGAAAAAAACAGTCTTTGATGTCCAAGATAATTAGACTCCAATGTTTAGGCAAAGCAGAGAGAAGGGGCAGTCCTCTTTGAACAGGCCCCATAAGCTGCATCTGGGCATTAATTGCTCTAAGGTCATGCAACAGTCTCCATTTACCAGACCTTTTCTTAATCACAAAAATAGGGGTATTCCAGGGAGATTGAGAGGGCTCAAGATGCCCAAGAGTAAGTTGTTCTTGCACTAGGTTATGGGCAGCGAGTAACCTTTTAGAGGGTAAGGGCCACTGAGGTACCCACACTGGCTCCTCTGTTTTCCAGGGTATGGGGTCGTGGCACAGGCTCTATAGGTTCAATTCTACCCTGCAAGTTCTTCCCAAGTCCTTTATCTGGGACACAGCCCATGCTCTTCATCAGCTTTTGACTTTGAACAGAATAGTCATTGGTCAATTTAAAGTCCAATTGCCGTAGCAAATCTCTACCCCAAAGGTTCACAGGCAGAGGTAGGACATAAGGTTGAAAACTGCCCTCTCTACCCTCATTATCCTTCCATCTCAGTGTCTGGGCGCTGATCACTGGAGAGGATACATATCCCAATCCCTTAAAAGCAGCGTCACTGTAGGGCGGCGGCCGATATCGCCCCGCCTCATACTTTGCCGCTTCCTCTTCCAAAGTAGCTTCCTCCTCTGAATCTAGCTCCTCCCCCGACCCCTCCCCTGAACTTGAGGAAGTGAGAGAAGAGGAAGAAGAGGAACCATCCTCAGAAATATCTAATTTCTTAAATTCTGACAGAAAAAGGCTATCTCCTCTGTCTTCTGTCCTGTCCTTTCCTTTGTCATTTTTATTCTTGGTACCTTTACATTTCTTTCTCTCCCTTTTCTTCTTTCTCTCCCTTTTCTTCTTTCTCTCCCTTTTCTTCTTTCTCTCCCTTTTCTTCTTTCTCTCCCTTTTCTTCTTTCTCTCCCTTTTCTTCTTTCTCGGCCTTCTCCCTTTGTCTGACTCTGAAGTCTACCTTGGTCAGCAAAGGTCCGAATTCGGTTCCGTCCCACGCGTCAGTTCTGAACTCACCTCTATCGAGGTCGTCTCCGCTGGTGCCTCAAAGTTGTTTCGGTTCCCGGGTTTCGGCACCACTTGTCGCGCCCGCCTCGCCAGCAAGGAAGACGCGGCAACCGGAGTTCTTCTGACAGCGCTTTGATGGGGATTGCTTAGCTGGTTACATGCGGAAGACGCCGAGGCGTTCTCGGCGGCTGCTTATATAGACAGTAAGTACACGGGGCATAACCTGATTGGTCGACACAGTTCAGGAGAGGAGGCAAGGCTTTGCACATGCGCTGAACATCTGTTTGTCAGACGCACAGTAGGGTGTGACCAGGAAGCGGGCGCCATCTTGGAATGGCGTTGCCACCGCGCCCCACAACTATCCGCCCTTATGCCGAGGAAGAAAAAAGCCAATTGCAAACGGTGACATAATATGCATAGATCCGCTTGGGTAACACTCTCAACATGAGGAGTTATAGAGATGGGGAGCAGATTAGCTGGGGATTGAGGAGGAGGACACCAGGGCGTGACAAAAAGAAGCTCTCTCGTGGTGAGGGGAGAGGACAGTGTTGAGATTGTGGCTCTGGTCACATAAACCTGTACCTATGATAAAACTGCGTGAGTCTTTACATACATACGCACTCACACACGCGTGCACATGAAAACTGGGGAAGGCTGAATAAATCCTGTAGGTGGTCCCAGTGACACTTTCCTGGCTTTGAAGTTGTGCTACAGTCAGGGAAGACGTTAAACTCGGTGGAGGAAGCATGTGCAGCCCAAAGCAATGACACCCAGAGGGGCCCTTACGTTGGAGCTGGGCGGGACCCTGCAGAGCTGGGCGAGCTCTCCCTGCACGTGGCCCCGGCCCCTGCACGGCACATGTGACACTCAGTGGAAAGGTCAGCAGAGAAGAGGCAGGAGCACGCACCGCCCTTGCCCCATGCACATTGCTCTTGCTCCCCAAAGAGCTCGAGACAGAAACAGACTCGCAGCAAACAATCGATTGGACCCCACAGCCTCGTTGCTCCCCGTAGAAAGGACTCGAGACTGAAGGGCAGATGTCCTATTGGCCACAACTCACAGCCAGGATCTTGTACAATGAAAGACATAGTGGAAGCATTAAGACATTAAACTTTTTAAACAGGGGGCCAGGGGCTGATCGCTCGAGATCAGGAGTTCAAAACCAGCCTGACCGAGAGCGAGACCCCGTCTCTACTATAAATAGAAAGAAATTAATTGGCCAACTAATATATACAGAAAAAATGAGCCGGGCATGGTGGCGCATGCCTGTAGTCCCAGCTACTCGGGAGGCCGAGGCAAGAGGATCACTTGCGGCCAGGAGTTGGAGGTTGCTGTGAGCGAGGCTGACGCCACGGCACTCACTCTAGCCTGGGCAACAAAGCGAGACTCTGTTTCAAAAAAACAAAAACAAAAAGAGAAAAAAATAATAATAATAAAGTAAACAGGGGGCCAGCTCACTGTCCCTCATACCATTGGAGGGCCAGACTATAGTTTTAAAAACTATGAACAAATTCCTACGCACACTGCACATATCTTATTTTGAAGTAAAAACGGGCCAAAGCCCCTGCGTGTGGCCTGTGGGCTGTAGTTTGAGGACACCTGCTAAGAGAATACATTAAATATATTTGAAACAATTTCTTAACCAAAGTAGCTACACCTTTTCTTCCTAACTTGCTTCTTTTGATAATTCCTACAAAGTTCTAAACTTAGTAGATCGGCACTGTATTCTTGCAGATTTACTCCATTTGTGTTAAGGAATTCTTCATTATTGTAGTAACTTATTATCAGCAACCTTGTTGCGTTGCATCATTTGTACTTTCAGAGCCCTCCCCGGCACTCAGATGACCTTTACGTTTCAAAATATGCCCCTGTCCCAGGACAATGGAGGCTGAAAACATCCCCAGGCGGATTGGAGGCTCCAAATGGCTCGATGCTACCTTTCCTTTGCACTTTTTAAGAGACAGGGTCTCACAATGTTGCTCAGGCTGGTCTCAAACTCCTGGGCTCCCACGATCCTCCCACCTCGGCCTCCCAAGTAGCTGAGACTACAGGTGTGCGCCCTCACACCGGCTCTGTGGGCTAGTCTTTAAGCCAGGGGTCCTCAAACTTTTTAAACAGGGAACCAGTCCACTGTCCCTCGGACCGCTGGAGAGTGCGCACTGTGGGCCCGGGACGCGTCGGCTGCTAAGCAGGACAGGCAGCGGTGGCAAAAACACCTGGCAGCCCGGGTAAATGTGGTGGCATGT
This sequence comes from Microcebus murinus, assembly GCF_040939455.1. Classification (NCBI taxonomy): domain Eukaryota; kingdom Metazoa; phylum Chordata; class Mammalia; order Primates; family Cheirogaleidae; genus Microcebus; species Microcebus murinus. Next base: position 11,646,888 of record NC_134131.1, on the reverse strand, counting down.
GGCATGGTGGGTGGGATGTGGTCTGAAGGCCATAGTTTGAAGACGCCTGCTAAAAGCTATTATAAAAAAAAAAAAAAAAAAAGAGGCCCTCAACCTCTTCACTTATCCATTTGTTTCATTTCCCCTTGAATCCAAAATAAAATTAAAACGTTGTTCAATGCCTTTATCCTAGGTCTGAGCAAAGAATAAAGGTTCAGCACATTCTTATTAACGGACTGCCTCGCCCGTCACTGCACGATCTAGCCTCCCGCCCAACACCTGTGTCTTTCTAAACCCTGCTGGCATATTCCTGCCCCTTCCATATCCTTCGCTTGGTTCTTCTTAAAAATAAAAAATCCTTCCCCTTTTTTTCTTCTAGATAGGTAGGAAAGGATGGTGGGGTACAAGAGGCTGAAATGAAAAATCAGATTTCAAAGGGAAAAGGATGAGCAGAAATTTAACTGGGTCCAAAAAAAGATGTTAGATTGGGGGAAGCTGGATGAAGTGTCTGCGATTTCTCACTATACTATTTTTGCAATTTCTTATGAGTCTGTGACCATTTAACGATAAAGCGTTGCAAAGCACAATAACTGCATTTAATTCTCTACGTATAGTTGCCTAAATTCTTTTAACTGGTATCCTCACTTAAAAAAAAAATTCTGTGATAGATAATTTAATCCCACCCATTTAACAGGTGAGGAAACTGAGTCTGAAGTATTTTATGGTGGTTAATAGAGGAGTCTCCAGAGCCACAGAACCTCGACTCTAATTCCATAGCCACTGAACTATTTAACTTTGGGCAAGTCATTTTTCTGCGCCTCAGTTTCCTCATCTAAGAAATAGGGGATATCACATATTTAGTTCAAGGCACAGAGCCTAGACTATAGCAGTCAATCAATAAATGTTAAAGGTTATTATTAGTATTATCAGAAGTCACCCAAGATGAGAAGTGGCCGAGCTGCAGGTCAAAGGTAGGATTGTCTGATTCCTAAGACTCGTTCTTAACGATCACACGGTACTGGCTCCCCTTGGAATGGGAAATGAAGAAATGAAAGAATACAGCTCCCCCCCCCACACACACACACACACACTTTCCCTTTGTGAATCACAGGCTGGGCAGCTGAGAACCACAGAGACACTGACTCAGTGCTGGAGGCCAGAAACACCAACATGGAGCTGTCAGCAGGGCCAAGCTCCCTCTGAAACCTGCAGAGGGAAATCCTTGCTTGACTTTTCTCACCCCTAGGGTGGCTCTCTTCTAAGGACACCTGTCAACAATGGCTCAAGGGCCCACCTCACTCCAGCAGGACTTCGTGTTAACTGACATCTGAAATTACATCTGCAAAGACCCTGTTTCCAAATGAGGTCATGGTCGCAGGTACCAGGAGTTGGGACTTCAACGTATCTTTAGGAGGGGGGAGGGGGCACACCATTCAACCCAGAAGAGCCTCCTCTCGTGATTTCCAAAGTCACCCCAGCCCCCACCTGCCCCGTCTTCCACTCAGCATAGAAACCTCCTGTGCCTCCCCCGCCCCTGCCCAGGGCTGGCTTTCGGCCATCCGCTGTTTATGAAAACGTGGGGAGAGCTGATGGAAAGTTCGGAGCACAGATGGGCATCTCCCTTAAGAGCAAGTTCAGCTTTCTAGCGCAAAACCCACACGCACTGGGGGAGGGGGGCGTCGTGCCCTGTTGTCATTGCAAGCTGCTTAAGTGATCATTTATGGCAAGGCATAAAAATTATCGCTGCTTTGAAACAGACGCTAAGCTGGTGTTCTAGGTAACAATACCTCCGGGCCAAGTCATTATTTTTCAGGAGCCTTAATGATCTGCAGGGCACACTGTTGTTTATTAAACCCGTTCCGTTTTACAGACAGCGTCTGAGTAAGATGAAAGCGTCTGCTTTTCTGTCTATTCTCGGTTTCACGGGCTCTTCTCCTTTGCCCTCTACCCTGATCCACTGATGAAAGTCAAGTGCAGGCTCAGGGACAATGCGTACACAGTGACCTGCCCCTGGCTCCCGTGGCCAAGAATGCAGGCATCAGAATGAGAGACGCCCCAAAAAATAAAAAAAAAAAGAATGAGACCCACCAGGTTCAAGCCCCAGCCCCACCATTGTCATCTATGGGACACGGGCTATGTCACTTACTCTTCCTGAGTTTCTGGTTCCTCACCTGTTCCATAAAACAGGATAACTACCTTCTGCGGGAGCCTTCTATAGAAGAAATGGCATAAGGCACATGCAGGACTTAGCAGCAGTCCTTGCATATAGTTTCGACTGATGTTAATATTTTATTCAAGTTCAAAGACATTTAAAAAGCCTACTCGGGAGGCTGAGGCAGGAGGATCGCTTGAGCCCAGGAGTTGGAGGTTGCTGTGAGCGAGGCTGACGCCACGGCGCTCACTCTAGCCTGGGCAGCAGAGTACCTCAGAGTTCATTTCATTATCCTGAACAGAGAGGGGTTGCACATGCATGGTCTTAAAAGTGAGATTAGAGGCAGGACCAGAATCACGTTAGACGGAAACCACAAGGGTTCTTTTTTTTTTTTTTTTACCTTTCTCTCTTCAGTTTCAAATGAGATTTTAATGTTTACACTGCTGCCAGAGCTGGCTGTTCTCAGTAACCTTGAGTTAGGGAACTTTATCTCAACACCAGTAACTTAGCAACTGTAGCTTCAGGAGACAAAAGAGAAAATAGAGAGTTTAATAAACTCTATATTCTCTCATTTACTCTCTATTCTCAGATTGACCCTTTGAGTTTGAATTTTTGATATATTTTGTCCATCAGTTTAAACATGTGGACAAAAACAGAAATTTAAGAGTTTTAAACACAAGTCTAAGAACATTGTATCAGAGAAGTCTTCAAGAATTTTATCTCAAACTAACCAATACTTTTTAAACCAGGCGTCCTCAAACTACGGCCTGCGGGCCACATGCGGGTGTTTTTGCCCGTTTTGTTTTTACTTCAAAATAAGATATGTGCAGTGTGGATAGGAATTTGTTCATAGTTTTCTTTTAAACTATAGTCCGGCCCTCCAACGGTCTGAGGGACAGTGAACTGGCCCCCTGTTTAAAAAGTTTGAGGACCCCTGGTTTAAATGACCTGTCTTAGGTCCAACTGGCATAAAAATCCAAACAGCAGAGAAAGAGGATTTCCAGTGTGGACACATATATACTTGGAGTTAGTCAAAATGTTAAGTCTTTTCTAAGTGCCTAAGAAAGGAAGCCTATGGTGTCCAAGGAGTTGGGGATCTAACTTAACCCGAAGGTGTTTCCCAGTAGAGGGTAGGGCAAGGCGGGAGCACTCAAAGGAATGAGCAAAGACTTGATCTCCCAGTGAGCAGAAGGCCTATGGCGGTACAGGGATGGGGGTGTATTTACCATTTTTCCCCGAAAATAAGACCTACCCATAAAACAAGCCCTAGCAGGATGTCTGAGCACATGCGCAATAGAAGCCCCACCCCGAAAATCAGCCCTAGTGCCGGGCGTGGCTGCGCAGCGTCTGCACAACCCGTGCGTGTCGTCGCGGGGCGGGAAAGAACACGAGCAGCCCTTCTCATCCGCCCCGTGACAGCTCTAGTGCTCCACAGGAGAGGTCGGGGCCAGTGGCTCTAAAGGAAACAGAGTCACAAGACATTCAGGATGGGATTCAGGGTGTGGAGAGTGAGGGTGATGTTCCAGAAGAAGACGACTTCACTCTATTGGAGTAAATGTGGGTGGTTGTACAGTACTTAAAAAAAAAAATAACATTCCCTGAAAATAAGCCCTAGGGTGTCTTCTTGAGGAAAGATAAATATAAGACCCTGTCTGATTTTCGGGGAAACACGCTATCTGCCAATTCCAGTGATGGAGATAAGGGAGGGAATTGGAGGTCCCAAAAATTCAGGAAGAGCAGAGTAAGTGGCTTCAGTGTTGACTAGAAAACTGGCCTGTTTACCTGTGACAGAGAGAGAGTTGCCCTGGGCTCAGCCATCCTGATGTTGCAAGTGGAGTGTGGCCTCAAGCCAGGGTCCCTCGATCAGACTAGGGCAACCCCAGAAGACCTGGGGGGACGGAAGGTGCCGGCTCAGGGGACCCCACCAGTTCCAGAATGTGACCCTATTTTTGCACTGAGGACACGGGCCCGGCCGGGGGGCCCTGGGGCAGCTCTTGCTCCATCGCCCTGGTTGGCTGCAGCAAAAACAGGGCATAGTTCCCGGAGCAGGGCGTGGGCCTGGTGTCTTCTTGTTTGAGCCTCTAGGGTAGCTCCATCTCTGAAAGCCCTTCCTTTCATGGTAGCCACTATTTGGAAAGCTTCCTTCTGTTCCAAGAGCCATTGTTGGTCTCTCTTTTTTCCTCCCATCTCATCTCATCTCGGTTATTAAAGACCTCGAAGGCAAGGTTTAAAGTTCCACTTGTGTAGTCCGAGGCCCCTTTTCCAAGCTTTTGGAATTTATGCCGAATATCAGGGGCGACTGGGAGATGAAGTACAATGCTAGGATGCACTGTCCCTCCCTGGT